>NC_064866.1:31935811-32242061 GCF_024139225.1 Suncus etruscus | reverse complement strand
AACTACATAAAATAAAAGAGCCAAAGGGCTAGGGAGATAATTTAAAGATCTGGAGGTCACATTTGTATGGAAGAAGACTCAAGTTTTGATCACAGCACTGCATGCCTCTTCCCATCAACCCCACTAGGCTCGTCTTGGTGGTCTAACCAAGTTGGCACCATTGGACCTGAAAATCACTGTCAATGGCACAAGCATAGCTATGCTAAGTATCTTCAGGAGTGGTCCCTGGACCTCTGAGCACTGTTTGGAAGGTTTTTTTGTTTTTGTTTTTTTTCAATTAAATCCTCTTTCCTCTCCCCCTCCTCTCCCCTCTCCCCTCTCCTCTTTCCCCTCTACCCTCTCCTCTCTTCTCCTCTCTCCTCTTTCCCTCCTTCCCCCCTCCCTCCCTTCCCCTCCCCTCCCCTCCCCTCCCCTCTCCTCTCCTCTGTCCCTTTCACCTCCTTTCCCCTCTCCCCTCTCCCCTTTCCTCTCTCCTCTCCCCCTCTCCTCCTCTTCTCTCTCCTTTCTCCCTTCCTCCCTCCCTTCCTCCCTCCCTCCCTCCCTCCCTCCCTCTCTCTCTCTCCCTCTCTCTCTCTCTCTCTCTCACTCACACACACAGAGAAAATAAAAAAATAGGAGAAAAGGAAAGAATATTTTTGAAAATTATTGACTCACAATGAATTCATTGAAGCACCATCAGAAAGTTTAGTGAGCTCTTTTTTTTTTTTTGTAATGGATGAGTTAAAAAAATACAGTAATAACGATGTGAGAGTGGCAATTGTTGTTTGCATTGGTCCAGCAAAATATGGGTAAAATGAAAAAAAAAAAGTCTTAGCCTAAATACAAAGAGACCTTATCCCTGAAGTTTCCTGGTATAAGACTGACTCTGGGTTCCAGGCATATTAGATTGTCCAACCCCTGAGTCATTCTCTGTGGTCATGGTGACATTTTGTCACACATTAGTAGTTGTTGGTGTCCAGTTACTGTAGTTAAAAATTCTGATTTCTGTGCCAGAAAGATTCTGGTTTCTGTGTGGTTTTTGTGTTTCATCAAAGTCAGGATGTGGAGCATCCTCGCCATTAGTTGGGAGCGTCCTGCCCTGCAAGTAAGTTGTTGCTGTTGCTGAGCCATCTGAGTGTTAAGGGAACATTCCTTGGAGTAAAGTCAATGCCAGGGTAGGGTCTTCCCTGGTAGAGATTTGCTTCCTGGTAATGTTGTAGACAATTGCGATTGTTTCCGTAGATGGTCATTGATTCAGGGGTGGATGGGCATTGCCCATTCTTCTGAGGCCTGAGCCAAGTCATTATGCCAGTGTTCAGGGTATAGGACTAATTGCATTACAAAACTTGTGTTCCTATCTCTATTAGATAAGAACTTGTTTGCATATGTAGTATTTTCCCATTTTAATGCACCTATGCAAAAAGTCTTATTTTTCAAAAAATATTAAAATTTGTTTCTTCCAATGATCACACTACTTCAAATATGAAGTCACTTTTCAAAAATAGTCCTTGAAGTGTGTTGAGTTCCTCATGGAATTCTAATTCAAAGTTTGAATAGGTGTTTCAAAGTCCCATTATTTGTTTATACTTAACTCTACTCAACAGGCAGCCTGGAAGGGGGGCAATACTGACAAAATACTGCTCTGAAAGAAACAGGGAGGTGCCTATGTGCCGTGGTGTGTGTGTGTGTGTGTGTGTGTGTGTGTGTGTGTGTGTGTGTGTGAGTGAGTGTGTGATGTAAGTGTGGGTCTGTTTCACTTTAATTTGGTATGGGAAGACAGTCTTGCTGCCTATTATGGTATTTACAAACATATTATGAGCCTCCTGGTGTTTATGAAAAGTAGCACAGAAGTTTTAGCTGTATTGATAGTTCCTTTCTTTTCTTTTCTTTTCTTTTCTTTTTTTTTTTTTTTTTTTGGTTTTTGGTTTTTGGGTCACACCTGGCGGTGCTCAGGGGATACTCCTGGCTGTCTGCTCAGAAATAGCTCCTGGCAGGCACGGGGGACCATATGGGGCACCGGGATTCGAACCAACCACCTTAGTATCTGGATCGGCTGTTTGCAAGGTAAGCACCGCTGTGCTATCTCTCCGGGCCCGATAGTTCCTTTCTTATATTTTTCCATTCTGCCTCCATGAGATACAATTACTTGCCCCAGAAGGGACATTTTCAGTATGCAGATTTATTCATTAACAATGAAGAGCCACAGGTATAATAATGAGAGTAAGTACTGAATAATTTATACAGAAGAATATAAAGGATGTAAAGGCTTCAGAAGAGGTATTGTCTGTTCAGGATTTATTTATGGCTCTAGGGGTACATTTTCTTTTTCTTTATTTCTATCATTTTTGGGGGCACACCCACAGATGCTCAGGGGACACTCCTAGCTATACACTCAGGAATTATTCTTGGAGATGCTTGGGGACAATAGGGAATGCCAAGAGTCAAAACAGGATCGACTATGTACAAGGAATTGCCCTATGATTATTACTCCAGCCCTTTATTTATACCAAAATTTTTCTGTAATTTCTCTCTTCATGTAAATCTTTATTTTAGTTTCAATTATACATTTTCATGAACAAGCAACAGTTTTAAGAAATTCAAGAAAGGGGCTGGAGTGATAGCACAGTGGTAGGGCATTTGCCTTGAACGCAGCCAACCCAGGATGGACCTGGATTCGATTCCTGGCAGCCCATATGGCCCCTTGAGCCTGCTAGGAGTGATTTCTGAGTGCAGAGGCAGGAGTAACCTCTGAGCACTGCTGGGTGTGGCCCAATCCTCCCCCCACAAAATATTCAAGAAAGGCTAGAGCGACATATTACACATTCTGTATATTTGTAAACATTTCTTCCCAGTATGTGTCTCTGTGTGTTTGAAATGATCACACTTGTTCATATTTGAGTGGGATTTCCCTCTGTTTAAGTCATTTTTTTGTTTTTGTTTTTGTTTTTGGGTCACACTCGGCAGCGCTCAGGGATTACTCCTGGCTCTATGCTCAGAAATTGCTCCTGGCAGGCTCAGGGGACCATATGGGATGCCAGGATTCAAACCACCGACCGTGGGCATGCAAGGCAAATGCCATACCTCCATGCTATCTCTCTGGCCCCTGTTTAAGTCATTTTTAACTTTTCTAATAAAATTTGTGCTGTTTAATGTGAGGCAGAAATTAATCTACTATAACCCTGAAAGAGCAGGGGATTTCCAGGGGCCAAAATAGTTAGTCAGGAACTGAATGAATGAGAAGTATAATGAAGGAACTGAAAACATGTGAGTTGAAGAAAAAAAAAGAGGTTATGACTAAGTAAAACAACAATTTCAAGAATGTCAAGTGGAGTGCAGTTGCTGGGTGGATAACATAACACAAGAGGTAGGGTGCAGCCAACCTTGTCTTTCTCTGGTGACAGAGACGCTTGGATCTCTGGAGAGCATAGAGTGTTGATTCAGTAACAGTTTTTAGGAAGAAAATGTGGTTACTAGTTGAGAGATGATGGTTGAATCATCCTCTAAATTTGGATGATGAGGCCAAATTTGCCTTCTAGGCCCTCCTCCATTCCAGCCTGTTGGCATTACCTCTTTCATAGTCTCCCATTTCTCAGAATCTTCTGCTTTTAGATATAGGCCTGCCTTATCTCATACATTTCTATTACCTCCAGGCCTTCCCTTCTTCCCATCACCTCCATTTATCCATATTTATGCTATCCAACTACTCAGAGATTGTATGGATCATACAATTTGTTAATATACACCAAGTGTATATTCCATAATAGAATGGCAGGTAGATATTTATCAAAGTCCACAATCATAATCCTAAAGGTTTGAGAGATTCATGAAATTTTAGATAATAATTGCTAATATGTATTAAGTATCTATCAAGTTCCAGGTGCTGCTCAACATATTTTACACACGTTAACTCCTTCAGTCTCATTGTAAGCCTATAATGCAGATACTCTCAATTTAACAGGTTAACAAACTTTTTCTAGAGGCCCTCCTTACCATCAAACCAGTGAGCAACCTTGGAAATATTTCAAGTTCATGTGGTCCTTCTCTTTCCATCTAAAGTAGTGCTTTAGGACTAGAGTGATAGTACAGCAGGTAGGTGCTTGTATGCGGCTGACCCAGGTTCGATCTCCTGCATCCCATATGGTTTCCCCCCCACACACACCCCAGCCCACTAGGAGTGATTCCTGAGTGCAGAGCCAGGAAATAACTCCTGAGCACTGCTGGGTGTGGCCCAAAAAGAGAGAGAGAAAAAAAACAAACAAAAAAGTAGTGCTTTAGAGAGAGGGGATGTAGCTCAGTGGTCTATATGGCATGTACTAGGCCCAGGGTTCAAACTCCAGCAAAACACATACACACAATAGACAAAGGAAATAGTTTGTTGTTTTCATTAAAAATAGTATTTCCATTCGTTTCAGTCTTATCTATGCTTAGCACATATTCACATATTCTAAGTATAACATCTCTCTCTCTCAAGTTTTTTTTTTTGGTTTTTGGGCTACACCCAGTAATGCTCAGGGGTTACTCCTGGCTATGCACTCAGAAATCACTCCTGGCTTGGAGGACCATACGAGAGGCTGGGGAATCGAACCATGGTCTGTTCTGGGTTAACACATGCAAGAGAAATGCTTTACCGCTGTGCCACTGCTCTAGATTTTTTGGGGCCACACTTGACGCTGCCCAGGGGTTACTCATGGTTCTGAGCCCAGAAATCACTCCTGGAAGGCTCAGGAGATTCCGGGAATTGAACCAGGGTCTGTCCCAGGTCGGTAGTGCAAAGCAAACTCCCTACCACTGTGCTTTTGCTCCGGCCCCTAAATGTAACATATCTTTTAAGTGACTGGCACCTACATTTTAGTCTCTCTCTCTCTCTTTTTTTTTTTTTTTATTTGGTTTTTGGTTTTTGGGTCACACCCGGCAGCGCTCAGGGTCATTTCTGGCTCTATGCTCAGAAATCGTCCTTGGCAGGCACAGGGGACCATATGGGATATCGGGATTCAAACCACCATTCTTCATGCAAGGCAAATGCCCTACCTCCATGCTATCTCTCCGGCCCCAGTCTCTTTTATTTTCTATAGCAGAATTGAATATGAATCAATCATATGGCAAACCTATACTAACAAACACCTCTTTGATGATGAGGTTTGTGACAGAATTGCCTAATTTAAGTCACGTGGCCAGGCTTATGTGGGACAACCCGAGAGAAGAGAATGGATACTCCAGAAGACTATTGTGACAGCCAAACTAGTAAATGGTTCATCCAGTTATTCAATTTCCATCAGTTTGTTTTTGGAGCTCACACTGTTGGGAAAGGGTTATTATTGAAGAGCTTTCTCAAGCTTCATTTCCCAGGCCCAGCCACATGTCCATGAGTCAGAATGTCTTGGGGGTAAAGCACCTGGGGAGGAGGGTGGTGGTAATTACACCAAGAACTTGAGTCAGAAATACTCTGCAGAAAATTCTAACATGTAGGGAAGAGTTTCAAAGATAAGACAGTCTTTATACTTGATGTCCTTGCATTTTTCACGGTGTTATTATCATCTTTGTTATAATTTACCTGAAATTAAAAAAAATAAAATTTGCACTTGGAGGTGCCCAGGGTTTTACTCTTGACTCTGTGCTCAGTGATCATGTATGGTGGGGTTAGGGTACCATAATGTAATGCTGGGGATCGAACCTGTGCAAAGCCAGCCCTACTCACTGCTTCTCCCTACACACCTTTCATTTTGGTATTGGTATTTTGGAGGGCTTGTTTAAATAGCTGGCGATGTCTAATTTCCAATTCAGTTCTCAGTTGGGACAATTACCCATGCATATCTAAAAGAGCTCCATCTATCCATATACTACACTTTGAGAAACACCGAGTAGTGTTTCTCGGTGGGGAGGAGGATAGAGCAGTAAAAGGATTTATTGTTAACACTTTTGCTTGGTTCACATTTGTCATTTCTCATTAAGTTATAGCACATCTCACAGTCTGACTGGATGAAGCAGGCGATATGAAGATAGGATTTAGATCTTGATTTCACTTGAGCAGATTTATTCTCTAAGCGGATCTACTCTCTAAGACAGGAAGCCTAAGAATTATTAGGTTCAGATAAAGCAGGTATCTCAGCAAGGATCTTGACCAGTGTCTAGTGTAAACAATCTGCCGGGTGCAGTTTAAGGATGACTCCAGCCCTTGGTAGGAAATGATATTACCCCCATTTGAGCTTTGGAAGCCCAGGAGCTGGTACCCGAGAACCAAGGGTTACCTAGGACTTTGTGGATCGTAATTTGGCAAAGGGCATGTTTCCAATCTGCAAAAGACAGATCAACCTTATGAACCCGGGAACCCAAGAGCCACAGTGCTGAGATCTGAAGAGGCCTCTTGGGTTGCTATAGCCATGCCAGGCAAGGTGGGAGTGTAAGAGAAGAGGTAGGCCACAAAAGCTGGGTTAGATCAGGATGGTCCATTGCATTCTGCAGCCACCATGAAGCCCCCAAACTCTTCTCCCTTATCCCACACTTCTCCCCCATCCTCTGCCTGTAATTTTTCCAAGTGAAGAAAAGAAAGCAAAAGACTGATGCCCACTGGGCTCTGCAATTACTTTTCCTGCAGAGTGAGGAGTTTATTTCTTTAAAATAAGTTTTATTGTCACCAATGTGAATGACAAGTCTTTCACAGTGCTATTTAAGGTACATAGTGACATTAATCTTTTAAATAATTCTTATTGTGACCAACGTGAATGAGAAGTCTTTTACAGTAATAGGAGTTTAGTTATTCATTTTATGCATTTATTTATTTTTCGGGTCACACCCGGCTGATCTCAGGGCTTACTCCTGAGCTCTAGGCTCAGAAATCAATCCTGACAGGCTTGGGGAGGGACCCTATGGGATGCCGGGATTCGAACCATCGTCCTTCTGCATGCAAGGCAAACGCCCTACTGCCATGCTATCTCGCCTGCCCCTCAAAAAGACTTTAAAGTCACTCCTGGCTGGGTTTCAAAGCCCGAAGCCAAGAGACCAGGAGACCTATGAAGCGCGCCTGCGCGGTCCCGCCCCTTAAAATAACCACGCCACCCGCCCCGCCTCTCCCCATTCGCCCCGCCCCGTAAGAAGAGCTGCCCAGACAGACAAAACAGCAGCCTAGCCTCAGCCGCCGGCACCCCCGCCCCGTCCACGGCGCGTCCGCCTCAGAGAGTTTACGCGCCTGCGCGGCCCCGCCCCATTCGCATTACTCCCGCCCTATTTGCCTTTGCCACGCCCCTGCCCTTCGTCCCACCTTTCCGCTCAGCCTCCAGGAAAGTTTCTGCGCCTGCGCGGCCCCGCCCCGCCGCCTTAACCACGCCCCCACTCGCGGTCACCAGGCTCCATCCCTTAACCACGCCCCCTTCCCTTCGTCTCCCGTTTTTCCCTTCGCTCCGCTCTGTCAAAGAAAGTTTATGTGCCAGCGAGGCCCCGCCCCTTCGCCTTGACCAACCCCGCCTCATTCGCTTTCGCCCCGCCCCTTCTCTTCGTCTCCCCTTTTCCCCTGCGCTCCGCCCTGCCTCAGAGACAGCTTGTGCGCCTGCGCGGTCCCGCCGTATTTGCATGAGACCCGCCCCATTCGCTTTAGCCACGCCCTTCTCCCCGGCTTCCTGCCCTGCTTTGGGGGCGAGGCCCCGCCCCTTCAAGCAAACCACGCCCACTTCGTGACACCACGCCCCTCTCGACCACGCCCCCTTCGCTCGTCCCGCCCCCGTCAGCCGTCAGAGCGCCGCTGGGGCTGGCGGCGGCGGCTGCGGCCTGGAAGCTCCGTCCGTCCGTCTGTCCGTCCGGCTCCCAGAGGCTCGAGGACTTGTCCGAGGCGCGAGGGTGAGATCGGCCGCGGCGGGCCGCCGGGGAGGCGGCGCCCGAAGAGGGAGCGAGGGCGGGCGGCGCGCTCCGGCTGACTCATCCCTTCCGGAGAGCTTGCCCTGACAGGCGAGGCGAGGCGAGACGAGACGAGACGAGCCGCCAGCAGCCTCGCGGCGGGGACGAGCCGGCGCGGGAGAAAGTTTCCCCAGGCCCGGCGCGAGGGCCCGGCGGGAGCCCAGCCCAGCCCGCCCGGCCGGCCGCGCCATGTCGCGGCTGCTGCCCCTGCTCGGCAGCCGGAGCGCGCGCAGCCTGCGGCCGCCCTGGAGCCGGGCCCCGCGCGGCGTGCGGGCGCGGGCGCTGGGCACGCACCCCAAGAAGGAGCCCGTGGAGGCGCTCAACACGGCGCAGGGCGCGCGCGACTTCATCTACGGCCTGCACTCCACCGAGCGCAGCTGCCTGCTCAAGGAGCTGCACCGCTTCGAGTCCATCGCCATCGCGCAAGGTGAGCGGGGTGGGGGCGCGCACACGCCCCTCGGGGCCGCCCCGATCGCTGCCCGGACGCTGCTGCCAGGCTGGACGCCCTGCGCGCCGGGCGCTCGCCTTTGGGGGGGTCTCCCTCGGCATTGGCTGCGTGCGCGCACCAAAACACACACACGCCCCTGGCAGCGCTTGGGGCACACACACACACACACACACACAGACACACAGACAGAGACAGACAGACACACACACTCACACACACACACACACACACACACACCTCCTTGCACGGCTTGGGGCAACACACACACACACACACACACACACACACACACACCCCTCCCTTGCACGGCTTGGGGCCCCACCCCTGCGTCCTGGCTGCGCGCACACACGCCCCTGGCAGCGCTTGGGACACACACACACACACACGCGCGCGCGCACACGCACACACACACACACACACACACACACACACACACACCTCTCCCTTGCACGGCTTGGGGCCCCCACCCCTGCGTCCTGACTGCGCGCACACGCCCCTTGCAGCGCTCACACCCACACCCCTCTTGCAGGGCTCGGGGCTCCCCAACCCACCCACTCCTGCGTCCTGGCTGCTTGGCACCATTGTGCGCACGTGCAGCCTGGCAGGCGGCGCGCCCGGCCTCCGCCCCATGGTGCCAGGAGCCCGAGAGGCTGGCTGGGAAGAAACTTAGTCCAACAGGGCGAGGATGGTGCTGGTGCTGGTGGTGGTTCATAGGGTCCCCGAGGACTGGCAGCGACTCTGCCCCAGCCAGGAATTCTTTTGCGGGGTGCTGCCAACAGGACTCGAGGGCCAGCTGCAAGCAGTCACCACGTGGACCCCCCACTTGCCAAGCCCAAGTGGGCTCTGCGGGGGCTCCAAACCCCACGCCCCGGAGGCAGAAGGGTCTTAAAGGGGGGGTCTTTAAACTACGCATCTCTCTGGCCTTCGGAAACTGGCAGCAGGTTTCGCCCGAGTGCCTTGCAGCGATGCCACCCGAGCTCTTTGTTGAAGCTAGGACATGTTCAGGCGATGCTTGTTTTCCAAAGCCAGGTCGATCAGAAATTTGCAGGCAGGTGCGAA
The DNA here is from genome assembly GCF_024139225.1 of Suncus etruscus. Classification (NCBI taxonomy): domain Eukaryota; kingdom Metazoa; phylum Chordata; class Mammalia; order Eulipotyphla; family Soricidae; genus Suncus; species Suncus etruscus. The sequence goes on along the minus strand of NC_064866.1, from coordinate 32,232,691 downwards.
CAAAAAGCGCCAAGTTAGGAAATCCAAAAGGGTGAAAGGAGACTCCGAGAGCAGAAGGGACGAGAAACTACTTTCCCCGAAGAAAAACGGATGCAAGTGACATAGATGCTCAGTGTTTATTTATGCTGCAGCTTTTTGGGGGGCCAGGGAGTGGTTTTGTGTGTGTGTTCTCCATCCTAAGTTGTTTGCTCAGGAAACATCCAGGAAGATTCCAGGGTCGAGCACACTTTGATGTGGGACATAGAGTTTGATGTCCCAGAGGCACTTGATGTTTCTTTGGACTAGATGCCCTAAATAGGAAGATGAAATTCTGCTTCATATAAGCATGGCTTATCTATGCTACTTCAGAAACTTTATACCAGTTGTCCCTTTAGTCCCCTGTTTTATCTCCTCAGTTCAGGGAGTGGTGGTCTAGTGAAATATTGTGTCATTCGAGACATTGCCTACCCACCGTGATATGCTTTTATAGGAAGATTGTTACATTACTAAATTTATGTTGTTTGGAATCATAATCAATTATGATTATGTATACATCAAATGTTTAAAAATAGTTCTCAGAATGTGTTCAGGATACAATCATTAATTTCAGGTTCCGTTCTCCATGAATTTCTCTATGAACACTTATTTGCATTTTCTAAATGACTTCTTAGAAATTCTGCATTAACAACAGTACAGGATCAGAGGGCTGCAAGTCTAGCAATTCTTGAAAAGCGTTTTCTGGGATACAGCTGATTGAACTTTACCTTTTACCCTGTCTTGGCATTTGTCAGTTGTTTTGCAGTAAGAACGATGGCTACATTTTGAATGGTTTTATTTCTTTAGTTTAATAAGATTTTTAAACATTTTGGGAGGGATTTGTTTCTCCTATAAAATAATTTGTATGTCAGGAGTGGTTAAATGGTCTTGAAGTAAAAACGCATAATTATGTAAGTTATCTGAGGGAGAAGCTAGTAATTTAAATTGTGTTTTTCAAGAGACAGGAAAGTTTGTTAAAAACAATGGTGGTAGTCAGACACCCCACCGACCCCGCCCTTCCTTCATCCTCCTCCTCCTAAAACAAAAACAAAAAAAAAAACAATGGTAGTCAAATATTTACCTCCTACTCTAAGGTGATGAATTTCAGAGTTTAAGATCAGTTATTTTTGCCACTGTCGATGACTAAATTATTGCCCTTTGACTCAGATGACTCTTAATTGCTGCTGCCGCTTTAATTTTTAGTCTCACTTCTTGTTTATTACCGTTTCAGTAGCTATACACAAAGTTACTATGGAAATAACTAGAGTCATCCATAGTAATTTTGTTTATTAATTATTTAAGTCAACATAGATTTTACTTTATTGAGACGACTATTTAGTTCACTCCTTATTGAAATCAACGTTTTTCCTCAGACTTACAATCCTTGTGTTGCTTTATTTGTTGCTTTTGAAACTTTTATATCCCTGAGTGCTAAGTGTGTATGTAACTAAGTGTACTTTCTAATGATTCAATTCTTTAAGAGCTCTATTTCTGATTATAGCAAATAGTATGTGTCCTTGGGTAGGGTGTTTTTATGATCGAACCAAGTGTTTGGAGATTTGTTGTGGAAACTTTTCAGAAAAAAGCTTCGTGCTGAAATAAGGCAGTGAGATTTATGTTAATATTTTGTACATTTGCTCCTTTCATGTCTTTATCAGTAGGCCTGTGATACAGTCTATGAGAAGAGAAAGCTTTATGAGACAGGGAAGTTTTAGCATAGTTGAATAAGATTTTGTAATTTTTTTTTTAGTTAAATATTGGTTTTCTCTCCAATTAAAAATTTCTAAGTCAGTTTCTCAAGAGACCTACACTTTGACAATCTAAATTTAAAATGGGTAGGAGTGCTATAGAATGCAGTTGGGGAACAATGGTGGAGGGAGGTCAACACTGGTGGTAGAATTGGTCCTGGTTCATTGTATGCCTAAAATCCAGCTATGAAAGACTTTGTCAATCACCCTGGTTTCAATAAAATAAAATAAGTTAAAATAAAAATAAAAAGTATCACAAAGTTAAAAATAAGTAAATGCGGGGCCGGAGAGATAGCATGGAGGTAAGGCGTTTGCCTTTCATGCAGAAGGTCATCGGTTCGAATCCCGGCGTCCCATATGGTCCCCCGTGCCTGCCAGGAGCAATTTCTGAGCATGGAGCCAGGAATAGCCCCTGAGCGCTGCCGGGTGTGACCCAAAAACCACAAAAAAAAAAAAAAAATAAGTAAATGCAAAAAAAGATGATGTTTCCCTTATGTGTCATTGTAATGCTTGACTTCACCTCTCTTCTTTATTGTTGGTAATTACAAGTAGGACCAGCAAGCTGACACTATAATTGATTTTTAGATTTTATTTTTTATAATTGTTTCTAAATATTGCAGCAGTTGAATGGAATACTTTGACTGAGGATCTCTCCTGAAAGTTTTGAGAAAGTTTTAAGGTGGGGTTGAGTGACATTTGTGGTAGTCTAAGGTTGTAAGATCCATTTCTAAAAAGGCTGGTTCAGAACTTCGGTCTGGAAATCTCTAAGTCTGTCCATGCAGGCCATACACAGAGCTGTGTAAGTGTTCTCAAGACATCGCAGTAGTGTTACTGATATCTTTAGTAGTGTTGATGAGTGAGCTAGAGAGAGCAAATGGAAACTGCAAGCCACAGTTACAGTGATTTGAAGTAAGGAACTTCTCGTTAAATAATTTTATTATGTGTACTTCAAGTATTCAGAAAAAAGGTTCTTGTATATATGCAAGAGATATCTTGAGGTAAAGAGCAGATTTTCTAGCAGTGGGTAGGTTTTAAGATCTTGATCCTATTTCTTTGTATGTACTTACTTTTTTTTAACTATTTATATTTAGATAAAATTCATAATTCTAAATTTGTTTGTTTTGGGGTCATATTAAACTTTGATTCTTGTAGTTTCCCTTTTGTGATTGCTTAAGGTAATCTTAAGACCAAAGATGCTTCTTGCTGTATTTCATAAGGGACCTTTGGAAAAATAAAAGGCCAGAAGATGAAAAAGATTCTGGTGTTAAAATATAATTTTGTCATAGAGTTTCGTTTTTGTTTATTTTGGGGAGCCATCCCTAGTGGTGCTCAGAGCTTACTCCTGTCTTTGCTCTGAGGGATTACTCCTGGTGACCTTGGGGGAATATATGGGAAGCTGGGGATGGAACCTGGATTGGTGTTGTGTCTGGCAACCCTCATACCTGCTGTACTATCTCTCTGATCCCAGTATTTCATAGAATTTTGAATCACTAGGGATCTTGGACTCTCCACAGGTTTTTCTCAGCATATTGTTCTGGGTTATGAAAGAAAGTAGCAACTGTTATTATTAGTTTCTTGGCTCTTAGGCATCATTTTTGGTGATGCTCTGGAGACTTTATGGTGGTGGGGATTGAGCATGTAAAGCAAGTACCCTACTGCTGTGTTATCTCTTTAGTCCTTCAACTACTACTTTTGATCAGAGTGCCAATATGTCAATCTTAACGTGGTAGTAATACAGTGGAACAGACTGAAAATCCAAAGATAGACTCAGGTATATGTATGATCAGTTAATGTTCAATAAAGGAGCAAGAATATGAAGTAGAGCAAGGAAAGCTGCTTCAACAAGTGACGTTGGGACAATTGATTGGCTACATGCAAAAAATTAACTTAAACCTTTTCCTGATACAATACAGAGTCATGTAAAAATGAATTTGAAATCTCAATATCAGACTTGAATCGTTGAAGACACACAGAGGAAAGCATGTCTCCATGACAGTGAAACCAGAGGTATCTTTAAAGATGAAATGGCCATTGTCCAAGCAAGTGGAAGCAAACATAAACAAATGGGACTACATTAACTTAAGAAACTTTGGCACTTCAAAGGAAATAAAGACCAGAATACGGGGCCGGAGAGATAGCATGGAGGTAAGGCGTTTGCCTTTCATGCAGAAGGTCATCAGTTCGAATCCCGGCGTCCCATGTGGTCCCCCGTGCCTGCCAGGAGCTATTTCTGAGCATGGAGCCAGGAATAACCCCTGAGCACTGCCGGGTGTGACCCAAAAACCACACACACAAAAAAAAAAAAAAGGACCAGAATACAAAGATAGTCCCATACTGGAAGAAATTATTTACCCACATCTGATAAAGGGTTAATATCCAAGATATATAAATCACTGGTAGAACTTTACAAGAAAAAAGCATCTAACCCCTTCAAAATGGGCAGAAAAGATAGATACTTTCTCTAAAAAGAAATCCAAGTGGCCAAGATTAAAAGACATATGAAAACATGCTCTCTATTACTTGTCACTAAGGAAATGCAAATCAAAACAACAATGGATATTAACTTATTCACTGATAGTGTAGCCTTTTTGGAAAACAATATTCCTCAAACTAGGAAGTGAGTTTTGTTGGACCCAGTAATTTTACTCCTGGATATAGACCCTAAAGGTCCCAAAATACAGTGCTGACAGGTATCTGCATTCATATGTTCATTGCAGCACTACGCACAACCACCAAAATCTGCAATCAACCCAAGTGCCCATTAACAGACAAATGGATAAACAGCTCTGGTGCATCTACAAAGTGGAATATTATGTTGTCCTTCAAAAAAATGAAATTATGAAATTTGCTAATACATGGGTGGACATGGAGAGTATCATGCGGAGTGAAATAAGTCAGAGGGATTGGGACAGACACATGATCACACCCATTTGCAGCATATAAAGAAACATTGTAGAAGAATGCTCAAAGACAGTAGAGACGAAGTTGCATGCAAGGCAAGTGCCCTACCCAATGTATTATTGCACAGGCCCAATGACATGGATTTTATACACAGACCACTTGTAAACTTTACGTCCAATTTGATAAATTTTTAAGTAAATTGATGTATGTGTATATACATGTTAACATGTATGGTATAAAAACAAATGTAAATTAGAAATGAGACTTTCAGAGCAGTCAAACCTGCTATAGCTTAATTTATTGGTAATTAGTTTGGTGTTATGCATTTCAAGAGTCATGCATTTTACACTTTTATTAGAAATTATAAAAAGGAATCTTTGTAAACAGATTTATTTGGATAGGAAAATACAAATATAAATAAAATAAACATAATATTTATAGCACAATAAAATGAAATAAAAATAATATATCCTGCAACTTGTAGGCAAACAGACTAAAAGATAAAATTACATCATCTGATAATTGAATCACTATTAGTGGAGACAGTTTTTACTTTATTTAAAGAAAATGCATCATCTAATTGATATAGTTGACTATAATGCATTTGTTTCCTGATATGTGAGAGCAAAGTTATTTTAAAAAGGTTAGAAAGAAAAATAAAAAAAGGAAAAAAACAAAAGAAAAAAAAGTACAGTAGCAAGCATGTTTGTGAAAATTGTTTTATTTGTGAAAATTATTGTATCTCCAATGAAGTCATTAATACAGTGGCAGAAGATTTAGTGCATTCTGTTCAATTGTTAAACAACAAATGAAGTCGTTCAAATATTCCAATCACTATTACTGATAATGTGCTTTTTTTATATAATTTTTATTTTGATCATAGTGGGTTACATATTGTTGACAATAATATTCTAGGTACATATTTACATAAAATCAGGGGGGATTCCCATCCCTAAATTGTGATAATGTGCTTTTTACGGTCATGCTCTCAGCTGTCAGGCCTCCTGGAAAAAGGAGGATGCGCTTGCTCTAAAAAGCCCTGGTGATGATCAGCCCCCAAACTGGTGTACCCGAAATTTGCTCAGTTTGGAGTCCCAGAAAAAGAGAATCATAGAGGGGTCTTGAGGCAGGGCCATTGGAAAAACAGCGATTCTGGGTGATGGATGCAGCAGCGTGGCTGCTGTGTGGCTAGAGTACCCATGATTTTTTATGGCTTGGTTTACGTCTCGTTCAAGAAAAGAGTGAGTCTTTGGAGCTGGCCTGGTGTAAACCTCTCTCTCTCTCTCTCTCTCTTTCTCTCTCTCTCTCTCTCTCTCTCTCTCTCACACACACACACACACACACACACACACTCATAGTGATTAATTTGCATCACCAACTCTTTTTTGCTTTGCTTTGGTGTGCCACACTGTAAAGGGATAATAAGGACTACATTTCTTGGTATAGATTTTACTAGCATCTTGCACAAGTTGGCTGGATTAATTTTTTTATTTTAGATGTATAGAATTCTAGCCCTGTCTTTGATTCATTGGCTCCTATCTGCTCTACATTAATGAAAACAGCCACATTAAAGCAAAAATGTCATAATTTAGTTTCATATAACTCAGGCATCAGTAATGAGCAATTGTTCAAGGCAAAAGATTGTAGATCATTTTCCTTAACTTGAGACTTTTACTTGGATGATTTTTTTGGATGGTTATACATTTAGTTTTTGTTTTTTTTTTTTTGTTTTTTTTTTGCCCACACCTTGGCTGTCTGCTCAGAAATAGCTCCTGGCAGGCACGGGGGACCATATGGGACACCGGGACTCGAACCAACCACCTTAGGTCCTGGATCGGCTGCTTGCAAGGCAAACACCGCTGTGCTATCTCTCCAGGCCCATACATTTAGAAATATCCGTTTAACATATCAGATTTTTCTCTGCCTTAGTAATAGTATAATGAGCACAATTTCCTTTCGACCAGATGTCATGTTAGAATTCTTATATGTGGTATTTTAATACAGTATTTTTGGAGGTGCTGCCTCCATTTGTAGACATACTAGTCATCATTCCAAACATCCAAACCAACATGCCATTTCAGTTACCAGACTGTTAGAGTGGTGCAGGAGTGTGCTCAACCCCTTACTTCCTCCCCCACTCTTTCTCTTGTGGTTGTGATAAAAATCTTTTTTTTTTATGCAAGAATGTTATTTTTGAGTCTCTTTGTTATTGTCTCTAATATCTGTATTTTGTCATTCTCTTTTTCTTTCATTCTGTTCCTCTCTTCCTTTACCTCTTCTCTCCTTTCACTTCTTTCTTCTCTTTTGGAATATCTTCCCCCTTCTGCTGTTCAGTAGTTTTACTTGCAAACATCATAGACAACTCTTCACTTTGTCTTTCCGGCTAGCATTGCATCTGTCATATGGTTACTGATTTTGACTGTTCAGTTATCATTTGAAGATCTTGTATTTTTACTACTTTCAGGATTAGGAGGGTCGAAAGTGTCCTTGTTTGAAAAACTTGGAAAATAATTAACAGAAACCTTGCTATTGGTGGATATTAACATTTCAGGCAAATGTAAGTTTGAACTGTTGTTCTTACTTGGTTTGATTTCTATTTTGTTTCTTCTGTGTTTTAGGATAGATTGTTTATTATGCTGTTATTAAAAACTTGTGTAGAGTTAAAGTGATAGTTCTGTGGGTAGGGCACTTGCTTTGCACATGATCAGGGTTTAATCCTCGACCTATACCCCATATAGTCCCCTGATCCCCTCCAGGCATGATCTCTGAGTGTAGAACCAAGAGTAATCACTAAGCATTGCCAAGTATATCCTCCTTGCTCCCCCCAGCCCCAATTCTAAAGAACTACAAAACAAACAAAAACAAAACACTTGCAACTTTAAAAACAGCTTAGAATTATGACTTTATTTTATAATGGTTCTTTTATTTATTGGAGTAGATCTTTTTCTTGGATTGGTGCCTATGTGCTGACGTTTTTTGCTAGTCTGTAAAAAGTTATTGCCACGTAATATATTGTATACTTGTATAAAATTTGGTTCTGTTCTATTGGACATAAAAACTAATATATACATTATTATTATTATAAATAATGATGTATATTTCTGCCATAAGGTTCTTCAAGTATCTGTCCTATTTTCCCTCGTCTGGGGTGTTAGAAAGGTTGAAATCCTTTATTACAGAAGACATCCCTTTACTATCACTGTTCCTATTAAATACATTTACACTGCCTTTACTTAAAATTTATTGCCTATTTTCTGTGTGACGGATATACTGATCTAAGTAAATTCTCATGCAATTATTTAATTAATTTCTCCTGAAGAGGGAAGGAATCACATTTATACTGTAGACTAATAAACTGAGTCCAGAGGGTCTCCCCCCTTTTTGGTTTTTGGGCCACACCCAGCTATGCTCCAAAATCACTCCTGGAAGTGTAGGGGTAGGTGGTCTGTCCACGTGGAGCTAGGGAAAAATCCTATGTGGTGCCGGACTTCAGTTAGGTTGGCTGCATGAAAGTCAATCACCTATCCTCTGGTCCTCTGAGTCGCACAATCAAAATAAATTTTGCATGGTTTCAAAATCCCCACTTTTATGGTATCTTTTTGGTTTTCTATAAAGACCTTAGATGTTCAGTACAAGTTTCAGGTATTTTGCCAGAGTGATTACACAGCAGGAAGTATGTTTGCCTTACACGCAACCAACCTGGGTTTGATCCTTGGCATTCCACATGGTTCCTGAATCTGCAAGAAGTGATTCATCTGAATGCGGGGTAGGTTCTGAGTACCACTGGTTGTGGCCTAAAAACCAAAATGAAACCAAAGTAAAACATGCAAAGATTTTGGGCTGGAGCTATAGTTCAGTGGGTATGCATTTGCCTTGCATGTGGATGACTTGGTTTGATCCCTGGCATTTCATATGATCCCCTGAACCTTCCAGGAGTGATTCTTGAGCCCAGAGCCAGGAGTAAGCCCTGTGTACTGCTGGATTGGCCCCCAAACAAACAAACAAACAAAAAACAACTCCCCATGTATTAGTAACATTAATATTATATTAGTAAATATTACAGTTTTTCTGTAAGTTTACATAACATACAATATAAAATACAAAAGCAAATATGGCATTACTTCAAAATTAATTGCTACCTTGAAAATAAGAAAAAATGATAAAAAGTGTTTACAGGTTATGATAGTCAGAAAACTAGTATTTGGGACTTCTGTTATAAATCTTTTATTTTCAATAATTTTTCTTAAATAATTTATATATATACATGTATATATATGTATACATGTATATATACATGTATATATATGTATATATATATATATATTTTTTTTTTTTTTTTGGCTTTTGGGTCACACCTGGCAGTGCTCAGGGGTAACTCCTGGTTCTACGCTCAGAAATCGCTCCTGGCAGGCTCAGGGAACCATATGGGATGCCGGGATTCGAACCACTGTCCTTCTACATGCAAGGTAAATGCCTTACTTCCATGCTATCTCTCCCACCCCTAATTTTTACATTTTTATCTAATTTTTCTTTTGATTTTTGAATGAATCTTATAATATGTTACCATATATTAGACACTACTGGTTGCTGAGGGTACATGAGAGAATTCATTTGGCAAATTCTTTATGAAACTTTTTGAGAAAGCTATGATTAATTAAGTAAATAAAATAATTATACTTTGTAGTATTAAAAGAATAAACAGAATGTTACATTAGATAAGGTGATCTGATAAGACCATTATGTAAGTGATATTTGAACAGAGATTAAAGGATTGAGAAGAAACCAGTCATTTAGACTGCTGGAGGAAAGAACAATCTGAGAGTGAAAAGCAATCAGGATCTTAAGAAAGAATTTGGGGGACTGGAGAGATAGTACAGTGGGTAAGGTGCTTGCCTTGCACACAGTGGGGCTAGGTTCAATCCCCAGCATTCCATATGGTCCCCTGAGTCTGCCAGGAGTGATTTCTGAGCACATAGCCAGGGTTAACCCCGGAGCACTGCCTGCTGTGATCCCATACATACATACATACACATATATATTTTCCCCTCCCCCTTATATATTTTATTTTATTTTTGGAGAATGAACTGATAACTTGCTGATGGGTTACAAAAGGGCAGGTGAAAGGAAACAATAGGTAATAGACTCATAGGTTGCTGACTACAGTGATTGATAGAAGTGGAGCTATTAATTGAGAGGAAGAAAGAAGATCAGAAAGAGTTGATTTGGGAGATGGGAACTAAATCTTAAATTTGGGCATGTTCTGTAAGATGCCTTTTTGAATATAGGAAGGGATGTTCAGTAATTAGGAATGAGAGTGTATCAGTCTTGGGGTAGGAGCAGACTCAGTTAAGTGTGTAGATCAGTGGTGGGAAAACTATAAACAGTGGTTAAATCAAGCTTTTTTTTTTTTTTTAAACAAGGTTTTATTGGAGTAAAGCTAGTGTCTTTCATTTGTAGATTGCCTATCAATTATTTTATGCTAGAATATCAATGTTGAGTGGTTGTGACAGAGGCCATCTAGTTCCAAAGCCTCAATTACCATATTTTTCATACCATAAGATGCACTGCACCCCGTTCCCCATGGGGAAAAATGTCTGTGTGCCTTATGGAGCAAATGATGCCTGGAGCTGAAGCCTGAGTGCAGGGGAGGAGAACAGCTACTAACCACTTGACATCCACAGTGTCATGCCCCCTTTATTGAGCAGACATACCACATAGTAAGAGTAATCAGGTCTTTCACTGTCACATATGGAGATTTTGTTTAAGACTATTTGATTGCTGATGCAACTTTTATTTTTTATATTAACTAAAAAGTATTCTAAAAATGTTTTCTTAATTTTCTAATGTAAAAAGAAGAGTTAGGTAAATGTGTTTAACCAGCTGGGAACTAGCATATTGTAAATATACTTCTGCCTCTCAGGGACAGTGTCTCGCATTGTGTTTACTAGATATTTCAGTACACCATTTGCTTTAGAATATTTTTTTCTTGTTTTTTTTTTTTCCTCGTCTAAAAACTATGTGTGTCTTATGGTCAGGTGCATCTTATAGAGCGAAAAATAACAGTATTTAAACTCAGAACCTTTACAGAGAATGCATGTCAACACTGGATTGTAGTTGAAGTAATATAGTTATTAATGATTTTTCTATCTTTGCCAAATCTGGAGATGCCAGTAGCTTACTTCTGGCTCTGTGGTCAGTGATGACTCTCGGTGCTGCTGGGAGACCATAAGCATGGTTCTGGGATCTAATCCAGTCTGACTGCTTGTAAGGCAAGCACTCTATGCACTGTACTGTTTGTCTAGCCCATCCAGACAAGTGGGAGTCTGCAAAGTAAACTAAGGAGATGCAGTCAGTGAAGTGAGGATGGGGAAGATTTGAAGCCGAGAGAAAATAAATCAAGAATAAGAAAATGATCTGTGATGTATGTTGCTGAGAAGGTAATTCAGATAAAATATGTTACCAAGATCACTGGAGACCTTGAAACTATCTGGTGGTAGGACCTAGTTGATCAGATTCAATATAGAGTAAGTAAAAACTATTGCAAATATTAGTCTTTCTGAAATTAAAAAAAAATCTTTTATAGACCAGAGATTGGCAAACATTTTTTATAAAGATTCAAAAGTAAATCTTCTAGATTTTATAGGCCAAGAAGCTGAATTGTGCATATTATGCATTATTTAAGAGAAAACAAATATCTGAAGATTTTTAATATCAAGTAATTGAGTATAGTAAAAATTGTTTTTTTCTAACAGATCTGATGAAAATATGTAATTCTCTTGAGAAATAATAGTTATTTTGGAGTTCAATTTCATTGTCATATTTGATTGCAAATCTATTAATGCTGATCCATAATGTGATTTTTTTTCATATTTTATCATTGGAAATAACTTTTCATAGATAGGTACTTCCTAATATTGGCTTCAGCCCCAAATCTATGATCTTTCTTTTGGGCTGTGTGTGATTTTGAGACTTACCTTATTCTCAGGGGCTACTCTGAGACTACTCCCAGCTTTGTGTTTGGAATTTACTCCCAGTGCTGCTCAGAGGGTCAGGCATCTGGGGATTGAACCCACCTCAACCACATGCAGGACTAGCACCTTAACCCCTGTACCCTTGTAGTATCTGTTGGTTCCCCAAGGCCTAAGATCTTCCCTTTTCCTTTCCCTTCCCTTTTCCTCTTCTCCCTTACCTTGTCCTTTTCTTGGTTTGAGGGTCATACCCAGCTGTGCTTAGGGCTTACTCCTGGCTCTTTGTTCAGGGGTCACTCTACGTGGGTGCAGGTGATCATATGGGATACTGGGGATTGTTTTTGGGTGGACCATGTGCAGTGCAAGCACCCTACCCGCAATACTATATCTCCATACTACTTCTTTTAAAACATATATCATTCATATTTTTCTACTCTTTCTCTTCTTCCTTCTCATCCCTTCTCCTCCTCCTCTCCTACCTCCTGTTTCAGCATTCTTTCACCAAAGTCTCACCATTCATCTCCACCTCCTTCCCAAACATTTTAAAAAATAGATTATTATAGTTTGGGTCACATGTTCATGCTTATGGTTTTGAATTATGCAGCTGATTTTACTTCAGCTTTTTACCATGAGAGTGTGCAAGACCCATAACTGTTGTTCCAATGCCACCTCCAGTCTATTGCCTAGCCCCCCTATCCACTGTTATCCCATTAATTGATATTCTCAGTTTTGTAACCTTGGGCTAGTGGTTTGCCATCATTTGCTACTTTCTATTCTGTTAGTTTGGTTCTTTCTAGATCATCTGGCAGCAGTCATTTACTTGCTTACCCTGATACCTCAAATTCCATCCCAGTCACAATAAATTGCATGGTTTAATTTTTTATGCTGTATAGTATTCCATGTATATATGTACCACAATTTCTTTATCCACTCATCTGTAGTTGAGCATTTGGGTTGTTTTCATATTATGGCCACTGTATTCAGTACTGCAATGATATAATACTGTTGTTATGTGCATTTTTATCTTTTCAAATTGATGTTTTTGTGTTTGGGAGTAGATACCAAGGGGCGGGATTGCTAGGTCAAATGGAAGCTCTCTTCTTACTTTTTGAGAGATATTTTTATGCTCTTTTTACATAGAGCAAGATCAATAAATGATCTTAAATTATCATTTTGTTTGCTTGAAAAGGATTTATAGAATTCTCTTAGATTTTTTTCCACCTTATTTTATTTCCAATTTAATTTTTCAGGAAATTTAATAAAATATCTTTAGCAAAAAATACAGTGCAAATTAATCTGTTCCAAGTGATGAAATCTCTTCCAATTAGGTGAAAATTCCTCAATTGAATGGATTTTGAAGTAGGGATTTTGAATGCTGCTATGTATTTTCGACTAGGAAAAATGCATAGTGATGGAAGAGTAAAGAACTTGTCTCATTTTAGCTTTTAACAATAATGAAAATATGCACTTGTGATCCAAAAACTTGTTATCTTGGAATGACCGCTGTGGTCATTATTTTGCATTTAAATGCTGTGCTATTTTGGTTCAACTTCATTAGGAAATATCATCAAGGCTATTGCCAATTTCCATAACCATTCAGTGTTTGATAATAGTGGTTGAGGATTTTTTCCCCCTATCATTAAAAAATATAAAGCCATTCTTTTCAGTACATTTGCTGTCTAAAAATAGGATTTGGCCTCTGGGCCATAATTCGCTTTTTCCTGTTTGTATTTTGTAACTTCCTTAATCGAAAGCTTTGCACATTATTATGTAGAATAAATGAAGAGAATAATTTTAATTTATGAAAAGTGTGTATTTTTACTTATCTGAGTTCTATCAGTTTATTACATGTAGTAGACTGGTAAAATTTAGTTTTAGTAAAGATGTACCATTAATTAAGGCAGACAATCAGACTAACAAGACATTCTTTTTTTTTTTTTTTTTTTCTTTTGGCCATACCAAGACACATTTTTTTCTTTTTGTTTTGTTTTTGGGTCACACTCAGTGGAGCTAATCTTGACTTGGTGTTTGGGTGTCATTTCTGGTGATGTTCAGGAGACCACATGTAGGTGCTAGGGGGCACCTACATGTAAATCACATGATTCATTGAGCCATCCTCCTGACACTTAACATTAAAATTTAAAAAAAAAATCAATCTTTTTTTTTAATTTAAGCACCGTAGTTACAAAACTATTCATGATTGAGTTTTAGTCATACAATGTACACCACTCTTGACCAGTGCTTGTCAGCAGGGGCTATCAAAGTCCTGTTTCCCTCTGACCCCCTCCTCCTCGCCTCTTAGCAGATATTTTTAATTCTCTTTCTCTCACCCTTTCTCTCCCTTCCTCTCTCCTTCGTTTTCTCTCTTCCTCTCCCTCCTCCCTCACTCCCTCTCTTATCTCTGTACTTCCCTTCCCCCTTTTTTGACACTGTGATTTTCACTATTATTAATGAAGGGATATGTATGTATCATGCATATCACTCATTCTTCTGTTAGCACCCTGATCTAGAGTGATCAGTTCCAACTCTCATTGTCAGAATGGTCCCTTCTATATGTATGTATGGAAGCTTAAAAGTGAATAAAAGATTTAATGATTAAACTGTCAGCATCATAGATCATTAAATCACTACCTTTTTTTCTTTAGCAGCATTTGTATAGCATTTGTAAATCACTTAGCAAGTGAGACTTTAAATTTTTTCTTTGAGAAGAAGCCCATATATAACCTAGAATTTATTTACTATTTGGGGAGGCACATCTGGTGGTTCTCAGGTACTACTCCTGCTTTGTGCTTGTGGAGTCACTCCCAGCAGTGCTTGGGGCTATGAAAGGGCAAACCTTGAGGCCATGAAATAGAACTTAAATAGAATTTTTTTCAACGTTTCATTTATACCATATGCAAATGTGCAAATAAATGAATGAAGACTAATCTGTATTTAGACAAGTTGCCAACAGTCATTTTATTTTTTCACTGTTTTATTAAAATGTTCATAAAAATGAAAAGGGCAATTTAAAACTCCAGTTTTGAGCTTAAAAGACCAGTACTCTAAGGTAATTTTTTTCTTCTCTAGAATGTAGGTTGTGCAGTACTAAAACTTGTTCCGTCCTGGGCAAGCTAGACATTTAGTTGCGTTTCCTGCTCTGAAAGTGACAGTATTTCCTACTTGTCTCCACTCTGTTGCTCTCCTTTATTCTAACCATTCACTTCTGGTGTTCTGTTGCTTCTCTCTCCAGTAAACTAATCTCTCTCTGTCCTTCAGGTGCCTGCCTCTCGTGAGTTAGGACCATTTGTTTCCTCTGTCACTCGTGTTTTCTTGGAGATTTGAAATAATTCATGAAACCAAATTTAGTTTAACTTGATTTTATTGTAAGGAAGGAAGGACTGTTCTTTGCAGCTTTCTGTTTTTTGTTTTTGGACCACTACTGGCAGTGCTCAGGAGTTACTCCTGGCTCTGCAAGATGCCGGGAATTGAATCCAGGTCTGACCAGGTTGGGCCGTATGCAAGACAAACACCCTACCACTGTGCTATCTCTCAGGCCCCAGTTTGTTGTTGTTGTTGTTGTTGTTGTGTCTCTATTTGAAAGTGAAAGTTAGAACCAGGCTTCACAAAGTTGAATAAATATACATATTATATAATCTAGGAATTTTCTGAAATGTAAATTGTGTGTTAGTAGTTTTGAGGTGAGCATGGAGGATCTTTATTTCTAAGAGGTTCCCGGTAATTTCATCACTACCAGTCCAGAAACCTTTTCAGCAGCAAGGTTATAGAAAGTTTTAGTTTTTAAGGTGGGATAGAGTCTGGTAGATAACTCAGGTCCTTTAGATAAACTCAGGCATGTTTGAGCTATGAAAGCAAATGGGCAAGCAGATGTGGTAATGCTAATGTAAAATGTGGCACTTTATTTTTGTGAGCTGAAATAATTTTATGTTTATGTATAAGAAAGATTTTTATTTATTTACTTGTTTGTTTAGGGACCACACCCTGCAAGCCCTCCGGTTACTCTTAGCTCTGCTCAGAAATTATTTCTGGCAGGCTCTGGAGATCATTTGGGATGCCGGGGAGATTAATCCCGGGTCAGCCACATTTAAGACCAATGCCCTACTGCTGTGCTATTGCTCCAGCCCTTAAGAAAGATTTTTATGGTTTAAAAGATAGCTTTTATTTTTATTTTGCCTAGACCTTTTAAATACATGGAAAAAAATGCGAGTTAGCACTTATATTATGGCTTAAATACAGTCACATTTGAATACTGTGCTATGTACTGGATGTTTCTCTACCATATTTTAGTTCGCCTTATTACCTAGAACAAATTCTTCATTGATTATTCATTGATTTTATTTATTCATTGAATTATACATATGTGCTAGTCACACTGGTTTTTTTTTCTTCTTGATTTGTTTATCCTGTTCTTTCTGAGTACTCTCCACCAAATTTTGTAAATTTCTACCGTTTCTGATACCCAGACATTTCTGTCACAGAATAAGTTCCTTGTGAAATTTCAAGACAAAGTATAGTATTAAGAAGTTAACAGGAAATATTGTTAGAACCTCTACCTCAGAAAGGAGAGGGAAGGAAATAGGTTTGGACAGAGAGAAAAGCTGATCAGGGCCGGAGAGATAGCATGGAGGTAAGGCATTTGCCTCTCATGCAGAAGGTCATCGGTTTGAATCCCGGCGTCCCATATGGTCCCCCGTGCTTGCTAAGAGCAACTTCTGAGCATGGAGCCAGGAGTAACTCCTGAGCAACTGCCGGGTGAGACCCAAAAACCAAAAAAAAAAAAAAAAAAAAAAGAAAAGCTGATCAGTTATCAATGGAATCCACAGCTGACTTAGCTGAGAATTCTGGAGCTAGGATGACTTTTTTTTTTTTTTTAAGTCATTTTTTTGAGTGAGGTAAGTGATCTAGGCCTCACTCTTTGTGAAAATGAGGTAATGAGTGTAGACTGCCTTAGGCAGGTAAAATCTTTCTTAGTTGGTTGAGGTATTGTCCCCCAAATGACAAGTGGTTGTTCTTTGTCAGAATGTCTCACAGCTATGGTTCAAACCATACATCATAGTGTTTGCTACATCTAGAATATATTTTCTTACAAACAAGAACATTGTTCAATACAACGATAATAGGACATGGGTCAATCTGATGCTATTTTAATTTGACCAGTTTCTACAATGCTTCCTCAGAGCAAAGAGGCTCATTCAAATACCATGTTGCACTTAGGTGTAATATTTAATTTTGTTCTATATGGAACAGTTCAATGTTTTCCTCTTTGTTTTTATGACCTATGTGTCAGGATTGGCAATGAGTTATTTATTATTTATTATTATTTAGCATGTCCTTCAAAGGTTTTGCCTCTTTCCTTCTTATTTCTCTTGCATCTTTGACAGGAATATTACATACAGGAAGTTACATTTTTCCTTTTCAGGTTCATAATTGAATTGGCTATCATTTTCTTGGTGATGTTAATGTACACTGTGTTTTTCTGTTCTCTAATCATCTTCTATGTTTATATATCCTTAAAATGAACTGTTTTTGTCAAGATTTTTGTAACATTTAAGAACTTTTGCTAGTATAGAATAACTGGTTTTGTAAAGCTTTGTTAATTGATTTATGATAAAACTCTTATTTAAGCACACAATTTAATCTCAGATCTTGTTTTATTATAGGCTAGTTATTTTAATAATTGAAGTATAATAAATTTAGGACACTTAAATAGAAAACATTTAACTTCTAGGTAAAAAAAGACTTGTTCTTTTTATCTGCCTTTATATCTATAGGAAAAATGTATCAGCTTCTCATATTCATTTTTATTTTCAGCTTTTAATATTTATTTTTATTTATTTATTTATTTACTTACTTATTTATTAGTTTTTGGGCTATGCCCTGTAGTGCACAGGGGCTATTTCTGGCTCTGCACTAAGAAATTGCCCATACGGGATGCAATGAAACCTGGTCCCTCCAGGGTCAGCCACTTGCAAAGCAAATGTCCTACCACTGTGTTATTGGTATACACACACACACACACACACACACGCAGTCCCAGTTTCTCATATTCTTAAGTTTTTCTGAATTATATTCATTTTATGAAGTAATTAATTTTTTAATACAGGCCATCCCTGATTTGAATTGTTTGCATAAACTTTTTTTTTTTTTTTTTGGTTTTTGGGCCACACCCAGTGACGCTCAGGGACTAGTCCTGGCTCTACACTCAGAAATCGCTCCTGGCTTGGAGGACCATATGAGACGCCAGGGATCCAACCGAGGTCCATTCTGGATCAGCCATATGAAAGGCAAAAGTCCTACCACTGTTCTATTGCTCCAGTCCCCCCTTTCTTTCTTTTTTTCTTTCTTTCTTTCTTTTTATATTTTTAGAGGAATGATAAAAGGTAATTGAGCAGACGAGAGAAGTGCAGCAAAGAAGCACAAAATTGTAATGCTGGTGTAAAATTTTAATCAATTGTAAATAAAGTTAAGAAGAAATAGCTGGGAATGAGTATTTGGATGCTGCTGCTAAACTATTGCTCTTCGAGACTCCAGAAAGACAGCCAGTGAGCCTGGGTCTTATGGATAGAAGCTAGGAAAGTCGAGGAGTTTGTAATTAAAAGGATGAAGATGTCCCAGAAGAGATGTCTGTGACACAAACTTCATGCTAACAAACTTCATTCTCAGATACTTCATGACATTGAAAATACCAAGATAAAATGTTATATGCTATATCAAATTTAGAAAGGAGAATGATAATTCAAAGTATGAAAAAGGTGTTTGTTTCATTTTGTAAAATTATGACATATCACTATCATATGAGTGATAATAATGCATTGTCTCAGCTACTTTTGATTATTTCCTTACTAAGAAATAAGCACTTTAATTCTCTGTTCCTAGTATTTTAAAGTATTGGACATAAAATAGTTTTACTATGTATTTTGTATTTATAACCTTTAAATATGTTTTCAAGTAACTTTCTAAAGGTCACAGAACAATTATAATTTTACAACTTTGGTTTTTAAGATACCTTTTTGTATTTTCAGCTTGAATACTTTTTGATGTAAAAATATTTTTAGCACGCAGATATCCAAAACCTGAAATTGCCATTGGGAAGCAAGTAAAGGAGGTATCATCAGCAGAGAGCACTGATGGTTTTGGTATAGTACAATCTTATGGTATTGATTGATTGATTGATTGACTGTCAGATCTTTATTGTGAGTAGAAAAGCATCTATTAAGCTGAACTTGCTTGTTTGAAAAAGAATGCTTTGGCTATAATGGTAGTCTTTTCTTTGTTTTCTGCATCCGTGTTTTAAGACTCCAAAAATTTAATTTTGATCTAATCCAATCCTTTGTTGATATGCTAGAATGATAATTGCATGCTTAATTAACCTTAACCATGTCACATATTTAAATAGTGCATTTAAAAATTGTTGAAATTACCATAGCTTATGAGATTTAAGAAATAGCACAGATGACTTTTTGGGGCCAGGGAAATAGTACAGAGAGTGCATGTTTCACAAGTGCCTGACCCTGCTTTGGATACCAGTAACCTATGTCCTTCTGTCCACAGCATTGTTGGTTGTAGCCCTGAAGCATGTGTGGCTCTCATGATCATCCCCAGTACTGCTTCACTGGTGCCTAGCTCTGCAGGATACAGACAATCTGTATTCTCAGGTCTTGGCATGGAATTATCCAGCTCAGTTGACCTAGAATGACCAGGAATGTCCTTCTGGTCCCTTGAAAGCTCCTTGGGAAGTCCCTCATCAAAAAAAGTATGCATTTTTGGGTTGTACATAGGAAAGAAAGGTTACACACAGGGGATCCTTGATTATATCCTAGAGGTACTACATTTAAATAACTGAGCTTCAGTTTTTAAAAAATAAATTTACTTGAGTCGTTTGAAAGTCTGACGTTTGTTCCCTTTTTGGTGGTTGTTTTGTTTTATTGGGCCACATCCAGCAAAGCTCAGGGTTTATTTCCTGGGTCTATGTTCAGGGATCACTCCTGGCAGTCTTGAGGGCCCTATGGGGTGCCAGGGACTGAACCCAGGTCAACTGTGTTAAAGGCAAGTAAGTGCTCTACCTTTTGTGCTATCTCTCTGGCTCCATATTTGTTCATTTTTGTTATTTCTGTTGTTATTTGTTTTTGCACCACGCCTGGCAGTACTCCGGGACTACTCCTACCTCTTTATTTAGGGGCTTTTTGGGGTGCTGGGCTTAAGCCTGGACATTGTTTTGTTTGTTGGCTTTTTGTTCTTGAGCCATATTTACCTAGTGATGCTCTTGGATTACTCCTGGTTCTGTACTCAGGAATAACTTCTGATGGTGCTCAGTGAACCATATGGGATGTGGGAGGTAGAACTCAGGTGGGCTGTGTGCAAAGCAAGTAACCTACCTACTGTAGTATTGCTCTAACTCCTATATTTATTATTTTTTAATTTTGTTTTGTTTTTGTTTATGAGCCACTCCAGCAATTCTCAGAAGTTACTCAGCACTCAGGCAGTGCTTGGCATACCTTATAGGGTGCAAGGACAGAACCTGGGGTGGCCATGTGCAAGATAAGCTGTATATCTGCTGTGGTGTCTTTCCAACCCCAATTTTCTTCATTTTTAAGGCCATTCTTGGAAGTATTTTAGAAGCATTTGCCATGAAATGTGATATCTAATTTATATTGTATTCTGTTGTGGTAGTGGTGTAGGAGTTATGGGTGTGTGTGTGTGTGTGTGTGTGTGTGTGTGTGTGTGTGTGTGTGTGTGTGTGTACAGGAGAGAAGATGAAGGAAAGAAGAAAATGGGAGAAATAAAAATATATTTTATAATCTTTGTTGATCTCACTGTATACTATAGAAGTTAAGTTTTACGTGATTGATCATTAAATAATTGTTAGGGAAGCCTCAGGCTCCAAAACTAGCACCGAGAGAGATGCAGGTCCAGAAGCAAGCATCAGTGCAGGAAATAATCCACACTGTGAAAGGGTGGAAGAATGGGTTCAGGAATTCCAACCCATAAGACTTCTGCTCCTAAGAAGAAAGGCAGCTTAGTGGAAGAAGACCAAAGAATGAGTCCCTGCCATTCTGAAATCCAGGCTTCTATTAGCAAGAACCAGACCACACCCTAGGGTGAAGAAAAAAATACTAAGTAGAGAGGACCCAGTAATCCAATCACCAAATCACACCTTAAGGTAGAGTATGAATACTGAGTAATACAACAAATACTAAAATTTAATTGTGACTTTATCCAAGGATTTTTAAATTAGCCTTCATTCTTAGGACATTGTAAGGAAAAAGTAATATTGTATAGATGATTACAAATGATAATAGGAAATGGGATGCTGCTGGATAGTAAATGCTGTTAATTTTAATTTTTTGAGACTGATCTTTTGTTAAATCCCAGTTCATCTTAGTTGATTTCCTGAGGAATAGAGGTGATGCCCTTCTTTTTTTCTTTTACTGCTAGTTATGCAATAAAAACACAGAATGAGAATCATAGTGCTTAAAGGTTTAGCAAAAATATAAACTCATCTGAACATCAAACAGATCTAAAAGGTTTGTGACATGTTTAAAATTTGGTTATCAGTTTTTATGTCAACATAAAGATTAATATGGGTTTTTAATTCACTGGTCTTCACTATAATACATTTTTTTCAGGGCTATCAGTGGATTAGCCCTAGGCTTTAAGGCATCCAGTTCTGTAATTAGCAGAAACCTGGAATTTCTATTTCAACAAATATTTTGTTTGATAACTATAGAAAGTTTTTGGTTTCCTCCTCTACTCTGATGGCTTTTTGAAAATTATTTGTCTGAATGGAATCATTGTAAGAGAAAAAAGTAATTTGAAAAGTGTATTTTCTTTTCCTTTGGTTTTTCAGCCACACCCAGTAACACTCAGGGGTTACTCCTGGCTCTGTGCTCAGAAATTGCTCCTGGCTTGGGGGACTATAGAGGACGCTGGGGGATCGAATCGTGGCCCATCCTAGGCTAGCACGTGCCACACAGACATCTTACTGCTTGCACCACCGCTCTGGTCCCAAAAAGTGTATTTTGTACTTAAATTAATTAATTTCTGTTTAACTTCAGCTTCTAATAATTCTTGACCAATGTCTTGATGCTATTTTATACATTCATAAATCACTGATTACTCTTTACTTTCCCATCTAGAATATTTTTATAGAAAATATAAGAAAGTGAGAATCTGGGTTCTAGAATCAACCGTATCATTCATTAACACATCTGGACTTTGTAGAATTTTCTTCAAAGTGGAGACCCAGTCATTATTATATCTGAAAACAATCCTACATTTTATCTTTCAGGGTGAAATTCTACTCTGTGTTTAAGATTATTGGTAAATGGTTTCTAAGGATTCGTTGAGTTCTAATGTTTTATGAAAAAATATTTATATGAGGATTTTTCTGGGGTTAACTGAGAGGGAAAAAGATGATCTGACTAAAAATTTCGGCAGCTTCCCTTGTAGTAAGCCATTTTATTTAAAACTGTGTATATTCTAGAGAGATGTGTGATCATACCCATCTGTCACTTAAGATTTTCCAAGATGAATTATTATCCTTTCTGGCTCACTTTTAAGTTTGCCAAATATGTGATTTATCCATGTAAACTATGTGTTTATATGATTTCTCTAGTCTTCGTTATATAACATTCTAGTCACAGGAGCTGACTTCATTATTTTTTAAATTTATTTTATGTTTTTTATTTACTTTGTTTGATGTTTGGGCCACACCCAATAATGATCAGATTACTCCAGGCTCTGCGATCAAAAATTACTTCTGGCATTGCTCTGGGGGATCATATGGGATGTCAGGGATTGAATTTTAGTGGCTGTGTGCAAGGCACACACTCTTTCCACTGTACTCTCCAGCCCCAAGAGCTGATTTTATGTTGTACTGTTGTTTTAATATCTTATCCTTTTAGGAAAAGGAATATTATTGCATGAGGTAATTATTTATTTTATGAAGGAATATAATCTCCTGTTAAGTAGTATATGTCATTGTTTCAAGTTTACAAATAGTGCATGTATTAGAATTATATACAAATTGGACTAGAGATGGTGTAAGGGTTAAGGTGCTTGGCCTAGCATGTGGCTAGTCTCAGTTTGATTCTTAGCATTCATGTTCCTTGAGTACTGCCCAAACTTCCCACACCCCCAAATCAGGATAAATATCTCAAAATTACAACTATAAGCAAATCAAATTACTGTACCTCAAATATTTACTGTTTTTAAAAGCTAAGCTAATGGTTTTATACAGGTGATGACTAATTGGACACATAAATGCACCACCATCATCATCAATGTTATTATAAACTATTATCCTACTGTATAGGGAATAGTTAATTTAATTAATTAATTAACTAACAATTAATTTAATTGGACACCAATCTAAGCTGCAGTTGAGCCCCAGGTCAGAAAGTCAGTGAAGCAACAATGTTATTTCTTTTTATTTTTATTTTTTATTTTTTTTATTTTTGGGCCACACCCGGTGATGCTCAGGGGTTACTCCTGGCTATGCGCTCAGAAGTCGCTCCTGGCTTGGGGGACCATATGGGACACCGGGGGATCGAACCACGGTCCGTCCTAGGCTAGCGCAGGCAAGGCAGGCACCTTACCTCTAGCGCCACCGCCCGGCCCCAACAATGTTATTTCTTATATAATCTAGGTAGAAATTTATTTCCTACAAAATGTGGGCTATTGTGGTGATCTTTTAGGAATGCTAAATAAAATCACTTAAATGTTTTTTGGGGGCATGTCCTAGCTAGGATATGCAATTTTTGAAAAAATTTAAAATATCTTTCACAATTATAGACTACTTTAAGAGACTATTAGTTGTAATTTACTAATTAAGTTAAAATTCCTTGCTATTTCTAAAGAGTTTCTATTTTTTAATTTGAATGTTTTTATTGTATATTCCTTAATCTTATAGTTTAGTCTGAAAATATTGCTTTGTGTCTTTCTTTTTTTATTTTTGCTATGTGACTTTCTAATCCTTTATGATGTATGTTTGTTTTGTTATTTAATATGATTTGCTTGAGTTATTTTGCATGTGGCATGGTTTTGGTTTTGTCATTTTAAGATTATATTCTTGAATATGTTCTGTATTTATTGTAAATGTCACCTTACTTATTGGAAATTTTCTTTTAAAAGTCCAAACAGTTATTTATAACATTTAGAAATATGTATGGGTAACTGAGATTTTAGTCTCCTCTTAACGTAAGCATAGTAGTTTCATGTCTGTTCCTTTATAAATCCCTTAACAGACCAAATAGTAGTGATTTTCGTTGCCAATCCCATTTCTTATATTTTCCTGGAGAACATGCTGAGGTGTTCCTGAAGCAAACATTAGTGGTCAACTGTTGCTTAAAATAATAAATGAAGCCCTTTGGATGGGCTTGGATGGAGGTGGATGGTGATGGAGGCCTTTCTCCTCCAGCTCAGCTCTGTCAGTTTAGGGTGATCGCGGTGGGTAGAAAACTCACATGCAGTCAGGCTTCCAGAGAGATAACATCTTTATTTGCCCTGGCCATCATGTGTGGCCTATATTATAAACCTATTTAGGCACATGCCATCCTTAGCTTGCCCTGCGTCTTAGCTTCCTTTAGCCATCTCTCCTCCTGCTACCTTCTCCATTCTCCATTCAGCCAAAACTCTTTCCCCTTCCGGCCAAAAGCCTTTTGTTACCACTCAAAGACCCCTCCCAGAAATGGGAGGTCTATTAGCAGGTAAGGTTACCCCGGAGGAAATGGGGGTGTGGTTACAGTCAGCAAGATCAGAATTTAAAGAATGAAATTTAAATTAACTTAAAGAATATTAACATGTTTGAAATTTAAAAAATAATGTGTGCATTAAATAAATCTTTTAAGAGAATAATATTAAAAAAAAAGAATTATGCCGAGGATGTTTTATTCAAAAAATATTTCTAGAAGCACCTTTTAGTATTGGTGTGAAACTTTTATAGAAAGGATACTTTGAAAAGAGGGATATATCTGAGGCTGGAGAGAGAGTACAGGGACAAGGGCACTTACTTGCACATGGTCAATTCAAATTCTGTCTCAAGTACCATGTATGGTTCCAGGAGCTCCATCAGGAATGATCTTGAGTGCAGAGCCAGGAGTAAGCCCTGAACACCATTGGGTGTGCTCCCGAAACCTAGTTAAAAGAAAAAAAGAATATAATTAAGGGAAGAATGTGAGCATATCATGTCCTTTTTATTGTATTGGAAACTTGCTGCCAGTTCGGGTAATTTGGCAACTTATTGGGACCTGAAAATGCCAAGGATTTCGTATTAATGATATTTTATCTTCATTCTGAAAACGTGAATATATTTCTAAGTGTAAGATTAAAAAAAATGTCTCAAGATGGCATGCTTTTTTCTAAGAGGAATTTTGCAAAAAAAAAAAAAAAAGACTTTTAAGGTTTTTTTTTGTTTTAATTTGTTATTTTGGGCTATACTTGGCGGTGCTTAAGGGTTAGTTACACTTGGCTCTGCACTCAGAAATTGCTCCTGGAAGGCTTGGGGGACCATATGGGATGCTGGGAATCAAACCTGAATCCGTCCCAGGTTGGCTATGTGCAAGGCAAGCACCATGTCGCTGTGCTATCACTCTGGCCCCCTCTTTTAAGTTGTTTTTTTTTTTTTTTAATACAAGTAATGCTACTTAAGAAATCTACCCTAGACCTTTTGTGAAATATATAGAATTTACTTACCAGTTTGCATTGTTGTTTATAATATGAGAGATATATAGTAATGCGGGATTATTGTTCATCATAATATAAAATGAAATATCAATAAAATTATCTTAATTACTTCAAAGGTAAGAAAAATATTCATATGGTGTTTTGTGAAAGTGGAGGATACAATTTTGTGTACATATATATTTCAATATGTATATATTAAAGAATGAGACATTAAAGACAAATGCCAGATGGTTTCACTCATCTAGGATATACAGAATGATAAAATAGGAAGACAGTACAGAATGATGACAAACGCTTGTTCTTTGATGACAAAACTGATTACAAATAGTGAGATAAGGGTGTGGGGACTGAGGCAGTGGACTGGAGATATGGTAACATAGGGACAACGACTGTCTTGGGCACTTTGGGGGGCTAGTAGTTTTATATATCAGTACCATAGTATTGGCACTATTGTAACTATGTTACCTAAACTATGATGAAAAGATAACGTATAAAAATTATTTATTTCTGAAAGATTTATCATGTTTTTCTTTCTAAATTTCATTTATTTCCAACAATAAGCATCA
Source organism: Suncus etruscus (assembly GCF_024139225.1). Taxonomy (NCBI): domain Eukaryota; kingdom Metazoa; phylum Chordata; class Mammalia; order Eulipotyphla; family Soricidae; genus Suncus; species Suncus etruscus. Next base: position 32,206,810 of record NC_064866.1, on the reverse strand, counting down.
TCTGAAATGTTAAAAATTATAATTTATTTCTTTAGGAACATCTAAAGGAACTCAGTACCTGTAGCTATTATTTTTACCTAGCATTTTTTAAGATTTGCATTTTGTTTTGCTTTGTTTTGTTTTTGGGTCACACCCGGCTGCGCTCAGGAGTTACTCCTGGCTCTATGCTCAGAAATCGCTCCTGGGGACCATATGGGACATCAGGATTCGAACCACTGATCATCTGCATGCAAGGCAAACACTTTACCTCCATTTTATCTCTCCTGCCCCATATGCTTTGCATTTTTATTGTATCTAACATAGAAGATATACAGGTCAGTTTAATATAATAATGTAAATATATGATGTTGCCAAAAAGAAACAGAAATCTGTTGACTGTTTATTAAATTCAGGCTTTAATAATAAAAGTGTTTTTGCACTTGAGGAGTACAAAAAATTATTTTTACTTCATTTAAAGAAAATGAATCACATAGTTGATCATAAAACATTTGTTTTCAGTAAGTGGGAGTGGTTATTTAAAAAGAATAGAAAGAAAAAGAAAAAAGAAAAAAGGAGAAGAAAGTTTAAAAAATAAAAAAGATAAAGTACCGTAGCGAGCATATTCGTGAAAATTATTATCTCCAATGAAGTCATTAATACAAGATTCTTTTCTTTTAAATGAAATTTTGTCTCCCTACCCAGAAAGCAAACCCTAAACTTAGAACATGAATGCTGATAGTTTCCTCTTGTGTTCATTTATTTTTAGTTCAGTGTCTTTTTTGTTTTGTTTTGTTTGGCCACACCCGGTGATGCTCAGGGGTTACTCCTGGCTATGCGCTCAGAAGTCGCTCCTGGCTTGGGGGGACCGTATGGGACGCAGGGGGCAGGGGGATCGAACCGAACCGAGGTCCGCCCTAGTCTAGCGCTGGCAAGGCTTACCTCTAGCGCCACAGCTCTGGCCCCCTAGTTCAGTTTCTTATAGAAATAGTTGAGTAAAAGACCAGGAGAATTTCTTTAAGTTGTTTGGTCTTCTCAAGGAATCTTAGTGTATCCTTGCCTTACATCTTAGTGCATTCCTCCCCATCTAGCCAAGCCCCCAATAGTATAGGAATGCTTTTCACTATATATAGTAAGGTTTTAACTATTACTCCATTCTGCTCTCTGAATGACCAGGTTGGTGAGGCCAGAGAGGTATTAAATAGAGTATTTGCCTTGTATATAGCTGACCTGGGTGGGATCGATCCTTGGTAATATGGGCACCCTGAGCCTGCCAGAAGTGATTCCTGAGTACAGAGGAGTAAGCCCTGAGCACAGCCTGGTGTAGTCCACAATTACATAAATTAAATGTTGGGCTGGTAATGTAATTAAGTAACAAAACACATGCATGTGGATGTCCTGGCTTCAATCCGTGGCATCTTCCCTTGTTTTTTTTCTCCTTTACCCACAAGTCTGTGGATTATAGCCCTGAACATAGAAATGTGCTAGTAAAGTAAAACAGAAACCTATAATCTTATGGTGCAGAACACCAAACCTCCTATATAATTTTATACTCGGTATAGGAACAAAATCTGTAATGGCATTTCCCTAGATGGATATATTGGTAATTATGTTTCTCTAGATGAGTGTAATCACAAATGAACACAGTTATAGTATAAGTATGAAACTTTGTACATGGTTAGGGAATTGTGGTAGTCTCATAGGTTCTAGTTTAAAACTTGTTTGTTGTACAATTTTAGAGAATTTTTTACTTTAAGCATAGTCACAGTCAACTAAAAAGTTAAATTTTAGTGTGCTTTGAACATGAATAAAACATTTGAACATATAAGTTATTTTAATTATGAGGCAACAGTTCATAAAGCCTATTGGATTTTCCAGAATTAAAGCAAATATGGGGAGGCCAGACAGATAGTACAGTGGTAGGGCATTTGCCTTTCATGTGGCCTACCCAGGACTGACCGGGTTCGATGCATATACTCCCTCAAACCTTCCAGGAGTGATTTCTGAGCACAGAACTAGGAATAACCCCTGAACAACGTCAGGTTGGCCCAAAACTCAATGAACTCTAACTTTAGTTAGAGGTTATACAGGCATTGGAGCATAGACGTGGTTTTAGAATAATCATCCCAAAAATATGTACTGAGAGCAACTTCTTACTGGTGTCAGATGAAAATCAATTGCTTACTTTGTGAAACAGAAAAATTTAAGTAGGATCAAAAAATTTACTGGAATCTTTTTTTTTTTTTAGTGATACAAGATAATTTTTTGTTAGTTTGTTTTGTTGTTTTTGATTTTTGGGTCACACCCGGCAGTGCTCAGGGGTTACTCCTGGTTCTATGCTCAGAAATCGCCCCTGGCAGGCACAGGGGACCATATGGGATGCTGGGATTCGAACCACCGTCCTTCTGCATGAAAGGCAAACGCCCTACCTCCATGCTATCTCTCTGGCCCCAATACAAGATAATTTATTTTTATTTTTACTTTTGGGTCACACCCGGCAGCTCTCAGGGGTTACTCCTGGCTCTACGCTCAGAAATCGCCCCTGGCAGGCTCAGGGGAGCATATGAAATGCCGGGATTCGAACCACCGTCCTTCCGCATGAAAGGCAAACACCCTACCTTCATGCTATCTCTCTAGCCCCGATATAAGATAATTTTTAATGAATAAAACTTGTTTAGAAAGATGTAGAAGTAGAGAAAGATAAAATACGTGTTTAAAAAAAACATGGGATATTATGCTGAGTGAAGTAAGTCAGAGGGAGAGAGAAAGACGCAGAATGGTTTCACTCATCTATGGGCTTTAAGAAAAATGAGACATTTCTAACAGTATCTCAGAGACAAGAGAGATGAGGGCTGGTAGGGGCAGCTCATGACATGAAGCTCATCACATAGAGTGATGAGTGCAGTTGGAGAGATGACTACACTGAAAACTATCATAACAATGTGAATGAATGAGGGTAGCAGAAAGCCTGTCTCAAGTACAGGTGTGGGGGGGTGGGGAGGAGGGAGATCTGGGAAATTGGTGGTGGGAATGTTGCACTGGTGAAGGGGGGTGTTCTTTACATGACTGTAATCATACAACTATAATCATATTTGTAATCATGGTGTTTAAATAAAGATAATTATATATAAAAAAAACAAAACCAAAAAAACCATGGGGGCCTAGTGATAGCACAGCGACGGCAGGGCATGGCCGACCTAGCGGTTCCTGGCATCCCATATGGTCCCCCAGCCCGCCAGGAGCGATTTTTTTTTTTATTTGTCAGTGTACCTATGATATTTTGTGGCTTCATTTACATCTCTTTTGAAAATAAAATGAGTCTATGGAGCTGACCTAGAAGTGGATATGACTGTAGCTGTAGGGTGCGGTTCACACAGTCTATTTTATTGTTCTATTTTTGCAGTACAACATTTTATTAATAAAGAATACAAAATAAAAAAATCGTTGCCTCTTGGCCTTTTGGCTAAGATCAAGTGTGGTACCTGTTCTTATTAGTTTAATATCTGATATGTTGCCTATCCAACAATATATTAAATGGATTTTTGACACCAGGAGATGAAATATATGCCGAGTATATCCCCGAAAAATGTTTCAATATGTCGCTAAACGAAAATTGTCTGAATATTGCCACAAAACCAACTCGATCCTGCACCAATCACTGCCAGGCTGCTCGGACCGCCTCTCTGACTCAGCCAATCCAAGCAGGCTTTTATGCATGCAAATTGGACAATGTTCTGGACCCGAATCTACACTGTCAAAAGCCTGCTCAGATGGGCCAGAGTCAGAGAGGAAGTCTATGACAGTAGAACCTTTGGACCTTTGCCTGTTGTGATTGGCTCACTGTGGTACATACAGTTGCAGCACAGGAACGTTCTGTCTGATACAGCAAATATAGGCCTAAACCTATGTTTTAACTGCAAACTTAGGGGGTCGTCTTATATTCCCCGTCGTCTTATATGCTGGCAAATACAGTAGCTACATGCATCGACCTGGTATTGCAGTACTTCCAGGAACGATGCACCCCCTTCGGGGGAATAAAAATAAATAAATAAAGAGGGCTGGAGAGATAGCACAGCAGTAGGGCGTTTGCTTTGAATGTGGCGTACCTAGAATGGACCTAGGTTTGATTCCCGGCATCCCATGTGGTCCCCTGAGCCTGTCAGGAGTGATGTCTGAGCATAGAGCTAGAAAAAAACCCTGACTGAGGCCGGGTGTGGCCCAAGCCCCCCCCCCAATACTAAAAAAAAAAATTCATGTGATTAACCTGGTAAAATTAAAATATGTATGTATATAGATTTTTTTTATATTTTTAAAATAAAATCTTTATTTAAGCACCATGATTGCAAGCATGATTGTAGTTGGGATTCAGTATCCAACATCATTTTTTTGTTTTGTTCTTTATTTAAACATCGTGATTACAAACATATGGGTTTCAGTCATAACAAGAACACCCCCCCTTCACCCGTGCAACATCACCAATGCCCCCACTCTTCCCAACGCTCACCCTTCTGCCTGTATTCAAGACATGCTTTCTACATCTCTCACTCACTGACATTGTTATGATAGTTCTCAGAGTAGTTATTTCTCTAACTTCACTCGCCTGGTAAAATTAAAATATGTATGTATATAGACATATGTATGTATATAGAACAAATCTAGAGTTTGTTACCACTACTCATTTCAGGATTACCTAAAATGAGACTACACTCTAAGTTACAAATCCTGTGTTGTTTTAGAAGTATGAATTTATTCTGTAACTATGAAATAAAAAATATAAAAACTTCAAATCATAGTCTTATTCTAAAAGTTTTCAAAAACAAAAAATGCTACTAAAGTATAGTCATTTGAGATGAGTGTATGACTTCAAGGTTTCTTTTCTTTTCTTTTTTTTTCCAGGAGCAATTTCTGAGCGCAGAGCCAGGAGTAACCCCTGAGTGTTGCAGGTGTGGCCCAAAACCAAAACCAAACCAAACCAAAACAAACAAGAAAAAGAACATGGGCATCTTCAGAGTGGAAATAAGAAAGCAAGGAAATAAGCAAGCGAGATACATGTTTAAAGGAGGTCAAGGGCTTGTAGAACAAACTGGAATCTTATAAGAGTCTACAGTTAGCCAGTTTTCTCACCTGCCAGTTGGCATTTTAGTCAATTAAAAAAAATACAATTGGTCAAGAATTAAGAGCAAACAAAAAAACCCATTTATTTTCTTAAAAAAATTAATATTGTACAGAGATACAATAGTCCTGTATCTTACAGAACTTGGATCCCTTGGGCAAGCTAGAGATAATTTCTGTCTAGCAGTTTTTTTTCTATCATATACCAATTCACTTGTCCATATTTAGTGAGTCTTTCTTGTGTGGCCTTTTATGAGACTGAAAAAACAAACAACAACAACAACAACAAAAAAACCCCAAATCAAACTATTTAATTTTTCTGTTTCATGTAGCACATTAGTTAATTTTCTCTTTCTTCCATATCTGAGTAAAGTCATAAGGTGTTTATCTTTTTCCTTCTGTCTTAATTTGATTAAGGAGGGACTCTAGGATCATCCGCGTTGTTGCAAATGGTAGTATTTCAGTGGAATGGTATTCTGCGCACATCCGTACCAAATCATCTTCATTTACCTGTTGCTGAGTCTTCAGTTAGTTTCCTGTAAGTTAGAGCTACTAAGTTTGTAGCTTTTGGAATAAGGTCCCCAAACCTATATCAGAGATTGATGTTGGAGCCAGGTCCCCAAATTTATGTCGAAGAATACACTGATCAAGTTTTCTCTGTATTTTACTCCATCTGTTTTTCTTCTTTTGTTGTTTATTTATTTTTGGTTTTTTTGGGTCACACCCAGTGGCTCTCAAGGGTTACTCTTGCTCTGTGCTCAGAAACCTCTCCTGGCAGGCTTGGGGGACCATATGGGATGCCAGGAATTGAACCCAGGTTCGTCCTAGATTGGCTGTGTGCAAGGCAACTATACTGCTGTGCTATCTCTTCTGCCCTCCATCTGTTTTTTTTTTTTTTAACTTGCTTCATTTCTCATTTTTGTCTTTCTCTTCTTAACTGATTTTGCCTTTCTTTAGGTGAAGCTAATAAAAAACTAAAATATCTACATTTGTATTTATATAGAAAGCAGCTGGTTGAATACATTTTTTGAATCTGGTGGCCCTTAATGTTTTTTTCTTAAGATTTGTAAAAGATTGGGGGCAGAGAGATAGCACAGCGGTAAAGCGTTTGCCTTAGACAGGCAGAAGGATGGTGGTTCAAATCCCGGCATCCCATATGGTCACCGAGCCTGCCAGGGGAGATTTCTGAGCATAGAACCAAGAGTAACCCCTGATCGCTGGTGGGTGTGACCTAAAAAAAAAAAAGATTTGTAAAATATTTTAAATACTCAATATGTAGGAAGTTTAAAAACAAAATAAAACAATGACTCTATTCTTATCATTTTGAGGAAATGCTGCTTGTAGAATTTTAGGCATTTCAAGATGTTCCTCTCAGCTAGCTGACAACAGCTTTTCATGTCAGAACTGTGCTGAGAGTAATGCAGCTAGCAAATATTTCTAGTATGTAATTACTATTTCTAGAATGTAACCAGTTTTGCATATTTATTGCATCCAAAGCCCAAAATACAGTGGGGTCTTGAATTTAAGAATTCAGAACCTCCCTCCCCAAATAATCAAAAAACATTGGTGTGCTTTCAAAGTGTAGTTTTTTGTTTGTTTGTTTTTTGATTTTTGGGTCACACCTGGCAGTGCTCAAGGGTTACTCTTGGCTCTGTGCTCAGAAACCTCTCCTGGCAAGCTCGGGGGACCATATTGGATGCCGGGATTCAAACCACCATCCTACTGCATGCAAGACATTTCTGACCTTAGAGCCAGGAATAACCTGAGAGCTGCCAGGTGTGCCCCCCCCCCCAATGTTCTAAATTATGATAACTGTATTACTGTATTTCTTTTTGAAAACCCACTATTTCTCTCTCCTTTATTTTTTTGTAAAATAGCACATAAATATGGATTGTATTTCTCTCTTTTTTTGGGGGGAGGGGGGTTTGGGTTATACCCGGCAGCGCTCAGGGATTACTCCTGGCTCTACACTCAGAAATTGCTCCTGGCAGGCTCAGGGGACCATATGGGTTGCTGGGATTTGAACTACCTTCTGTCTGCATGCAAGGCAAATGCCTTAACTCCATGCTATCTCTCCAACCCCTGTATTCCTCTTTTTACAAGATAGCTTCGATGGAGATATATTTACTTTTTGCTATTTTTTGTTTGTTTGTTGGGTCATACCAGGCAGTGCTATTCCTAGCTATTCCTAGCTCTGTGCTCAAGGCTAGTTTCCCAGTAATGAAAAACACGCTCGTTGGTTCTTGGCCTGTTTTCTTGGCACGTACTTAAATTCCTTTTTTTTTTTCTTTTGCTTTTAGAAACTAAGTTCCTTAATTGTTATATTGGCATAGGTTATAAACATTTTAGAAAATATACATCCAGTTTGTATTATATATAATTACACATATATATTTGGGGCAGTGTTATTTTTGTACTGCATTTTAATGATACAGTGATCCATGTGTGAATTCTTTGTATAGGTTCTCAGTTAATTCTGTTGGATTGGATGAGGACAGTGATGGGAAGATTCTCTCCTATTTGACCGTAGTATTCTTAGGTATATCACAGATTAGGACTTTAGGCAGATTGCTTCTTTGTAATGATTGCTAACTTAGATTTAATGAGTTTACTTACTGATTATACTTGTGAAAATTCTATTAAGGCACACATTGTGCTAAATTTGCAATTTTAAAAAATAGTTTGGGTTTTGGGCTGCATCTGGCTGTATTTAAGGCTTATTTCTGGTTCTTTGTTTAGGAATCATCTGTGATTGAACTCGGGGTCTACTGCTTGCAAAGCAAGTGCCTTATGCAGATTATAATCTCCCTAGTCCTTATTTGTGATTCTGCTTATTATCATTTGTCTTTACTTGAGAATTTGTATCTTTTGGTAAAGTAGGGATCAAAGCTTAAAATACTGAAATATTATAAATGAAGATTACACAGAATATAAATCAGTGAGGTTTAATTGTAATATGTTGCTTTAAAATATAATATTTCTGATTTTAAAGGGCATACTGATCTTTTTGAATACTTCACTCCCCCCCGAAATCAGTATTTTATCTCTAATTTTTAAATTATCTAGGATTACTGTCTAAACAGGCTAATTTTACAGGTTCAAGAATTCTTTAAAAATGAATGCTTTACGAGGACTATCAGGTTCATGGGAGGCCTGTGACTTAACTTAGGTTTTTGTTTTTTCAGTCTTGTAATTTAATTAATATTTACCAAGTAATATTTTTTTCTGTGTGGATAACTTTGGTCTGCTAATCTGATTGATGAACCTGCATGATACAAATTTATTCTCCCATTTTAAGATCTGTTGTTTTAACCATTATAATAATAAAGAGATCATGCAGTAGTAACTAACTCTTGACTCATGTCCTTTTTCCTTATTTAGAAAAATTGGAAGCTCCACCTCCCACCCCAGGACAGCTGAGATACGGTAATAATTCTATAATTGTTAACTCTATGTGCATGCACAGCTATAATTTGATTTTAAGTTTTTTATTCACTGCAATAAAACATATCAGTGAATTAAATTCTTGCCAGGTAGAGCAGATTAGCCCATTTATTATTATAAAATTAAAAGTTATATTTTGGTTCAAGACATCTCTGTGTGTTGGGTTATTAAGGTCCTTTATGCTAATAGCATTTAATATTGTTAAAATATTACATCTAGAAAAAGAATTACATTTATGGTAGAGATTTGTACATTTCCCAGGAAAAAGGGTATGCTTATTATAGCTTGGGTTTAAATTGGATAACTGCAGAAGTAAAATTGCTAGGCTCACGTCTGAAGTTGAACTATTCTTTTACAGAGAAATATTTCTTACTTGCTTTGCATGATAATGAAGAAAGTAAAGTAATTTAAAACCACCAAAGAAAAGAACTGTAAAGTATTTCTTGTATGCTTTCATAACCTATTATGATCAGAATAAACATTCAAGGCCTAACACCAAAATAATGTAAAACAGTTTAGAATTTTATAAAGAGTGCAAGAAAATTATTTAAGAGTTTGAATAGATTGTGAACTAAAATTAAATATTAGATATGGGGCAGGGCAAAAAATAATAGATATGATTTGCTAACAACTACTAGAGAGCAGTATTTCCCAAAGGAAACTGGGAAAAAATATCACAGATTATCTGAATATTATTAAATACCTAGAGAATAGACTTATTTAATAAAAATAAACTATTTAAAATCCAGCTGTTTCGAGTGAATATAGTTTGTAAGTAAAGAAATATTTTTTCTGAATTCCAGAATAATTTAAAAATTAATATTTTTATTTTTTAATAATCCTTTATGATTCTCCCTGATATTTTCTTTGTGTTGAAAATAAATTTTGTGTATAGGACATATTAGTTTTATGATATATTTTATAGTATGCAGTAAATATTATAGTAGTGTGTTGGTTTTATTAACCAAGTTTCTCTAGCATGGCAATTAGCTTCATCTTATTTTTTAATAACCTTAGCATCTAATTTAAGATATTTTTTAGATACTCATTTTAGAAATACCTTAAATGGTAACTGATCCCTGAGAAAGTGATTTGGAAGATTTCTTTTTTTGGGGGGGGGGGGGTTTGGGCCACACCCAGCGGTGCTCAGGGATTATTCCTGGCTGTCTGCTCAGAAATAGCTCCTGGCAGGCACAGGGGACCATATGGGACACCAGGATTCGAACCAACCACCTTTGGTCCTGGATTGGCTGCTTGCAAGGCAAATGCTGCTGTGCTATCTCTCCGGGCCTGATTTGGAAGATTTCTTTTCAGTGAAAAATCTCTCTTCACTGTAAAAACTTCATTTTGTGAATTAAACTTTAATTTACTTTTGTCAAGTATGTATTGTTTTGGAAATTGGATTGTACATATGTTGTATATATATATTTACTTATTATTAAAGTTCAGTAAGCAGCTAGACAGACAAAAAGTCAAAGAACTAAGGCTAGATTTATAAGTTCAAAAATGCCATTTTATTTTTTGTTCCTTTACTTGTTTTAAAAGATAGTTTTATTGAAATTTGTTTAGAAAGAAGTGAGGGGAGAGAAAGGGAGAAGCCTATGTTTTCTCAGAGTGGAAATAGGCAAGCAAAGAAACAGACAAGCAAATGAAGACTTGAGAGTAAGCCCAAAATATTACATTTTATTAACATGCTATTTCTGGGTATTTTTTGTTGTTGTTGTTGTTGTTTCTTTGGGCCATACCCACTTGTCCTCAGATAGATCACTTCTGGTGGGACTCTTGGGACCACATAGGTGCTAGGTATCAAACCTAGTTGACTGTGTGCAAAGTGCCTAATCTGCTGTACTGCCTTTTTAACTTTACTGTTTGATTTTTGATATTTTTATTAGATTGTAAAATAATACTCAGGCTGTGTAACTGAGTTGGTTTCCCAGAAGTGCATACAGTTCTCAGCTCTTGACAGTAGTACGTCCTGAACACAGTCAGATGTGTGCCTCCAAAACCTAAATAAATAAATAAATAGTGATATTCTGTATAATTAAAAAATCCTGCTTTTTATTTTGGCTATTTTTGTTTGAAGCAAGAAGAAATCTTACCTAGAATATTTCCTAAATTTTTTTTGTTCTTATTAGTCTTTCATAGTGGTGTGGGAAGATTGTGTTTTCTTTCTAGTTTAAATTGTTTTAGCCTTCCTTGATTGGTACATAACTGATGTTAGTGATAAACTTTCATGACTTCTTTTTTTTTTGGAGTGTGAAACAATGTAATCTGGCAGTCTTCTACCTAGTACGGAGCTCCTGTGCCTGCCAGAACTACCATTTTTATTGAGTACAGGGACCAGCCCCAGGTTTACAAGTAAGACATTCTCTGGAGGTAAATCCAAGTTGTAAACAAGCATACAAAGAAACCAAGGATGATCTTTGTTTTAGGTAAAATAAAGTGTAATCTAACAACTGCCCTGTAGCATTAAATAATTAACGATGGGGCTGGATGGCTATGGATGGTGAAGGATTTCTCTCTGCCACCCCAGGCCACGTGGCTTCGCGATCCCCCATTCAGCCAGCAGGTCCCAGGTTAGGTGAACGGCGAAATCAAACTCATCCAGAGACAGACATCAGGAAGCATCAACTTTATTCATGCCCTATCCACCACATGTGTGTGGCCTACTCATAACCTTTCGAGCACAGCAATACTTTGCTAGCCCTGCGTCTTATCTCCTGTTAGCCATCTTCCCTTTGGGCTTCATGCTGGTCAAAGACCAGAACACAGAGGCCCCAAAGCCAGCGAGCTCAGCAGGGCCGAAAAGGCAGACTCCCCTGGCTCCAGGGTTTATCTACCTATTCCAAGACCCCTCCCAGGAATGAGCCGGGTCTTGCAGGTAAGGTCACACCTAATATCCGGTTCCCAAGACCCCCTCCCAGAAATGGGTGGGTCTCAGGTCGCTACACGTAAATCCAGGGTGGAGTAACACTGCCCCTTCTTGTTCAAAAAATTGAAGGGTACATAAGCCAGGTTCTTTTGTTCTCTGCTAGAGGCAGGAACTCCAGATCAGAATTTGCAAAAATGGTTATTTTGCATAGGCACAGTAAAATTTGGCTGCATCAAAGTTTAAACTGTATACATCATTCTCAAAACAATCAGCTTTTTTCATATCTTTTCATATCATTATACATCTCACAACACCATCTTCGTTGTCTCTAAACATAAACATTAGAACCTTTCTGCAGATACACTTACTTAGAAAAATCTTAAACATTCTTACACCAATCACTAATACAAGTTTAGAACATCTGAGTTCCTCTTCATAAACAAAATCACAAGAACATTTCTGTAGATATATATAGTTTGAAAATAAGTTTGTTAAAACATTCTTATGAGCACTATTAATCAGAGTTTATAGTATCCAAGTTTCTTTTCCATCTACTTCTATGGACAGAGATTAGAACATTTTTTTTAGACATAATTTGAGAATAAACTGCTACATAAGGTACACAATAAAATACTATAGCAATTGGGAAACATTCACTAGGATAGCCGAGAACTCTTAAAACTAACAACATTATGCATTTCCACGGAATTGTGCAAGCCAACACTAAAGTACCAATGTTGAATACAAAATTTTCTGCTTGAAGTGAGGCATAAAACAAAACAATAAGATCCACACATATAAAAAACACAATTTAACCAGCAATATAGTGACCAATGAAAATAGGGTCAAGAGATTAGCCTAACAGGGGTCTCGAATTCGTGGCCCTGCGGGCCGTTTGTGGCCCTCCGTACAACATTTTGTGGCCCTGCCCTAGAGGAATCTTGTTTTGTTTTGTTTTGTTTTAGTTGTTTGGGTCACACCCCCCAATGTTCAAGACTTACTACTGACTTTGCACTCAAGATTCACCCTGACTTTGCCTCCTGTGGCCCCCAGGTAAATTGAGTTTGAGACCCCTGGAAGGAAGTTAAATGTTTGGAGGTAACCCACGTGCAGGAAGTTCTGAAAGCAGCCTGCTCTCTGCAAGTCTTCAGCTGGCCTTGAATGCTCCCTCTTCTCCATCTTCCCCTTCTGTGATAGGCTGCTGGGACCGTGATCCTGGCAAAAGGTGCCTCTGGTAGAGGAAAGATGTTAGATGTTGGCATCTGGGAGGCTGCCCAGAGTCTTCACCTCTCCCTTTCACTGCCTGCCTCTGATCTGCTGAGGGGTCCTCTGCCACCATAGATGGTGGGGCAGCTGAGTGAGGCCAGGAGATGAATTGGCAGAACCTATATCGATTGGGAGCATATCTGCTATCTTTTACTAGTATTCCTCCAGGTCCAGATACATTAGCAGCTTTTGGACCCCTCTCTCCTTTCACAACATCAAACTCCACAGTCTCCTCTCTCCAACACTACACAGAAACTTCCTGGGATTGTTTTATCTTAATAGCTGTCCAGTGAACAAAGACATTGTCTTTGGTGTTAGTTCTGTTGATAAACAAATAACCATTCAAACATTGAACCATTTGACAGTGCCCAGGACTTGGATTGCCAGCACTGACTTGCCTACTTGATTCAGTGCTTGGGGTGCTGGGATTTCTCTGGTTGAGCCATTTTCAGACTCAGAGTCTGCAGAGGCAGTAGTAACTGGTTCATCATTCTTGGGAGATGGGAGTCTCTCTGGTTTAGTGCCAGTAGTAAACGATAAATTATCAGCCCTGGGAAGGCCTTTAGATTGAGATCTCATCACCCCTGGAAAGAAACTCTTCTTCTCTTGTGGCATGGGTACAGGAGAATCTTTAGAAAGCATGGCACATACAGTCCAGAGTAAGAAATGCAGGAGATAGATCAGAGCAACATAAAGCCATTCAGAACAGAAGCTGTGTTCACTAATGTTCCAGTGAAAGGCACAGGACACTCAGTCCAGCTCAAAGGGGCCGTCATGGTGACAATCCACCAGAATCAAGTCACCCACCATCTTTGCGTTCTTTAGGGGTCCCTGGGTCCTAGATCGCTGTTTAGGCACCAGGTGCAAAATCACCTCAAGCACCTTATCTCCAAGCCCAGGTGAATGAGTCTGAATCAGAGTTGCAGATGAAATAATTCAAACCAGGCCGAAGGTGAAAGACATGTAGTCTGGCAGTCTTCTACCTACTTTGGAACTCCTCAAACTTTCATAACTGTTTTTTTCTGTTTTATATTTTAGTTATACTTCATGTATAATTAAAAGAAAAAAGGTTCAGGTTACTGAATTTAAATTGGCTTAAGGCACTAGTTTTTGGATGTAGTATAAAACTTTAAATTTTGAACGGATGTTGAAGAGTACCTTAGCCATTTTATAGATTAATTAAAATGATATATTTTAACTATCCTTAGCTTTTAATTTTACAGACTGCCTTTAATTCTGTAATTCCGGAATTCTTCTTTTCAGGTTAGTGGTCCTCAAGCTAATGTTTTTTGAGCCATCTTCTAAGCTCCAGGAATTCTGCAATGAAAGATACAAATACACACAACAATGAAACTAAATGTATAAGTGTATATATATATATATATATATATATATATATATATATATGACTTAGTTCCTTCTAGTTACATATCTATTATCTTAAGATTTATCATAATACCTACAGAATTAAGATGTTTCATGTTAAAAAGAAGTCAAAGTACACTTTGATTTAAAGCAAATATTCTTTATCCTTTGTGAAGTAATGGAAGGTATCTGTTGATGGATGATAAAGACTTTGTATATATGTATACTTATGAATATATATGAGATCATCACATTATTCCAATAGTTAAATAAACAGGTTTAGTGAGTAAAGTAACCAACTAGCTTTTCTGAAATTTGATTGGAAGTATCAAAAATTATTTCTAATATGGAAATCAATTTTGTGATCAGACTTTAGGCATAAAAGGTTTCTCTTATTGGGACCGGAGTGGTAGCGCAGCAGTAGGGCATTTGCCTTGCATGTGGCTGACCTAGGACTGGCCGTGGTTCGATTCCCCAGCATCCCATACGGTCCCCCAAGCCAGGAGCGATTTCTGAGTGCATAGCCAGGAGTAACCCCTGAGCATCAATGACTGTGGCCCCAAACAAACAAAAAAAGGTTTCTCTTATGGATGTTTATCCATGCTAATAATGATAAAATAATTCTGGTGCTGTATATTTATTTGTTTTGCTGACTGTTTTGTTGGTTAGTTTTGTTTTTGGGTCACATCCGGTGGCACTCGGGTTACTCCTGGCAGACACGGGGCACCATATGGGATGCCAAGATTCAAACCACTGTCTGTCCTGGATTGGCTGTGTGCAAGGCAAATGCCCTACTGCTCTCTGGCCCCTTGTTTGGATGTTAACTGTATATAATTTATTTATTTTGCATCTATCTTGCCAGTAGAACAGTCATAAAAGCCTAAGATGATCATTTTAGACATGTGCTTTATTTCCCTCCATGATCAAGTATTTGATATTTTTTATCAGATTTTAAAATAATACTCAGGCCATGTAACTCTGAGCTGGATTCCATAACTTGTACCAAGTAAGTTACTCCTAAAGCATGTGTAGAAAAGTAAGTTTCGAGGATTACCAAATCTGTTCAGAAGACTTTATTTGTATTGTTTTTGTTGTTTTAAAATTATAGAAATCTTATAAAACATCTGTTTTTATGTTTTTCAGTATTCATCCACAATGCCATACCTTTCATAGGTTTTGGCTTTTTGGATAATGCAATTATGATTGTCGCAGTAAGTTCTTCTCACCTTTTCTATTTTGAGTTAGTAAGATATAATATAGTCTCACTTTTTCTAATAAACTATATTGTACTATATATATAACTATATTGTACTATAAAGTTTTTTTCATGTTGATTAGGCTATAATTGAAGACATATTTATTAATATTTACCACTTTTGTTAAATCATTGATAGCGCATAATTTTTCAATCTGTATTATCCTATTTTGATTGCAACTTTCTTATTAAAGTATGAAAATTATGTAATTTTGAAAAGAAAAAGTATGTAAAATTTTCTGATCTTTCATTGTACCAGTAGTTTTCATCATAATGTTAGTTGGTTAGTTCCTTGTTCAACTGTCCCCATGCAGAAATGTTTAAATGGTGTTTTGATGTATAGTGTATCCATTATTTATTTATTTTTGCACCAAGCCAGAGGGTGCTCAGCACCGCCTTGCAGTGATGCTGGCTGTGCCAGAGATCTAATTCAGACCTTCTGTGCACTATACAGTGTTCTGTCCTTTGAGCTATCTCTTCCCTGTCCTACATTCTGTCCTTTTAACTATCACAAAGGTGGGGCAAGTTTCAGTTCAGCATACTGTGACATCTCCCGTCTGTCTTGAGTCATATTGTAGTGATAAAAAAAAAAAAGTTCCCATTTGCTGTGGTCATGTTACTACTCTAAGGCTGATTTTCCAAAGTGTTTAGTCTCAGAGATGACTGATTTGCCTTTTTTATTACTAATTTTGACTTTAGTTTTTGATGTTTTGGAGGTCACATATACTACAGAGGAACAGAAATAGTACCTTTAGTTTTAAAGTAGTAAAACTTAATTTACTTGTATAAATTATAAAAGTTCACTCAAATAAGGATCCAAGATTAATTAATTCAAGAATAATTTTCTTTGTCAGTATTTATCTCTCCAAGTTGATAAGGATCATCTATAGTTAGAAAGTCCAGCCATTCCTGGCTGAGGAAACTTAGAAAGCAGCAGGAAGGTGTCCTGCTACACCAACAGTCATGGAAGGAACCAGACTTCATAAGCACCCACTGAATAATTCTTTAGCATTAGACTCTAGCAAGAAACTCTAAAGCAGCATTCGAAAATACTAGTTTATTTTTTAAAAATTGATCTTGGGCATTTATGCTGATATATATATATATATATATATATATATATAAACCATATATAAAAACCACTGATATGTATATAAAAAACTAAAATACTAAAAGAGAAAAGCATTTAGCTTTTCTCTGAATCTAAGTTTATTCAACTACACTTCCTTTTCTGAAATTCCAACATGACTTGCTAGATTGATTAAATAGTTAATGTAAGTCAAATCTAATTGTATGAAAACCCCATTATCATTACTTTATGACTTGTGGTCTTTTTTTTGGGGGGGGGCACACCTGTTTGACGCTCAGGGGTTACTCCTGCTACGTGCTCAGAAATCACTCCTGGCTTGAGGGGGACCATATGGGATGCTGGAGGATCGAACTGTGGTCCGTCCTAGGCTAGCACTTGCAAGGCAGACACCTTACTTCTAGCACCACCTCTCCGGCCCCTTGACTTGTGGTCTTGAATAGATTTTCTGAATTAAGGTTTCTCTGAAAAAAAATTTTCAGTTTTAAATGACTCACTCAACATTTTAGCTTTTCTTTTATTATTAGTACCTATACTATTATCTGAATAAACTTTTTCTCTACCACTGAAATAGGGAAAATATTATTTAAATGCTGAAAGGAAGTATTTTGACATTTGTATAGAGATTTAGAGGGTGTTAAAGGGTCAGTGTAGGGTAACTATGAGCCAACTCAATAGTATAGTGGGTAAGGTGTTTGTCTTGCTTGTGACTCGCTGGGTTTTATCCCTGACACCCTATATATAGGTCCCCAGAATTCACCAGGAGTGACCCTTGAGTGTAAAGCCAGGAGTAAGCCCTGAACATCTTTAGGTGTGGCTCCAATACAACAATAAAATCCTCCCAAGCCCCCTCAACCAGAATAGGGAAATTGGGTTACTTCTTAGATCCTGAACAACACTAAGTTTCTGCCATTTCTTTGAAATATATTTTCTTTTTTCAAAAAATATGTATGTGTGTATTTAGGTTTTTGGCTCACACCTGGTAGTGCTCAGGGGTTACTTCTGGCTCTGTGCTTAGAAATCGATCCTGGCAGGGTCGGGGGATAATTTGGGTTGCCAGGGATTGAACCCGGATTCATCCCAGGTCAGCCATGTGTAAGGCAAAGGCCCTACTCCAGTGCTATCACTCCTGCCCTATATGCTTTTGTTACTTACAAATAAATCATATAGTCTTACTATGTAATGAGTACAGATAGGAGTTCTGTCTCTAGATACTGGCTTAGATTTTATATTTAGTCTTTGGCTGGAGCAAATAGTATAGTTACCTCATTCAGACTTTATAATTAGGAGTATTGGTCTTTATTTTTTTGCTCAAAGAGTTTTAGAGCATCTTTGGAAATATAAATTATAAATTTCTAATGATGAATGATATCACTTTATTTGTTT
Organism: Suncus etruscus; assembly: GCF_024139225.1. Classification (NCBI taxonomy): domain Eukaryota; kingdom Metazoa; phylum Chordata; class Mammalia; order Eulipotyphla; family Soricidae; genus Suncus; species Suncus etruscus. Next base: position 32,189,047 of record NC_064866.1, on the reverse strand, counting down.
CTAATTTGATAGCCTTAAGTCCAATCTAAATTGTTTATTTCTGCATGAATAAATATTTAGTAATTGAGCTATGACATAAATGGATTTTTATATTCATTATGTATATACTTTTGCTGCACGTATCTGTGTATATGCTGTTTTATCTATTTTTTAATACTTTTAAATCATTTTAGCTTTAATTTTTAAGGTTAATTTCTTGTAATCATTTTTTCAGGGAACTCATATTGAGCTATCTATTGGAATTATTTTTGGAATTTCAACTATGGCAGGTATTTAATAATAACAAATTCTTATTCTTTTGCATATATATAAAGCATTTCAGTAGGTTCATTAGAAGAAAATGATTTCCTTGAATCAGTTTACTCAGTGAGATGTCTATTTATATTTAGTTTATACCCTTAATCTTTATTCTTTAATAAAGAATCTTTAATAATCTTTAATATATTCTTTAATATATCTTTAATCTTATTCTTGAATAATAATATATTAAAGATATTAAATAATATTAAATATATTTAATTAATACTATTTAACATCCTATTTAATGTTATTTAATATCCTTAATATGAAATAATATATTAAAGATATTCTTTAATATAGCTTTAATTTTTCTTTGATAAGAATCTTTATTCTTATTAAAATTTTATAACATTCTCTTAAGAAATTTTATATAGTACTTTATGTTAGCTAATGGTAATAGTATTTGTCTATTTGAAAATTGTTCTTTCTCTTAATTTGTTTGGTATTGCCCCAAAACTTTTATAACCCTGTCTCCATTGACTATGTATTTTTAAGTTGGGTAGAAAAAAAAATCAAAGAAAATATATACTTATTGGAAATATAATTCTATATTACTAGAATTCTATTATCCTATTCAGTTCTCTTTTTTTCTCCATAATGTTTACTCTGCTCATTAAAATAGTAAAATTTGTGGATTGAATTATATCATGTTTTATATATAGAAACTATAAAGTGATGAGTTAATAAATGAGACTTTTCTTGATTTTCTTTAATTTCAGAGCTGTACATATAGCTTTAGTACTCCTAACTTTCAAATATCTGAGTTATCTTAAATATTGTCTAAAAGATTCAAATGAAAAATATTGCCAGATGTTTTTAAATTTTATTTTAGCCTTGTTTAGGTATCTTAATATTGAAACCAAATATGAAAATATTTTCTGCCATAGCAGAAAAAAACTTGCTATTTGATGGAAGTAGAATACTAAGATCTCAAAGAATTTTGCTCTTGTTTGAAATCTTGATATTCTTCGATATTTATGAGTTTACTTGTTATAAGTTGAGAAATAGGACAGTTCTTTCAGACCAGTGCTTTATTGATTATATAAGGATAATGTGGTATTGATTTTTCTTGCTTCTGTGTAACAATTTACTTGTCAATTTAAAAATTTTTAGCTGCTGCTTTGGGAAATCTTGTATCAGATTTAGCTGGACTTGGGTATGTTCACTCATTTATTCTTTTTAATTTTTTATTTTTGCTATTTTATTCATTCTCCTTTATATAAAATTTACTTTGTTTTAGAACTAAAATTTAAATTTACTTATTTTGGTTTTGGAGTCACACCTGGTGATGCTCAGGACTTACTCCTGGCTCTGCCCTCAGAAACCACTCCTGGCGGTGCACAGGGGACCATATGAGGTGGTGTGGGTCAAACTCTGGTCAATACAAGTGTCCTACTGGAGTGCTGTCCTATTTCTTCAGACTCTGACATTTTAAATTTAATATAGTATTTCCAAGCCAGCAGTTTCAAATACTTGTTATGCATCAAATATCAATTCCTGGGTCACACCTAGTAATATAACATTAGTATCTCTAAGAAAGGGCCCTGCCATTTTTTCTAAATAATCTTCTCAAATGTTTATTTACTGAAATTTTTATGTCTGCTTTATAGGTTTATCTATAGAGTACTGCATAGACAGACTTAAAAGTAATACCTAGGGGAGGAGGTAAGAAAATACCTCAATGATTAGTATCCTAATCCTTATCCAAAAGATTGGTATTACTGCTCAAATGCAGGTACTGACTAGATGTATTTACTGGTAAGAGGAACTTCCAAAGGGGAATAGTAGATAAAGCATACATGTATTTGACCAATGTATTCTATAGGTTAGGTATGTGAAACAAACTGAGTATGTCTACTTAGAGACAGGTAGCTTTCTCTTTCTTTCTTTACATTTTTCCTCTTCTAACAGCAGATGACCTGATGTACTTCCTGAGCTTGGGGGAGCATGGAAAGTATTAATTAGATAAATTTGGTATTAATTAATTATGATAATTATATTCTCTCTTGCTTGATCTTTGGCTCTATTTCTTCCTTACTTGGTTGAGTAAAAGAGAACGTTTTTGAGGTTTAGGTTTGGGTCTAGTGGAATCTCTTTAACCCTATCAAATAGGCAAAGCCAGCTTTCTAAATGATCTCTCTGGATATTAGATTTCTACACTAGAGCCTGAGCAAAAGCCACTGTTAAAATCAAAATTTATTTGCTTCTGGATGGATGCAGAAATTTTCTTTTCTTGGAATTTCTGCCATAAATCTATAATGATATCACTTAAATGTTTTACTTTAAAGTTAATAAAGATAATATAGGATAGCTACTGTGGTGTAGCTTTATATAGTTAATAAAACCAAATGACCTAATAAATTATAGGACCATTTTGTTTTAGATTGCTTTGTAAAGCAGTTATTTTTGTTATAGATAAGTATTTTGTTGGAAATCTATTTAAGAACTGTTTCTTCTCTGCCTTTATAAAGTATCACAGTTTACCAAGTTTGTATTTTTAGAGAACATCTGATATTGGGATCTAATTGATGCAAATAGTTTAATTGGCAATTTCTTGCTATTATGCAGAAAGTAAGATTGTTTCTCAAGAGTATAAACAACTTAGGTTTATACTTGAAACTGAAACTGTCCTAAATTTTTCAGATCTTTTTTTTTTTTGTGTGTCAGTCTGATAAATGTTGAAAGCTTTTCCCTCAATTTATCAAGTGATAAATTGTTAATTTAAATCATATGTGCAAATTATTTTTTGCTTCAACTTGAAGTAAACATATAAATGTCAAAAATTCACATGCCCTTTGAAAGGAAAGCAGGCTATTGGTGAGAGTAGTGTTGAATGGATGTGTCCATAAAAATATGATTAACAGTATTGTAAACCCCAGTATCTCAGTGAAAATGCTTTTAAAAATATTTTTATACACCTTGAGTTGATTATGGGCCATAATAGAAAATAATTGCATTATCTATTAATGAATATATTTACAAATATATTAATATGAATATTTTAAAATATAAAATGCTATAAAAAAGGAAAGTTATAAAAATACTCAGATGAATTCTAGAATGCCAGTTTTTACAGGCAAAACAATCTTGTTTCTGTTATTTGCTTTTTACTCTCTGAGGACATTTGTGTATCTTGTTTCAAAAGCTAGTATTTTCTCGTTTCTTTTCAAGACTTGCAGGTTATGTTGAAGCTTTGGCTTCCAGGTTAGGCATGTCAATTCCTGATCTCACACCAAAGCAAGTAGACATGTGGCAAACACGTGTTAGTACACATCTGGTAAGTACTTCACATAGTTTTTATATTGTATTCAAAGAGCCAGAGCAAGACACTGTATAGCTTCGTCTTTTGAGAAGTTTGAAGACAAAATTTATTTGAATAGAGCTTTTAATATAATGCTTAAGAACAGTACAATTTGGAGTCAGAACGGTAGTACTAAGGGTTAAGGTGCTTATATTGCATGCAACTGAGCTTAGTTCAGTTGAGCCCAGACAGAGCACAGAGCCAGGCATATAAACTTCTGAGCAGAGCTGGGTGTGGCCCAACTTCCCCTTTCCTTAAAGCATGATTTTAATTTGTTCATTCTTTTTTTTTTTTTTTTTGATTTTTGGGCCACACCCGGTAATGCTCAGGGGTTACTCCTGGCTATGTGCTCAGAAGTTGCTCCTGGCTTGGGGGACCATATGGGACACCGGGGGATCGAACCGCGGTCCGTCCAAGGCTAGCGCAGGCAAGGCAGGCACCTTACCTTTAGCGCCACCGCCCGGCCCCTGTTCATTCTTTTTTGTAGGTATGCTTGATTTTTAATAAAAAACATTTACATGATTCAGTTACTGTTAAGTTATATTTGTTTTAGAGACTGAAGGACGTAACCTGAAAAAGTCCCATAATTATCTTAAAGGCTTATTTCAGTGGAAAATTAAACATGTCAGCAAATTTTAAGTGAGTGTGACATCTGCAGTTAGGAGTTTAAAACAATGATAGCATAAATGTAATAAGACTTTGTGGGGAGATTTCTTGGTGATTTTTGAATTTGAACAAATTTTTGAATTATGAATGAGACATTTAGAATGTGAAAAAAGAGAATTCTTTTTTTTGTTTGTTTTTTTGGTCATACCCGGTGATGTTCAGGGGTTACTCCTGGCTATGGGCTCAGAAATCACTCCTGGCATGGGGGACGGTCATATGGGATGCCAGGGGCCGTCCTAGGCTAGCGCGCGCAAGGCAGAAACCTTACAGCTTGCGCCACTGCTCCGGCCCCCAAAAGAGAATTCTAAATATATTTGCTACAAGTAGAAAGGCATAAAATTAGACAAGTTGAGAGAAATCCAATCATATATTTCTGGAACAGAAGATAGCTATAGATAAAAGAATACTTAAAAACAGTATTGAGGAAGTAAGAATGTATGAGGAAAGGCACTGTATAAAGCCAAGAAGCTTGACTCTTAAGCCTTTTGTTGTTGTTTGTTGATTTTGGTTTGGGGCCATACCTGGTGATGATGCTCTGCCTCTGCACTCAGGAATTACTTCTGGTGGTGCTCAGGGGCCATATGGGCAGCATGCTGGGTAATCCATTATCATCATCATTGTCAGTATCAGCATCAGTGTCATTAACAAGTAGGGCTTCCTCTTTTGCAGAAAAAATAACTTAACTTCTTTTTTTTTTGTCTTTTCTTTAGGGAAAAGCTGGTGGGGTTACGATTGGCTGTATTCTAGGAATGTTTCCTTTGCTTTTCCTTGGAGGAGGTGAAGAAGATGAAAAACTGGAAAAAGAAAATTAATCCTTTTAGAATATCTATTTAAAGAGATGTAAACTAATGTACCTCAATTATTAAATATGCTGTCAGCATTTAGGAATTAAGACAGTAACATTGTATAGATACGGGATCAAATCATTCAGCATGTATTATGGAAAACACTAACTTATTGTGACTTGGTTTTCTTAAGACATATTTTTCAGAAAACTTATTGTTTTGTGTGAATTGTTGAAATGTTTTTTCATCAACGGCAATCAACATTTTACTCCTTTCTTTATATATCAAGGTATCACTTACGTATCAGGCATTGAGTACTGTACTGATTCGGGGTTTCCTTATTTGTGTACATGCATGCAAGCATTTTTTGTTGTTATTGTTGTTTCCTGAAATTACAGTTCTATCTTAACATGTTTCCCAGATTACTTAAACTAGTTAATATCTGTTAGCTATTTTTTTAAAACTTTTTGGCAACATCACTTTTGTACTGTTTCACATAAAATACCTACAATCATAATTTTAGTCATTTTTAGACTCACCCTACTTAAAACAAGTGTATACTTTATGTATTCTGAATATCTGTTATTTTAGTTTTTTTTTTTTTGCCTTACTATTTCAAAGCCAGACATTACAGTGACTCCCTGCTACATAAAATTATACCTGCTAACAATTATACTATTCTGAGTTGATTTTTTAACCATTAATTTCTCATTTTGAAAAATTACATGGTGATTCTGACTCATGAGGGGGGATGAAATGACTGTTTTGGGGTCCTTTATTAAGTCAATTACAGAAGTAGAATGAAGAGATTTGACATGAAACTTGAAACTTAAGAGGCCAAAAATAATTTTTTAAGAAGAAAATAGAAATCGCGAAGAAGGTTTTGGTATAAGTGGTAAATTTCAAATAGTGTTTATTAGATTAATAATAAACATATTGAGAAGGAATTTCCCCCCAGATATCTTCTCCTGTGATTTGAGTGAGTCTGTGTATTCCATGCTTGTAATCCTGATGTCATTGTAACGACATTTTTGGATTGTTTCTTTTGAGATGAAAACTAAACGTTTTATATTTTTGTCTTTATCTTTTTGCGTTTTCAGAGTCTGATAGTTATATGAGAAGTCTTCTAATTTTGAGGGTCATTTTTTCTTTTATGGTATTAAAATCATATTGTAGCCTAAAGTTACTAATTTTCAGTCTTATTCTGATTAAGCCATGCATATGTCATAAATTTCCATTTTATGAACTCTGACATTTGTTGACATGTGCTTTTTCTTTTCTTTCTTTTTTTTTTTTTTTTGGGCCACACCCGGCTGTGCTCAGGGGTTACTCCTGGCTGTCTGCTCAGAAATAGCTCCTGGCAGGCACGGGGGACCATATGGGACACCGGGACTCGAACCAACCACCTTAGGTCCTGGATCGGCTGCTTGCAAGGCAAACACCGCTGTGCTATCTGTCCGGGCCCAACATGTGCTTTTTCACATGTGACAAAATCTCTTTGTAAGGGTAAGAAGATGAAGGAGTAAAACTAAAATCAAAATTAATATTTTGGCCATTAAAATTGTTATATTGAGGGTCCGGAGAAATAGTATGGAGGTAGGACATTTGCCTTGCATGCAGAAGGACGGTGGTTCGAATCCCGGCATATGTTCTCCTGAGCGCTGCCAGGTGTGACCCCAAAACAAAAATAAAAACAACATAATTGTTATATTGATAAATAAATATAAAAACGAAGGGAGACTTATACAGACTCCTACTTCCACAGAATGTGTTTTTACCTATTGTAAAATCGAATTTGCACATACTTACCTAAGCTCTTATTTTTAGAGGACCTGTTTTTCCCCGCAGAACAATTTGTCATTAGTTCTCTTTTGTATACTTTAAAATAGCCTAGTGCTTTTCTTTAGTCAGAGGTAATTAAAAGAAAAAAATCCCATAATATAAAAATATTATGTAACATTCTTATACAAATAACACAACATTCTAATATAACCAAATTAGAATTATAGAACTTGAGAAATTAAACAGAATCGTGGTTTGTAACTTATACAAAATATTGCACATACCAAAAAATTCATTTTTATTATTTCAGATCATAAGATTAGAGTGTTTATTTAAAAATACTTGTTTTGTAAATGTTTGAATGCTTTCCCCCATCTAACTTAAGTATTGAGTCCTTTCTGTTTTCTAAAAAAATATTTTTGAGGTGCTTAAATTTTCCTTCTATTAATTAAATCCCACATGCAGAAACCTTGCCTCTGCCTTTATTTTATTTTATTTTATTTTGCCTCTGCCTTTAATTTTAGAAATAGCTTTTTAAGTTTCTTTTATTTTTATTATTGTTATTATTATTAGTTTGTTCTTGAAATAACTCAGCCCTATAAATCTTTCAGGTTAGGGAAAATGTCTACAGAATTATTTAAAGTTTCAAAACGCTGAACATGCTACCTACCAATTTAAAGATACTTCAGTTTAAAGGTGTAATAAAATTTTGAATTAGGTGAAAAGTTACTAGTTAAGAAAAGGAAAACTTTTTTCATAACCTAAGGGTACAATTTTTTTTCATTATCTAATTCTTTACTAGTATGGCACCTTTCCACTAAATATTTCCAAAAGATGGTTCCCTTGAGGATAATGATTTAAATAATCAGTGTTTCATGTTACTTGTAACAAAATTCTATTTCAAATTGAAACTGGAATTTTTTTTCATATTACCTATTTCTTTATTGGGAGCACTATAGCTATGGTTAAATGCAACATGAGCTACTTTAGTACTGTTTCTTTAAAATCCATGTTGTCCATTCACTATTATTTTTAACTTGATGCATGTAATTAATTGGGTGCATTTTGTTGCCACTGTATGTTAAATGGTGACCAATGTTTTTACAGAGAAATTGAACAAAAAATACCTTTTAAGAAACTTGGAATGTGTTTTTGACTTTGAAATTCAATTTTCTTTATAATCTCAGAAGTAATTCTGAGATAATATTCTGGTAATTCTGTTGATAAAAACATAGGATTAATAAATGCAGATTTGTGATAGGGTCATAGCAATTTCACTGAGATTGTAAAACGAAACTACTCACTACCACCTTGCAGTTCACATTTGAGATAAATATTATAAGTTATAGAGAAGAAAGATCTCATATTGAGATTATTTGATCTTTATATTATAGTGTCATGAAGGTATAGAGTGTATAAATCATACTGACTGGTAGCTACAGCGTAGTCAAATCTTCTGTATAGATACTGCATTACTCCTAAAGTTGTTTTCCAGTTTTTTCACAGAGTGGGGAATACCATCCTCTGGGGTCTTTGGACCAATCAGGGAAGGGTAGTAAAATTGGGTGTTTTTAGGTAGGTAGATTTCCAAGGACAGTACTGAGTTTTTCTGTTTTTAGAAGATCAATTTTTGAAAGTAGTAATTTATTTTACACTACCAGTTTTTTATAAACCATATTTTCTTGCTATCTCAAATATTAAATGTCATTTTTCTTTTAGAGGTAAAGTCTCATCTTCATGGGTATTATTCTGCTATATTTGCTAAACTAAAATTCTAGAGCTGGAGGTATTTTGCAGTAGGTAGGGCATGAAGCCAAACTCGGTTAATCACTAGCACTTCATATGGTCCCCAGAGCCAGGAGTAACCCTTGAGTACCACCAGGAGTAGCACACAAAACAACAAAAGTCAAGCAGACATTTTTTTTTTTTTTTTTTTGGTTTTTGGGCCACACCCGGTAACGCTCAGGGGTTACTCCTGGCTACGTGCTCAGAAGTTGCTCCTGGCTTGGGGGACCATATGGGACGCCGGGGGATCGAACCGCGGTCCGTCCAAGGCTAGCGCAGGCAAGGCAGGCACCTTACCTTTAGCGCCACTGCCCGGCCCCGAGCAGACATTTTAATTGAAATACTATATGCATATTAGATGGCTGTTACATTCTCAGAGCAAAATATAGTATTAGTGAACTTCAAGATTGATTGAAAAATATGCCTACTGAAATATGGGGAAAAAAAAACCAATGAAATAGTTAAGAGTTTCTGAGGTCTATGAACACAACAACAAGGCATTCAACGTGTCAAGTTGAGGAAAGATTGGAGCAGAAATAACACTTGCTAAATAACTTTTATGCAGGACATAAATAGCAGTTCTGGCAGAGAACTAGAGGCCACTCCTAACAAAACTCAGTCTTGCAGTGGGAGGATCTCAGTATTGCAGTGCTCAACACCTCATGCTGAAGGCTACCAGGGCCAAGGGGCATGGATGGGGAATATTTCCCTTTCCATTTATTTATATATATATATATATACACACACATATATATGTATATATATATGGAAATATATATTGTATATGGAAATAAAATGTATATGTATATAACATAGTTACTATAACTGGGAATTTTTATAGACATCTCTTATATTAAGGAAATACCCTTCTATAGTTGGATATGAGTTTATTTTTTAGCATGAGTGAACATAAACTTTCTATAAAATATGATGCATTATTCTTTTAATATATTGTTGCACTCAGTTTGCTAAAATTTAGTGTATTGTCTTTGATCTGTGGTAATGAGTAAAGTCAGTTAATAACTTTTCCTTTCTAATATACTAGCCAAGTTTTAGTTTCAAGGTATACTGACTTTATAACATGAATTAAGTATACCTTCTTATTCTTTTGGATAAGAGCTTCTTTGATGGTATTTCTCTTTAAGAAAGGATGAAAAGGGGCCGGGCAGTGGCGCTAAAGGTAAGGTGCCTGCCTTGCCTGCGCTAGCCTTGGACGGACCGCGGTTCGATCCCCCGATGTCCCATATGGTCCCCAAGCCAGGAGCAACTTCTGAGCACATAGCCAGGAGTAACCACTGAGCGTTACCGGGTGTGGCCCAAAAACCAAAAAAAAATAAAATAAAATAAAATAAAAAAAATAAGAAAGGATGAAAAGTCCACGAGTTTGATCTTTGAGTTTGGAGGTTACTTTGTGGATTTTTTTATTATTTAATTTCATATGTATGCATATATAGTTATATGTAACAATGTTAAAATGGTTTTCACTTTGGTAACATTTATTTTCATGGGAATTTTCTCTTTTCATCAACATTTGCACATTTGCAGAAATAGAATATTAGGTGCAAATATACCAGCAATTACATTCTAGTAGTAGTAGTTGTTGTTTTATTTTTTGGTTTTTGAGCCACACCCAGTAATACTCATGGGTTACTCCTGGCAGGCTCAGTGGCCCATATGGGACGCCGGGGCTTGAGCCCTGGTCAGCCGCATGCAAGGCAAATGCCCTACCCACTGTGTTATTGCTGCAGCCTCTGTTGTGGTTTTTTTGTTTGTTTGTTTGTTTTGTTTTGTTTTGGGGCCACACCCGGCGGTGCTCAGGGGTTACTCCTGGCTGTCTGCTCAGAAATAGCTCCTGGCAGGCACAGGGGACCATATGGGACACCGGGATTAGAACCAACCACCTTTGGTCCTGGATCGGCTGCTTGCGAGGCAAACGCCACTGTGCTATCTCTCCGGGCCCTGTTGTGTTATTTTTAATGCCCCTTTCTTGATCTTGGTAAATTGTTGTATTTTGAAAAGCTTCACCTCTGTTTGTTCACCTTTCTTCGGAGGAGTGGGTTTTTCTTCCCATGTTCTCAGGAGGGCTGATCTATTAGCTGTATTCCTTTAGCTGCCTGATTCTGAGCACCTGTCTCTGCTCCGAATGACGGCCCCAAAGTGCCCTGTTTTCCTGAAGCTGTTTTTCATGCATGATTTCTTAGCCTTCTGTTCTAAACAGTTTCGGATCTGAATGGTCTGAGGGAAATCTGGTCAGGAATATCAGGCTTGGTTTTCCTCCTTTCTCACCGTTTCTCGTTCCTACTTCTTTGCTTTCTTCCATGTCATTTCCTAAACCTTTCCAGATTTTTCTATGTGTATGGTATGGTGCTCTACCGTTTTATGCAGATCCAGTTTCAGAACTGGCACATGTTATGGAAAAAATTATGCTGAGAAGGAGTCTTGTAGTGCTGAAGTTCCTAATTTGCTCTTTTTCTATTCTATGAAATTCTATTTAGAGGCATCCTACTGCCTTCAAACAGATTCATAAAAAATGGACTCTTCTAGTTGCATACATGGGCTTGTTGGTCTATCAGATTCAGCTGTTCTCAGCCTGGGAATGATTTTGTTGCCAGTGACATTTGGTGATGTCTTGGAGACATTTTAGGCTGTCACAACAGAGAGTGGGGCTGCTGCTGGCATTTAGTCAGTTGATGCCTGGGATGCAGCTAAGAATATATAATATTAGAGATAATAAGGTTATAGAATAACTGGGGCATAGCACAACTGGTAGTGATATTAAATGGTAAAACAATACAAAAACAATTTTAGCAGTGATTTTTTTTTTTTTTTAGGGCTGGGGATATGGCACAAAATCGTAGAGCCAGCCTTTATACTGTAGAACTGCGTCTTTTGGAATTTTTGTTTGTTTTGGTTTTAGTTTTGGGATCATACCCAGCTATGATCAGAGGTTATACCTGGCTCTCCATTTAGGAATCACTCCTGGTAGATTCAAGGGACCATATGGTATCCCAGAGATTAAACCCAGGTCAGCCCCATGCAAGGCAAATGCCCTACCTGCTGTTCTATTGCTTCAGTCCAGGACTGAGTTGTGTCAGAGTGGCCCTTCAATTCTGCCCAATACCATGCCCTAGATATTCCAACCCCAGGTATTTGCAAAAAATGAAAGAAAAAAGAAGGAAAAAAATGTATAGGTTTGAACAACTCATTGCTTACACAATAAAGGACATAGCAATTTCATTTGTAATGTCCTTAGAAACAATCCAAATGGCCATTAACAGAACTGGAAACAAGTTACACTCTATTCATACAGAGCAATATACATTAACAATAAAAAAAACTATTAAGACTCAGAACAACTGCTATAGCTCAAAATAGTTATGCTGACAAAAAAGTCTGAGTATGTAATATGTAATCCCATTTATAGAAAAATTTAGAAAATCAGGTAGTTTATACTTGCCTGAGGATGAAGGGGGAGCAGAAGGGAAGTTAACATAGAAACATAATGGGATTATCAGGAAACTTTTGGAGGGATATTTTAAGACCCATGACATTTCACATTTTAAAGATGTTCAGTGATGCTATATTAAGAATACCCCCTCCAAAGGGAAAATCATTAAGAACCATTACTGTGGAGCCGGAGAGATGCACAACTGTAGGGCATTTGCCTTGTATGCGACCGACCCAAGATGGACCTGTATTCAATTCCCGACATCCCATATGGTCCTCCAAGCCTGCTAGGAGTAACCCCTGAGCACTGCTTAGTGTGGCCCCAAACCAAAATAAAACAACCATTACTGTTAGAAGGCTGTATTTATTTTGTTTTGTTTTACCATCATCACACCCTCTGAGCAAGAAGTAGTGTCTAACACTGATACTTTATTCCTAAATCACATTGAATTTCCAGAGGTTACTCCTGGCTCTGGGCTCAGAAATTGCTCCTGTCAGGTTCGGGGACCATATGGGATGCCGGAATTTGAACCCTCGTCCGTCCTGGATCAGCTGCGTGCAAGGCAAATGCCCTACCGACTGTGCTATCTCTCGGCCCCTAAATACTTACTTATTATCTGTTATTCCAACACAGAGTGGCTGAAAAATAGTATTAGTTCTCATTTTTCTGTGGGTTATTCGGACACTTTCTGTTGTTCGACCTGGTTTGGCCTTGTGGCTACTGGAGAATTGCCAGAGCATGCCAGATTTAAGATGGTTTGGGCACAGATGGGAAGAAAACTTAAGCTTCCTTGCCACTTGGTTTCTCAGTCTAGTCAAACCTTAATAGGACAGTTGGGTTGCAAAAAAGTAAATACGGAAGTCATGAAGCCTCATAATTGCCTCTGCTCCAGAATGTACAACCGGAGACTTCTATTCTTCCTAGGTCAATACAAGTTCTGAAAACAGAGAAATTGATTCTACCCTGAGGAGGTGAGAAAAACACAATCATAGAACAAAGTGATGTGAAAAAAGGAATGTGTAAATCATTAAAGAGCATTACTCCTTTTTTATTTTTAAATTACTTAAACACCATGGTTACAAGGTGTTCATAATACAGTTGGTTTTATCTCCACCATTACAAAGTTGTTGATGATTGAGTTTCAGTCATTCAATGTAAAACACCCTTCACCAGTGCACATTGCCTGCCACCAATGTCCCTAGGTGGGAGAGGAATACCAAGTAGGGAATAATCCAATATCCCATCACCAGATCACACCTCAGGGTGGAGTACGAATGCTGATCCAGATCATGTCATATGGGAGTTTTTGTTACCTAGTTTCATTTGTGTCAAATTTCTTTGAAAATAGAAACTCTATCTTAGGCATCTTTGCTTAAAAACTTTTATTTTTCTTTGCAGTTCTTACAGATCTTGCATAATGCATTACAGATGTTGAACTTTTCTTGAATGTTAAGAAAAATAGAAGACGTGGAGGAAAAGTACGAAGTTGAAAATGGTATCTAATGGTACAATGGAAAAAATATATTCCTGAACACTTGAAGTTATAATCTCCAGGCAAAAGGAAATAGAAACTATTGCTGAACTATTACAATATATTTACAAGTTTAATATTTCCTTTTTGTTTGGGGCTACATCCAGCAATGCACAAGGCTTATTGCTTGCTCTTGCTTAGGGATCATCATTGATAGGGCTCAGGGGAACAGATGGGATACTAAGAATTGAACCTAGGTGGGTCATGTACAAGCAAGTACCTGCTGTACCATCACAGCCTGATAACTACATATATATATATATACATATATATATATTGTTTTTGGGTCACACCTGGCAGTGCTCAGGGGTTACTCCTGGGTCTATGCTCAGAAATCGCCCCTGCCAGGCACAGGGGACCATATGGGATGCTGGGATTTGAACCATTGTCCTGCATGATAGCAAACGCCTAACCTCCATTTATGGCAAAATAGGTAAAGGCAATGCAGTTACCAATTTTATGGAACATGAGAGTGCCATAGTTGTTATGTAACTAGATCTTAATTTAAAAACAACTCTCCAGATAGCAAATTCTAAGCTCCTTTATTTTTTCTTAAAATTGTGTGGGAAGACATACTAATAGTTGGAGAGAGCTTTTCATTGATAGGGTAATATTCTGGTTATTAGTACCATACGTTTAGCATTTGGTTTTGCTATACAGGAATTGCATATTTTCAAAACAATGTTCCAGGTGCTTTAAATAAACTCTCCTTATTTATTTTGGTTCCTTTCTACTTTTAAGCAGTTAGATTCCAGACCAAAGCGATAGCACAGTGGTAGGTAGTTTGTCATGCATGTAGGTGACCCGGGATGGACCTGGGTTCAATCCCCAGCATTCAATATGGTTCCCCAAGCCAGGAGCAATTTCTGGGCACAGAACCGGGAGTAAACCCTGAGCGTTGCTGGGTGTGGTCCAACCCCACCCCCCAAAGGCAATTAGATTCCTAGAGAAAAGGCATGCTATAGATAAGCTCTGCCAAAAGCTCAGTCCAAATTCTTTAGTCTTTCCTAGAAATTGCAGCCAGTGTTTTGCCTATCTGCTGTTACACATTACCCTTTGCATGCCATCTGATATTTGGCATGTTTTATAAACAGGCTGAATATTCTAGGCTGGTTCCTGTGACATTCAGGTTTTATAATTATATCTTCCTGCAATGTCTTTCCCACTCAGACAGCTAATAAATAGCTTAACTGACTAAATTAAGATTCAGCCTTTGTTTGGAAAAAAAAAAGTAGAAATTTAAAATGCAACTTAGAAGACGATGTTTTCTGTACTTCTATTGTGTTTGGTGCCTAATAATAAGCCAAATGATACAGAAGATGAGTCAACAAAATTATGAGCTCTAATCTCTTGTGGGACTTTGGTTTCTCCCAAACTCCCAAATTCTGTGATTCTAAGTGAATAAAATGCTTTATAGTGTGGTTTCAGTTTTACTCATGTATCGTGTTTTTCTATCATAAGATATAACGGACAATGGACAATCAAGCTGTTTTAATACTAATCCTATTAAGTTAATTTTTGCTGTAAGCATGAATGCAAGTTGCTTTTCAAATAAAACCATTTAATTCTGATTTGGGAAAATTAGAAACAAAACAGCACTTTTAGAATGCAAGACATCAAGGCTACAAGCAAGCTTAGTTTCCTATCACACATGTTCTTGTCAACACCATAAGCCCAGTGTTTCCTCTGTTGAGTGATGCCTCAGCTTCCTGGCAAAGGAAAGGCTACGTCACATTCACTGTTTTATCCTCGATACTTCTGTAATCCTGTTTTCTTTTTTTTTTTTTTTTTTGGTTTTTGGGTCACACCTGGCAGTGCTCAGGGGTTATTCCTGGCTCCAGGCTCAGAAATTGCTCCTGGCAGGCACAGGGGACCATATGGGGCGCCGGGATTCGAACCGATGACCTCCTGCATGAAAGGCAAACGCCTTACTTCCATGCTATCTCTCCGGCCCCTGTAATCCTGTTTTCTAGGTAATTCCTTTTCCTATATGGACTTTAAAAAAATTTTTTTAAAAATCATATTTAAGCACCATGATCACAAACATGTTTGTTGTTGGGTTTTAGTTATTCAAAGAAAAAAAGACCCTCTCATTCCCCAGTGCAATATTTCCACCACCGATGACTCACTTCTCTCTCCTCCCCTACCCCCTGCTTGATTTGAGACAGGCATTCTATTTCTCTGTCATTACCATTGTCATGACAGTTGTTAGTATAGTTATTTCACTAACTGTACCCACCACTCTTTATGGTAAACTTCATATCCTAGGCTGGTCCTTCCAGGTCTCATCTCTATCATCTGTGTATTATTACAATAATGTCTTTTATTTTTCTTAAATCCCACTGATGAGTGAGATATTTGGTGTATCACTTTCTCTGACTTAAATCACGCAGCATGATAGTCTCCATGTCCATCCATGTGTAGTCAAATTTTATGACTTCATTTTTCCTAACAGCTGCGTAGAATTTCATTGTGTATATGTAGCAGTTTCTTTAGTCACTCATCTGTTGTCGGGCATCTGGGTTGTTTCAAGATTCTGGCTATTGTAAATAGTGATATAATGAATACAGGTATGCAGAAGGCATATTTGTATTGTGTTTTTGTGTTCCTAGGGCAGCGTTTTTCAACCACTATGCTACGGCACACTAGTGTGCTGTGAGATATTGTCTGGTGTGCCATGGGAAAAATTCCAATTTCATTCGTAACATGCGGCTTTTGCGTGATTGGTCTATTTGTGAGCCGAAGCGCATGTTAGGGATGAAAAACTAAAGGCAGAGAGAGACTGATAGCTGTTAATGAGCTACGTTTGTGTCTGTCTTTGATTCCTGCCAGAATATCAGCTTTATGTACAGCCAAACAGGCCCAGGTTTCACATTGAGTAAACAGAAATATGAACAATTATAAAATCATAATAAAGTAATTATAAAATAATTTCTTTGACTTTATTTAATTCCTATTTAAGAGAATTACTTTTTATATATAGTCAATATAGGCACAGAGTTAAATTATTTTTAACATTCTCTTTTTAATTTCTATTTTTATTTAAACACCTTAATTACAAATGTGATTGTACTTGGGTTTCAGTCATGTAAAGAACACCCCCCTTCACCGCAACATTCCCATCACCAGTGTCCCGAATCTCCCTCCTCCCCATCCCACCCCCACCTGTACTCTAGACAGGCTTTCTACTTCCCTCATTCATTCTTTTTTTTTTTTTTTTTTTTTTTTTTTTTTGGTTTTTGGGTCACACCCGGCAGTGCTCAGGGGTTATTCCTGGCTCCAGGCTCAGAAATTGCTCCTGGCAGGCACGGGGTACCATATGGGGCGCCGGGATTCGAACCGATGACTTCCTGCATGAAAGGCAAACGCCTTACCTCCATGCTATCTCTCCGGCCCCCCCTCATTCATTCTTTTTAACATTTTTTTGGTGTGGTTTTTGGGTCACAACCGGCAGTGCTCAGGGGTTATTCCTGGCTCCAGGCTCAGAAATTGCTCCTGGCAGGCACGGGGGACCTTATGGGACACCGGAATTTGAACCGATGACCTTCTGAATGAAAGGCAAATGCCTTACCTCCATGCTATCTCTCCGACCCCTCTTTTTAACATTTTCTAATGCTGGTGTGTCATGTGATTTTTTTTTTCATGAAAAAAAGCGTGCCTTTTCACAAAAACGTTGAAAAACACTTTCCTTGGGTGTATCTCTAGGAGTGGTATAGGTGGATCATATGGGAGCTCAATTTCTAGTTTTTTGAGGGATTTTCATACTGTTTTCCATAAAGGCTGGACAAGACAGCATTCCCACCAACAGTGAATGAGCGTTCCTTTATTTCCATATCCCTGCTAGCACTGATTGTTCTTGTTCTTTGTGATGTGTGCCAGTCTCTGTGGCATGAGATGGTACTTCATTGTTTTGATTTGCATCTCTGATGATTAGTGGAGCACTTTTTCCTTTTGACCATTTGTATTTCTTCTTTGAGGAATTTTCTGTTCATTTCTTCTCCCCATTTTTAGATGGGGTTAGATTTTTTTTTCTTGTTAAAGAAATACAAGGTCATTACCTTGTATATCTCAGATATTAGCCCTTCATCTGATGGATATTGGGTGAATAGTTACTCCCATTCTGTGGGTGGCCTTTGTATTCTAGTCAAATAGAATATAAGTAAAATAGAACAGAAGGAAAATAATAGTATTCTAGTTCCTTTGAGGTGCAGAAGCTTCTCAGCTAAATATAATCCCATCTGTTTATCTCTGCTTCCACTTGTTTGGACAGTGTTGTTTCCTCCTTGAAGATATCATTAGTCTCAATGTCATGGAGTGTTTTATCTACATATTCTTCTATATACCTTATGATTATGGGTCTGATATCAAGGTCTTTAATCCATTTGTATTTGACCTTTGTACATGGTGTTAGATGGAGGTCTGAGTTTGCTTTTTTGCATGTGGCTGACCAGTTGTTCCAACATCACTTATTGAAGAGGCTTTCCTTGCTTCATGTGTATTTCTTACCCCTTTATCAAAGATTAATTGATTGTATGTCTGGGAAACATTCTCTGAATAATCAAGTCTATTTCCAATGGAATAGAATCAGAATTCCCTATTCTTATGGTCTGTCTTTATTCCGATACCATGCTGTTTTAATGACTTTTGCTTTGTAGTATAATTTAAAGTTGGGGAAAGTGATGTCTCTCATCTTCTTTTTCCTAAGCGTTGCTTTAGTTATTTGTGGGTGTTTATTGTTCCAAATAAATTTCAGGAGTGTTTGATCTACTTTTTTGAAAAATGTCATGGGTATTCTTAGAGAAATTGCATGCAATCTGTACACAGCTTTGGGGAGTATTTCCATTTTTCTTTTTTTCTTTTTTCTTTTTTTTTTTTTTTTTGGTTTTTGGGCTATACTCGGTGATGCTCAGGAATTACTCCTGGCTCTGCGCTCAGAAATCACTTCTGGCTTGGGGGGGATCATATAGGATGCCGGAGATTGAACTCAGGTCCATCCTGGATTGGCGACATGGCAAGGCAAACGCCCTACTGCTGCGCTATTGCTGAGGCCCCGAGTATTGGCATTTTAATCATGTTAATCCTTTCAATCTATGAACAGGGTATGTATCTCCATTTCCTTGTGTTTGCTTTTATTTCCTGAAGCAGTGTTTTGTAGTTTTCTTTGTATAGGTCCTTCACCTCTTTAGTTAAGTCAACTCCAAGGTATTCACTAATGTGAATGGATTCTTTTAAATGTCCATCTCTTCTCAATCATTATGTATAAGAAGGCCATTGAGTTCTGCATGTTAATTTTGTAGCCTTCCATTTTTATATATGAATCTATTGTTTCTAGAAGCTTTTTGGTAGAGTCTTTAGGGTTTTCTAAGTATATTATGCCATCTGCAAACAGGGAGAGCTTAACTTCTTCCTTTCCTATTTGGATGTCCTTGGTATTTTTTTCTTACTTAATTGCTATGGTAAGTACTTCCAGTTCTCCGTTAGATAGGAGTGGTGAGAGGGGCAGCCTTGACTTGTACCAAATTTTAGAGGAAAGACTTTTAGTTCATCTCCATTGAGAATAATATTTGCCATTGGCAAATTGGTAAATGGCCTTGACTATATTGAGAAAAGTTCCTTCCATTACCATCTTGTTGAGAGTTTTTACATGAATGGGTGTTGGACCTTTTCAAATGCTTTCTCTACATCTATTGATATGATCATAATGGTTTTTATTTTTCCTTTTGTTGATATGGTGTAGTTTGTTGATTGATTTACCTATGTTAAACTATCCTTGCATTCCTGGAATGAAACCTACTTGGTCATGGTATATAACCTTCTTGATGAGGTATTGGGTCCTATTTACTAGGATTTTATTCAGGATATTTGCATCTGTGTTTATCAGGATGCATGGGTCCACTTTTAAACTTCTACAAGCTTGATAAGAATTATACATTTCATTAAAATATACCACAAGATATAAACTACTCCCTGGTTATTTTTAAAGTGTTTACATCTGAACCTTTGAAGAGATTGGTTGTTATTGGCTGACCAGGCAGTTTGCCATAGAGAAGACCACCAGTGCCATTGCTTTTATTGAAGCTATTTTTAGAATAGCATTTGCCATGTGCACTCCACCAGTTTCAGGCCAATCCAGATGCGGGTACGTAACCTGGAGACCAATCACTGAACTGTCAGAGTTTCCCCCTATATAAACTAGGAACTAAAATGCCTCTTACCAGTTTTTAAGGGCTGAGATGATACGTATTTATATTGTCTGGCTCTGTGCTTGGTACACTGAGGAAACGAGTATATGGTTGTAGGGAATATAGTTTGAGGGCTCTTAATCTTCAATTTGTTTAAAAACTTGAGAGAGGGTAGAGAGATAGTAGTAGCCATCCTGAATTCAATTCCCAGTACTGCATATGGTCCCTATGCAGTAACACCCCTGCCAGGGGTGATCATTGAGCAGAGTCAAGAGTAAGCCCTGGGCCCAGAGAGATAGCACAGTGGCGTTTGCCTTGCAAGCAGCCAATCCAGGATCAAAGGTGGTTGGTTTGAATCCTGGTGTCCCATATGGTCCCCCGTGCCTGCCAGGAGCTATTTCTGAGCAGACAGCCAGGAGTCACCCCTGAGCACCGCCGGGTGTGGCCCAAAAACCAAAAAAAAAAAAAAAAGAGCACTGCTGGGTGTCCTCCACAGACAACCAAAAAATAACATGGGGATAGAAAAGTTCAATATTTTTGAGCTGAGAAATGGGAAAACAAAAAATTCCATGTCTTCTCTTGGTGAGCATTGATAGTGTTATTTTAATATATTTTAATACTTTTGGATGAGTAAGGACCTGTGAAAAAATAAGATCAGGGGCACAAGAAACAGCTCACTAACACATACCGCCTGCTGGAGGTCCAAGTTTAGTTCAGTCCTTGCACACCCCCACACCCTTTACAGATTTTCAAGCACTGTTGGAGCAGCTCTTAGAACTAAGCTTGGTGTAGACCATGAATATTGTTGGGTGTGGCACAGACCCCTCCTACCCACCCCATACTCCATCTCCTGCAAAAGATAAGATCAGACACATGATTGGAAATTATTTATGCCATTTCTGTCTCTACTACAACAGCACTGATCTGGAGCCTTGTGTGTGCATTGATCAGTAAAAATGAATACAATTTATGAAACTCCTGTGAGGTCATTGAAATACTTAGCTCCTTTGTTTACTTGTTCTATGATACTGGGTATAGCTCAGTGGTTGATAAGGAAGCTTCTATATCACTAAAAATAATCTAACACTATATTTGCCCCCTTTTAGGTGAATTCTGGCATAATTATAGTCTACAGAATCACTTCAGAGGTGATATTTATTCCATAGCACTTATTTCTCCATAGAACATGCTTTTGAACAGCTTCATCTTATTTCAATCACTGATCTGACTCCTACCCTTACCAGTATCTACCAGATTTTATAATGGGTTGATGTATAATGGGTTGACTTGGGAAGCATCTGGGTTCACTTTGGGATGTGCCTCCCCACAGAAAAATTGGCCTCTTGATCATTTCATTTACTTAGAAAACATATTGCTCCTGCTAGGAAAGGTCCATTGTTTACTTGGTTGACTTGAGAGCTGCTCTCTTGAACTATGGGAAAAAGAAGTAAGATACACATTTTTCACACACACACACCTACCCAGTATTTTTACTTCAGCCTTTTTTTCAGCAGCAAGGCTTTTGTTCTTTTATTTTTACTCTCTTTGCCTATTTCTGCAAAAGTTTAGAACTTAAATGGGAGAAGAAAGGGTTTTCTGTGAAAAGGAAAGACTGACAGGTCCCCAATTGATCTTTGCCTCTGAAACTAGAAAAGCCATCTATTGCCATGGCTTTTATACAATCAAACCAGTGGATGGCAAAGTCTGAAGAAGCAACTTAGTGGGACTTGAGTTCACTCAACTAGAAGTACTGCATGGCCCAATGGTCTACCCGGTGTTTTCATATAGAACTGCAATCCCCATGTTGGGTTCTAACCTCTTGGTTTTAAGAGAGGTGAATGCTCAGGGGATGACTGAGGGGAGGAAAGGTTTATGCACATCATTTTTATGAAGCTACAGGAGTTTGTGAGGGAAACAGGGAAAACTGGGTATGGAGATGCCCAACTTCAGTTTCAACTGCAACTTAGCTTGTGCAAGAGTGTCTTTTTCTTCAAGGCCACACAGCTTAGTCACTGTTCGTGCATGTTGGTATAAGTGTGTGGATAAGTACGTACAAACATCTATTGTTTAATCTTGCACCTTTGGTTGCTGTCACCTACAAACCTCAGGATTTTGTAAATCATTATGATTTTACAAAAGCTATTCATAGTGTGGTTTTAAATATACAGTATTTCAGCACCAATCCCACCACCAATGTCAACCTCTTTCTACCAATCTTCCCAGTGTCTGTTCCAGGCTACCACCATCCCCACTCTAGCCTGCCATCGTAAGAGGCCCATTTTTAATGTTGGTCATTAAAGTTTGAGTTTCATGACTTCATTGTTGTTGACTCTGTGGCTTGCATATTTAGTTCTGTTCTTTCTTACCATCAGTGTATCTGAATTTCCTTGACCCTGTCCCTCATCATTTTGTATCTGTATTTCTCCTCTATTCAATTTCTTTCCTCCTCAATATACTATGGGGCCTAGAATGTTCTCGACACACACCCCCATTTAAACAATTGTGTTTCTTCATGCAGTTCTTCTAAATACCATATATAAGTGATATAAGCCTGTGTTTCCTTCTTTTAGCTTACTTCATTTAAACTAATACCTTCCAGTTTCATCCATGTTGCAGCAAATTGCATGAGTGCATTATTCCTTATAGCTATATAATATTCCATTATATATATGTACCACATCTTGTTGATTCACTAGTCTGTGGTACAATTTTGGTTGATTCCAATACAAGGTTTATTTTATTTATTTATTTATTTATTTTGGTTTTGGGGCCACACCCGGTGGTGCTCAGGGGTTACTTCTCACTGTCTGCTCAGAAATAGCTCCTGGCAGGCATGGGAGAACATATGAGACACCAGGATTCGAACCAACGACCTTTGGTCTGGATCGGCTGCTTGCAAGGCAAACGCCACTGTGCTATGTCTCCAGTCCCACAAGGTTTATTTTTAAGGTTGAGTGTAAATAAAAGCTCATAATTTTTCTTAAGTTCCTAATTGATGCATTTCATACAGATAATCTCATTTGAGCATCATAACTATTTTATAGATACTGGAATCCCTATCCCCATTTTATAAGCAATGAAATAGAATTGTGAGTACTAGGGGCCGGCGAGGTGGCGCTAGAGGTAAGGTGTCTGCCTTACAAGCGCTAGCCAAGAAAGGACCACGGTTCGATCCCCCGGTGTCCCATATGGTCCCCCCAAGCCAGGGGCAATTTCTGAGCGCGTAGCCAGGAGTAACCCCTGAGCATCTAACGGGCGTGGCCCGAAAACCAAAAAAAAAAAAAAAAAAAAAAAGGAATTGTGAGTACTTCTAAGTCCTACAGAATAGATGATTCTCGGGTGCCTGGACCTTTGTTTCTAAATCTTCATCTCTTTGCTTTTCTAGGAGCAAATAGTTAATAGTTCTACAATCATCTATTGGGTTATTTAGAAATATCTTACTTCCTTGTGCTGTGGAAATTGTTTTTAATTTTTTTTCTTTTTTGGGCCACACCTGGTGACGTTTGGGAGTTACTCCTGGCTATGCACTCAGAGATCCTCCTGGTTTGGAAGACTAAATGGGACGCTGGGGGATTGAACCACGGTCTGTCCTGGGACAGCTGTATGCAAGGCAAACATCCTACTGCTGTGCTATCACTCTGACCCCACGTTTTTTCTTTTCATAAAAGTTTCTGTCACATTGGGGCCAGAGAGATAGCACAACAGTAGGGTGTTTGCCTTGCATGCAGAAGAATGGTGGTTCAAATCCCGGCATCCCATATGTTCCCCCGAGCCTGCCAGGAGCAATTTCTGAGCTTAGAGCCAGGAGGAACCCCTGAGCGCTGCTTGGTGTGACCCCAAAACAAAACAAAACAAAACAAAAAGTTTTTGTGACAGTTTTTGCATTAAATAAAAAGTGTTTATCTCTCTTTGATCTCTATAGTTTTTGTTTTTTGTTTTTGTTTTTGTTTTTGTTTTTGTTTTTTTGTTTTTGGGCCACACCCGGCGGTGCTCTGGGGTTACTCCTGGCTGTCTGCTCAGAAATAGCCCCTGGCAGGCACGGGGGACCATATGGGACACCGGGATTCGAACCAACCACCTTTGGTCCTGGATTGGCTGCTTGCAAGGCAAACGCCGCTGTGCTATCTCTCCGGGCCCTGATCTCTATAGTTTAATGTAAGATTTTTTATTTCTTCAAGATTACACTGAGGCTAAGGAAAGAAGATATTGTATTTGGTTGCATTCAGATGCTGTAGAAGATTAAAGATTTAAGAGTGCTAGGTTGGGATGGATTAGAAAAAAGCATGGATTTTCTATTCACAGCCCAAATGTAAGCCTAAATGATATCCAAGCAAGATTGAAACCTCTAAAAGATGCTGAAGAGAAATAGACTTCTTTCAATATTTTTGTTTTCTCCATTATCAATTACATTGTAAGAAGCTAAAAGTGAAATTGAGATCACAGTTTCCATTGCTTATCCCTAGGCGACATACTGGGTCACTTTTAGCATTTCTGGGACATCTGAGCACCACTGGGTATGGCTCCAAAATAGGAAATAGAAACAAAAAACCTATGAAGATACCAGAGAAGAATTCTACTATTTTAGCATATCGGCTGAATCCCCTACAGTCAGTCCACAACTGAGTTCAGCCACCTCCATCAAAGTCAATAGACAAAATTCAGTTATCCAGCTGTGAGGAAAATTGAGGAAAATTTGGGCAGGGAGGCACCTGAATAGCAACTGCAGTTTAGACAGATTAGCATAAAATACTTTTTGTTCCTAGAGGCCAGCAACTGCTTCAGCTGCAACTGATGGTAGTTTGTGTAAGAGTTTCTTGTTCTTCAAGGTCACACCCACTTTGACTAACTGTGTAAGAATGCTTGCTTGCTCCATTATTGGAATGTATTAAAATAGGGTGGATCTTTTACTTGGCTTAGAGTTTTACTTTTACTTAGAGTTGCCAGAGTGACCTGAATTCTTGCTCTGCAGGAATAAACTCCTATTCCTTCCACCCACTCTGGCTGCAATCTTGGTTCTGTGGCATTCCTAACACAGCTAATTTCAGTTTAGATTCCAGAAATTTGTGAGAAAAATACAAAAGTTCTTGTAAGACGTTAACTTCTGGGATGGTTTGTAACCTAGCAATAAATCGGTGAAAGAGACCCAACTTGAAAAGTGGATCTAAGAAACATAACCAAATTATGTATAATAATATTTTGTTGAAATAACGATGGAAATAACTCTTTGGTTTGGCTGAAGTTAATTGACGAGGTTGATTTAGTTGCATTATGGACATAAATTACAATGAAAAAGACTGATATTTTTTGTTTTTTTTGGGCCACACCCGGCATTGCTCAGGGGTTACTCCTGGCTGTCTGCTCAGAAATAGCTCCTGGCAGGCACGGGGGACCATATGGGACACCGGGATTTGAACCAACCACCTTTGGTCCTGGATATGCTGCTTGCAAGGCAAACGCCACTGTGCTATCTCTCCGGGCCCGAAAAAGACTGATTTAACAGAATAACTATTTTAGGCTCACTAAGTTGATTATAACCTTGCAAATGTTCAGAATTTGGTGTAGGATGTAACCGTTTTAAAATCAGAAAAGGAGAAAGAACATCAAATCCCAGTCCGAGGCTGAAGATTTGCTTGTGCTTCTTGCCAGAAACTTGAACTGTCCTTCTTTCTCTGAGGATGGAAAGACATAACCTGTCATGTTGCATGGAAGACATCTCTCTGCATATTTCCTTCCCACCCCCCAAATCTTACTCTCTGCTTTCTAATTACTGGAAGAATCATTGTTGTTCTGTAGATGTGTCAGGGACTCTCTTATTCTGGCTTTGTTTCTGATTTCTGCCCCTTCCACATTCATGCATCAACCTCTACTCTCCACACACTTTATCTACTTGGAAAAGACAGAGCAGAGGCCTCACAAAGCTTCCACTTGGGGAAGATATTGCTGAGCAACACTCTGTGACCTCGAGCAGGCTGACCCCTTTCTTTCCACCTTCAGGTATCCCATACTTTATCTTCACCTCTCTTATTTGGCAATACAATTCTTAAGGTTTTTCGTTTATTTTTGTTTGTCTTTAGTTCATTCTCGGTCATGATTTTTTTTTTTCATTTCTTATGAGGGAAGGGTACACTCAGCAATGCTCAGGAGTTACTTCTGATGGTGCACAGGGGACCAAATGGGGTACCAGGGATTGAACCCTCTGTCAGATTTATGGAAGGAAAATGTCCCACCCACTGCATTATCTCTCCTTACCCTCAGTTATGAACTTTTACTGAAGACAAGGTGAAATTCCACTGAGATAATACATGAGTAATATAGTAATATATGATTGTATTGCATGGTTTAGAAATGACCAGAGAAAACGTTTCTCAGAGTTTTGCATAAAGAAAAGGTACTTTCAAAGATGTCTATTTCAACTAATTTAATTCCATTTAATCTACCTCATTTGGGCTGAAGAAACAAACCTGCATTTTAACATGATGGCATCTGATGTAATAAAATAGTTGACACAATTTTATAAAATTCCCACTTGGCTCTTTATGTTTCTTCTAGCTTCCTGCTCTTCAACTCCAGGTAATTTCCCTTCAGTAAAGATAGTCACATGGACCTCAAATCAGGAGACACTCACTTGGATGAAAAAGTTCTGTCCCAGGAGTCAAAGACCTATACTGAAACAATCACTATTTGCTCTTGTTATTTATTTCCTTTTGTTTTATTTTGGTATTTGGTTTTGGGCCATACCTGGCAGCACTCAGGGCTTACTCTTAGCTCTGAACTCAGAGCCTCCTGACAAGATAGGAGGACAATATGGGACGCCAGGGATCAAATCCGGATCAGCCGCGTGCAAAGCAAATACCATAGTTGCTGTGCTACTGCTCCAACCTGCTGTTATTTATTTCTGTTTTCTCTGCTCTGTCTTCCTTTTTCATGACAGTGAAGATCTAGCTACTTTTTAAAGCTGTGCTTGTTGAGTAAATTTTTTTTTTCAGGACACCCTGTGAAAAGCTCCTCAAGCTTAGAAAAATTCATGTTTGGAAATTGGATGGTGACAGCGTATCTGTCAGCTGCATGATGCTTCCTTCATCATTCTGTCTTGGGCAATCAATTTATAATCAACAAAGGCAAGAAGAGCTGTTAAAGTCTTATGGCCAGTTTGTGCATTATCCAACTTGAATAGAATGGCAACGATGACCATGTACCGTTCGTACGGGAGATGAGTTCAGTGTTTTACATCCATTTCCGTTGTTAATCCTTACAGTTGAGACAGGTTTTATTTTGGGACCACACCCTGTGATGCTCAGGGTTTATTCCTGACTTTGTACTCAGGGCTCACTCCTGGTAGTGCTCTGGAATTTGTGGATGGAACTTGGAATGACTGTATGTAAGGTAAGCATCTTCCCCTACTGTACTACATTTTCTCTGGCCCCTGAGATAGTTTCTATAGATGATTGAGGGCAGGGCCCTGAGGTAAGAATCTTCCCTCTCTTCAGTGCTTGTGCAGAAGTTGGTACCTTCTTTACTGGGGGTCAGAGCTGTGTGAGGAGGCAACTAGCCATGATCTGTTAGAGGTGGGGAGGAATCAAACATTCTTTTTGGGAGCTGCTCACCTTCTAGCGACCTTATTCTAGCTGTGTAGTTCAAGGCTTTTCATGTTTTCTTCTCCAGTCCTGTGCTATCTTAGGGCCCTCATCCCTTCAGTGCTCTGCGTTAAAACTGTCCCTGCTCTCTTATGGGGCCAGATACAATCCATGACTCTCAAGAATCCCCTCCTGTCCCACCCCCTCATGAATCTGCAGCTATATCAGTGGCCCCTACTTGTAGTCCATAGTTCAGCCTTCCATCCAACAGCAGCCACAGCTTGCACACCCCCTGGTTGGTCTCATCCAGAGGCTCTGCTCTTCCCAACTCCTTTGGGTACAGAATCACAGCCATGCAACAGCTCTGGCTGCTTAGTTAACAGTGACAGCTGCCCTCTCCAGCTCTCTGTGCTCATCTTGGTACCCATCAGCAATATCTCTAGTGAATAGTGGCCTTGGTGAAGGGATTCTCTCATTCTTGGCCTCTTGCTGCCCTTCTGCCATCTCCTCCAGGTTCTCTGGGTAGATCTCAGTTATCAGCCACTCTAGCAGTGATGTTCCTTGGGCACTCTCTTCACCCTACCCCATATAATCTGTACAGAATGGGGAACAAAGCAGAGTCATGGTCAAATCTTGCCTCTGTACACCTGTGTGCAGGTATGTGCCAGTACCTAATGTCTTGCTGTTCTTTCAGTACCAAACCCAAGTTCTGTTTCCAAGGTCCTGATGTCTTTTTTCCAAGACAAGAACTCACTATTTTTGTGTCCAGCAAAACACACACAGGGCATCTCATATCTTATGGACTCATTCCTATCCCACACCCAAATATTCCACTGTATAGTAACACACTGACTGTGTTCATATCGAAAAGAGAAACGTCGGGCCCGGAGAGATAGCACAGCGGTGTTTGCCTTGCAAGCAGCCAATCCAGGACCAAAGGTGGTTGGCTCGAATCCCGGTGTCCCATATGGTCCCCCGTGCCTGCCAGGAGCTATTTCTGAACAGACAGCCAGGAGTAGCTCCTGAGCAACGCCGGGTGTGGCCCATAAACCAAAAAAAGAAAAAAAGAGAAACGTCACACATTTTCATTTTCCTACAATGGGGTTTGGAGAAATTTAAATCACTCATCAAAAATGGTGGACCTAGGGTTAAATAGTTGAACTCTAGCACCAGGATGTCCAAGCATCAAGTACATCCCTGTCTTACATCTGGGTTGCAGGCTCAGACAGAGCTTAGAGCCCTGGAAGAATGTGAAGTTGACACATTCACATTACCAATAAAAGATCTGAGGCTCAGAGAGCTTATCAGTGACTAGAGCAGTTCCTCTGCCTCTAAGCTGGATCTGCCATAGTCCACCCACATAGCATAGAATAAGCCCTGCAGGATCCAAGATGCAGAGACCAAATTCTCAAACATGTTCTCTAGAGAATACAGAGGCTTCCCTTCCAGGGGAACCGATCTTTAATTTCCAAGAAAGATTTCTGGAAGGGAGGATAAAATCTTGAAGTTTCTCATCAAAGAGCACTTATGTCCATGATTATCAGTTTCTTCAAGTGATACACATAATCCAGTTCAAGAGCTTGATCTGTGCCTATGGTATTTAACAAGAGACCTTGCCTGCTTCCTCCGCACATTCTCTCAATAGTATATACATTTATCAAGCATTTGCGATATGCCAGGTACTCCATGCTATAATTTTCTTGGGGGTGTTATTACTGCTTCCTCCCCTAGATAAAGAAGTAGAAGTTCAGAGACATAGTTAAGGTCAGTTAGATCATAGATTACAAGTCAAGTTTGGTTCTGGTCTGATTCTGCTTCAGGATACACTCTTGCCCTGCATCTTGCACAGAGTAATAGCAAAGCCCTGAATTTCTGGCCCATGAGAAGTATTTCTTTCCCTCCTCCATGCTGCAGTGAAAGAGCAGGCAGAGCAGAAAGATTCAGGGAACAAGAATGCCATGGTCTTGGACCGTCTACTTCCACGGTCACCTTGAATGTATGAAGATGGACTCAGAAATGCTCTATTTTCAAGAAACAGCTTCAAAAATCCTCAACAATATTGGTACAATTCTGGGTTTGCATCAAAGGAAAGAACCTTCCAAAGAGCTAATTTACAAGCAGATGCACATTTTGCACATCTCAGGTCCCAGAAATCCCAGAGCAACTTGGTACAACTGCTTCATTTTGATGGTGCAGCCCTAGCAGTAAGGAAGTGTAAGTGCTGTATGGAAGAGAGCATAGGAGGTGCTTGTTGGCTGGGACGGAAAGTAAGGGCGGGGTTGGGTGAGCAAGATTAGATCATGAAGAGCCTAGTTGTTCTCACTGAAGAGATCAGGGTTTGTTCTCCAGGTAATGTCACTGATGGTTTTGATAGAGGAATGACATGGTTCTCTATTTCCATATATGATTTTTTTATTTGACTTGGAAATCAGATACTACCTGGAAGAGGTGACATTCAAACTATGACTGAAAGAATGGACAAGTTTTCTACAGAAGGGATTGTTGCAATTCAGCCCCTGAAGAGGTTGACTGATGGAGGGATGGAAGATGAGGCCTTTCTCTTCCAGCTCGGAGCACGCGTCTGCCACCCTGTCTAGCCCACGGTTCTGAGGTGAAACGGCGGGTAAACAGCTCACAGAGAGTCAGGCTCGTGGAAATATTCGCTTTATTTGGTGGACAAGACTGAAGTCTAAAGACTCAGCCTCAGTTCCAGCAAAAAGCCTCTCGCCTTCCACAGACCCTTGTTTTTATCCCCCAGAATCAGGTACCACCCAATGGTGGGATCAGATACCAACAAATGGTGGAAGCAGAATCAGGTACTACCCTAGGGTGGGGGCAGAATGCCAAGTCACACCCTAGGGTAGGGCACAATCACAGATTAGGGTAGGGTCAGTAACATAATAATCCCCTAAAATATTTACATACACAACAGGGATGACTGTTCATCCAGAGCAATAGATTTGGGGCAACAAAGAGTGTCAGGGTTCACAGTGATATGAGTCCAAACAAGCACTTATCATGGGCCCCAAAATATGTGCATGTATAGTCTCTTTATTTTATATTAGATGCTAAATGCATTCAGAACAAACAAAATATCTTTCAAATATGTTGCATGTATGCACTTTCAATACCCTGATAGATGCAGATGTTCTTCAAAGGAGTAAAATGTCAAGGGATAGCTGAGCTCATCATGCTGTGGTCTTTCTTTTTGAGAAAACAAATGCTTTATTATAATACTGTGATTTACAAAGTTGTTCATAATATAGTTTCTTCTTTAATACCAACAGAATTCCTCTAAGAAAAGGCAAATGTCTTAAGATGGAAGGTGGGGTTCTGGTTTCTTCCTATCAGACCTAAAGCCTCTCACTCCGGGTACTCATCCTGAGAAGGAATTCAGTCCTGGCTCAGAGCACAGAGAGAGATGGAGGGCCACTGGAGGCTCAGACACCACATCAGAGCCATTAATTCAAGGAGCTTTGGTAGCTTAGTGACTGTTCCAGACTTGGTCTCTCCAGACCCCATTTCTGCTTTTAAACCATCCCCACCTGCCTATCTGGACTATGATCATCAAAATGAGATTACATCAAGCAAATAAGGAGTGTTGCCAAGAAATTTTTTTAACCTCAGCACTGGTTTTCCTAGCTTGGTTGCTATTGTCTTTGTCTCACATAATTATGTCTCAAGTAATTTTCCTTGAGGCCAGATACTCTTAAGTGAAACAAAGTCTTAAGCAAGAATTCTTGGCGAAGTCACACTATACCAGACCTTTTCAGAAGGTAGTTCTGAGAGTCCAAAATTATTCCCAAAGGTTGGCTAAAATTCGGAGAATGTGGGAAAATTACTTGAGACATAATTATGTGAGACAAAGACAATAACAACCAACCTAGGAAAACCAGTGCTGAGGTTAAAAATATTTTCTTGGCAACACTCCTTATTTGCTTGATGTAATCTCTTGATTATCATAGTCCAGATTTAGACCTGTGGAGGTGGAAGCATTCCGTGTCTACTCCCTGCTCCCTACCATCCATGGTGCTCAAGGAATTGATGATAGGAGTGGAGTGTAGACCTCTGAAGTCATCAGAAATGAATGGCTCCACATTTAAGGCCAGACTCTGATCATGAGAGATTGGCCTTGGAAGAAAGTGAGAATGTCATGAGGGAATAGCAGGCAGCCAGCCCCCCTGAATTCACAGGAGAGGCTCTGAGTTGTGGATGCTAAGGATGCCAGGAATTGTGGGGGCTGGCAGTCCTAGACTGAGGGACCCAGTTAGGGAACATATTCCTTCCTGGTGGAAACACAATTCCACTAAAGCAAACCCATTGATAGCATTAGACTCGACAATTATTGGGGTAGCCTGGGACAGTTGAATGTAACTATCCCGGAGAATAGGTTATTAGGAGTCAAATCTACATCTCCCCTGTCTTTATGGAGTTATGTAAACTAACAGGAGACTGGGAGAGGAGAAGACATGAGCAAAGGGTCAGGGCTAAGAAGATTACCCCTGATCCCTTTCCTACCTCAGGTCAGGTGCTCTTGGGGTAAGGCAATCTTAGGGACTTAAAATGAATAATATTGTCAAAATATCGCATATATATGTATGTTAATCTAAGATGTGTATTCTCAACTTTCCACCCTCTGGGTGAAACCCATATTCTCTTTCTCCTGTCAAAGCTTCTAAGAGGACCATACTTTTGGTTGAGGAAAATTTAGTTTTAAGGGGAATATTCTCTCTGGACTATGTCAGAGTAGAAGTTTTAATGGGGGTGCAGTGGGAGATAAAAAATTTTAAGTTTGGATTTTTAACTTAATTGCCAATATTTGTAAGCTTTTACTTATTCATGTATTTATTTATGCATTTATGGTTTTTTTTTTTGGGAGGCCACACCTGGCGATTATCAGCTAATATGCCCACTATCAGTGTAGCTTTAACCCTCTGTTCTCTACCTAAATTATTTATTTACATGGACACCAGGTAGAATGGATTTGGGTCCACTCCAGTGATATCATATAACTTGATTATCTCTTTGAACACCCTATTTTCAAATATACAATCATAGTTTGAGGTTTGGGGGTTTGAGGTTTTGAATATATGAATTTGGGGAGATTCAATTCCTGTAGCATAATCCTCTTGAAACATTGTAGGAGAAAGGAGTTTGTGTTCTAGAAGAGAAGTGAAAGTGTATCTGGAGGTGGATGGCAGCATGATAGATAAAAATCACAGATAAAAAAAACCACAGACCCCTCAGAGGCTTTGCAAAGAAGATGACATCCTATTCTCTAGGACATTGCTCCCCAGTTGATTTTTCTTGAGGAATGTGAAGGAAAGGGAATCTGAGGAATTTACAAAAACCTTAACAATACAGAAGAATTTCTTGACTTTGAGATAATCAATCTAAAAGTGAACAAATGAAAAGGGGCAGGATATCAGAGTGTTTTACTGAATAAGAATCCAAATGGAATTTGCGAGCCTAGAACCCTGGAAGGTGACACTTCTTCTTTTTCTGGAGGCACTTAGCCTTTACTCCTGGCTCTGCACTCAGAAGTCACTCCTGGCATGCTTATGGGACCATATGGAATGCTGGTTTCTAACCGGGGTGTGCTCTGTGCAAGGCAAATGCACTACCCACTAGGCTATCACTCAGGCCTGAAGGGTGACACTTCTAAGGCAAGACAGCACCAACCTGAAGGACACTCCCAACATCTGAATATGAATTCAGTTATGTGCCCTCTTTAGTGGTACTTAAATTGAACCCATAAAGTGTATTTATTTATTTTTATTTCCTTTTCCCCCCATTATAGATTATTATGTTATTGCTTTATGATCCTTCTCATAGGTGAAAAAAACAATGATGGTAATGAACAATTACTACACTAATTTATTGATTGTAGAACTGTGCTAAGGAAGTTAAAGACTACATATTTCTTTCTTGAATATGTGCAACTCTTAGCAGTGGGTTTTAATAGAAAGCCACCTAAAATCAAACCAAATGTAGGTGTCAACTCTGGGATGTGGACTCTATCCTAGCCCATTCCCTAACCCATCTTAATGATCATTGAGCTGTAGTCTAGTGCAGAATATTTTTGAAAGCAGGGCCTACAGGCTAGACCTCAGCTTTTCCAATAGTTAGGCAGATCATTCTAATCTCTATCACTTCCCTTCTGTTGTATTAATTATTCATTATAAAGTCCTAGTGTTGTAGATGATGGTGGTGAGGCCTTTCTTGACCCGGCATCTGCAGCCCCTTTGGCCCGCTGGTTTGTAGGTGGCAGGGTGACAGCGAAGAAATGATCCACAGCAGTCAGATGAAGTTTCAGGAGATACCAACTTTATTACAAGGCCCTAAATACCGTGTTCAAGTTTCTCACATGGCCTCTAAGCTAAGTTTTATTAAGCAGCCTCCATCAGCTTCCCTACAAGCACCCTTCCCGTGTCTGAGCTATCTCCTTGCAGCATTAATACAACAACTTTCCAAGTGAGAAGAGTGGAGATAGTTCTTCATCTTAGAACCCTTTATAGGCTTCAGCTGCTTAGATTCAGTAAGGAAGGATTTCATTTTTGCTTGATAAGTTTAAGTCTATCACTGCCTGTAGACTGTCATGGTGATAGTAGTGGTGAGTGGGAGAATTAATTAGTGCCTGTTTTCTGATTCTACATTCAAGTTCCTTGATCAATGGAATTTAATTATTCAAGAGGTTATGAACGGAAACAATGGTAATAAAGTTCAAAAAGATGGATTGCACTTGAATGTTCAACCTTTTCAATGCCAAGCGATGTATTAAATCCTACCTGTTTGACGGTGACAAATGACTTAGGATTTAAAAATATCAAACTCATTCTTTAATGGTGATTTTTTTCTTGCATCTAAATAAAGCTAAGAGGGTCTGGAGAGATAGTACAGCGGCAGGGCATTTGCCTTACACTCAGCCATTCCAGGGCGGGTGGTGGTTCAA
This sequence comes from Suncus etruscus, assembly GCF_024139225.1. Lineage (NCBI taxonomy): Eukaryota > Metazoa > Chordata > Mammalia > Eulipotyphla > Soricidae > Suncus > Suncus etruscus. The sequence continues at coordinate 32,154,741 of NC_064866.1, read as the reverse complement.
ATCCTGGCATCCCATATGGTCCCCCACACCTTCCAGGAGTGATTTCAGAGTGCGGAGACAGGAGTAACTCTCGAGAGCTGCCAGATGTGACCCCAAAACCAAATAAATAAGTAAAGCTAAGAATGATCATTAGTTAGCTAATTTTCCTATAACATGGCCTTATTTGGGGCCAAAGTAGTTGCACAATGGTAGGGTGTTTGCCTTGCACAAGGTGTTTAGCTTGGCTGACCTAGGATGGACCACAGTTTGATACCCCAGCGTCCCATATGGTCCCTCAAGCCAGGAGCAATTTCTGAGTGCATAGCCAGGAGTGACTCCTGAACGTTAACAGGTGTTGCCCAAAAGTCCAAAAAAAAAAAAAAAGGCCTTATTGATGAGTTTTTAGATTCTACTCATACCTTTCATCCCCATTGTAGAGATGATGATGATAATGATAAGAGGTTGTTAAGGAAAGAGAGATAAGTTCTATGACTTATTATCAAATCATATAAGCTCCATAATGTAAAAAAAGTAGATTTTGGTCTCTGCTTGATAGTATCTATTGAATTAAAGAAGATGAGGGCCAGAGTGATAGCACAGCAAGTAAGGTGTTTGCTTTTCATCTGCCTGATCCCGGTTTGATCCCTGGCATCCTATATGGTACCCCAAGCCTGCCAGGAGTAATACCTGAACGCAGAACCAGGAGTAACACCTGAAAACCACTGGGTGTGGCCCACCTTCCAAAAAAGGAAGATGATCAAAAAAGTATATTGTCACTAGATTGATAAAGCTTTTTTTGTTTTGTTTTGTTTTGTTTTTAGACCACACCTGGTGACGCTCAGGGGTTACTCCTGGCTACATGCTCAGAAATTGCTCCTGGCTTGGGGACCATATGGAATGCTGGAAATTGAACCGAGGTTCATCCTAGGTCAGCTTTGTGCAAGGCAAATGCCCTACTGCTGTGCTATCACTCTGGGCCCATAGACTGACAAATCTTTGAGAGGTCAAAGAATTGAATTACCTTGATCATTTGTAAGTCATACAATTAAAAGTAAGCATTTGGCATGTTTGACAAAAAAAGTTGCCAGATTGACATATTAAGAACTCTCACCTATGTATTAGAAAGAGGTAGGAGGGGCTGAAGAGATAGCATGGAGGCAAGGCATTTGCCTTGCATGCAGAAGGACGGTGGTTTGAATCCCGGAATCTCATATGGTCCCCGGAGCCTGTCAGAAACGGTTTCTGAGCGTAGAGCCAGGAGTAACCCCTGAGCGGTGCCAGGTGTGACCAAAAAACCGAAAAGAAAGAAAGAAAGAAAGAAAGAAAGAAAGAAAGAAAGAAAGAAAGAAAGAAAGAAAGAAAGAAAGAAAGAAAGAAAGAAAGAAAGAAAGAAAGAAAGAACGAAAGAAAGAAAGAAAGAAAGAAAGAAAGAAAGAAAGAAAAAGAGAGAGAGAAAGAAGAAAGAAAGAAAGAGAAAGAGAGAGAAAGAAGAAAGAAAGAAAGAAAGAAGGAAGGAAGGAAGAAGAAAGAAAGAAAGAAAGAAAGAAAGAAGAAAGAAAGAAGAGAGAAAGGAAGGAAGGAAGAGAGAAAGGAAGGAAGGAAGGAAGGAAGGAAGGAAGGAAGGAAGGAAGGAAGGAAGGAAGGAAGGAAGGAAGGAAGGAAGGAAGGAAGGAAGGAAGCATGAAAACATTGACCAGGAGAGCTGGCTTTCTGTCCAACTCTCCAATGACCTATTTGTATCTGGTTTGTATCCAATTCTCAACGGATGTGTGGGAGGAATGTATAAACCAATAAACTAAATTTAAGATCTCAACAAAGTCATATTATTTGTCTGTTTTTTTTTTCAGATTATATTTCAATAAAATGTGTCATCAAGACCTCTTAGAAATGTGGCTAAGCTCAGATGAGAAAATAAGGATCATGATATAAGCTAACATGTCACACTAAGCATTATTCTTTGTGGTGAAATTTCTCATATTTATACAATTTGAATCCCAATAATTTTCTAGGTCTATAGCAAAATTACCCTCAAGCGTGCTTCACCATCTTTAATTCCTCTTGCTTCATGCTCTCTCTAATCTCTTTAAATTAGGCCTTACCCCTATTCTGTCTCTAACAGGACACATACCACCAAATATCATCAATATCTACATACCACCAAATTTATTGTTTGTCTGTGCTTTATTTATTTATTTATTGGTTTTTGGGTCACACCCGGCGTTGCTCAGGGGTTACTCCTGGCTGTCTGCTCAGAAATAGCTCCTGGCAGGCACAGGGGATCATATGGGACACCGGGATTCGAACCAACCACCTTTGGTCCTGGATCAGCTGCTTTCAAGGCAAACGCCGCTGTGCTATCTCTCTGGGCCCAGTCTGTGCTTTATTTTATTTGACCTATTATTCTAAATGTGTTCTATGTATTCAGTTGTTTGGAGCAAGTTACTATCACCTCTTTTATACTCATCAAATCCTTTTCATTTTTTCCAGGTTTCTTAGTGGAGAGAACATTTTAACAGTCATTGGAGTTCTTTCCTTGTTTTTTTTTTTTTTTTTTTTTCCTCATCCTACTTCATTGGCTTTGTTATCCACAACAACACATCCACGGTCACATCAAAGTTTTGGGGAAATAGAAAAATCAGGCATTAATAATATAGTCCAATTATTATTTAACACATGAGAAGCCAAGTTTTAAAAATCATAAACTAGCCAATGATCAGTCAGAATTACACCTCAGACTTTTGCTTTCTAGCTCTGGGTTCCAGAAGCAACATCTCAAATAGGAGAAACAAAGCAAGGATTATGAGGATTTAGAAATTAGAGTAATAAAACTTTGCACTCCAGCTTTCAGGTAATTTAGAATTTTAATAACGCTTGAGAGGCGTATGGAGTTTCACAACGTTCTAAGCTGATAAAAAATTTAACTTTTCTGACAGGTCTCATTTTCATCACTCTTCATTTCTGTCAGGGACCTCACTATTCCTTCTGATGAGGAGAAAGTGACTCCAGAGACTGCTGACCAAGGGCAAGAAGGATGGCACAACAACCCAAGGCATGCTCAGGGCAGAGGACACTCATTTTGCAGTTTAGGATATCTTTAGATGGACTTTTCCCACTCTTGTTCTATTTATTGAGCCTTCCCTCTGAGCCTAGCACCAACTGATCCGTTTCTTCCACATTATGACCTTCAACTCACAAAACCCTATGAAGTCATACCAATCACTATTGATTATTGTTCTATGCCAAAAACTTGACATTCATTATTGTCAATTCTCATGAGTCCCTCCCTTACTCAAAGTGCCTTGACCAATTCACTCGGGGGAGGGTGGCGGAGAGATAGTACAACAGTAGGGCATTTGCCTTGTATGTGGTCGACCCAGGATGGACCTGGGTTCAATCTCTGGCATTCCATATGGTCCCTTAAGGCTGCCAGGAGTGACTTCTGAGTGCAGAGCCAGGTGTAACCCCTAAGCATCGCCATGTGTGGCCCTCAAACAAAATAAAATCCCCCCCCAAAAAAAAAACAAAAAAAGAATTTACTCTGTACCATTGGCAGTAAATATATTCATTTTTGTGATTTTGTATGTCCCCTGATGCTGAAGAGATACAGGGACTTTTCCTAACACCCAGAACAAACATCAGTTAAACCCAGAGCAACATATCTGACTCACTTCCCACTCTACTAACTGCCATGACCTTGTTAAATCTTCCCACTCAGATCAAGCTAAAAGTATGTTTGTATCTAAGTTATAGACTGTAGAACACAACCCTACATCTGAGATGTCTGCAGTGGCTCAGTAGACACACAACCCATGGCTAACTCAAGGCCCTGGTCCTCAGGGGAACTGGGGAACTTCTTGGGAGCCTAGCTGTAGCTCATCACCCCCAGGAAAGTAATTTGTGGAAGAAGCATTCATTTCTCTCAAATACAAATTTCAATTTTAAAAATTCCTTAAGAGATTGTTAAGTGGTTCTGAATATTGCTTATGAAAGTAAACAGGTTAGGAAAAGAAAAATAAAGCTGGCTCCAAATCAAAGAAGGAAGGTATAATTAACGAGAACAACAAACACTGAGCAGAGACAAAGCTAATTTTGTTCTTTTCTGTTCTGTTTACCCAATGATTGGTTTTTGTAAGTCGTTGGTGATAAATATAAATGAATCTATGTCTCTTTCCCCCAAGCTCTGGGGAAGATTTTACCCATGTCTTATGTGTTGGAGAAGAAGGGCATTGGTTAATGTACTGACGATGTGGAATAGTCCATTTGGAGAACTGTACTCATGAGCTCAAGTTGTCCTCATAGAATCCAGGGAGATTCTTTTCTTGTCACCTGACTTTCTGCTGGTGTCACTCATGTCTGAACCGAATTAGAAGAAAGAGGAGCCTGAGTGACTTAACACTTAAAGGTTAGATTCCCTAGGCTTTAGGGATATGTGGATGGTGGCAAGTGAGTCTGGAGGAGAAAAGAAGACTGACCATTACTGTGACCATGATGAGAATGTGGAAGTAAACATGATAATTACAAAAAAACATTAAGCTGGCAAAGAACTTAAACAGGATTTGTTTGGTGGTGTTATTTTAATTAAAAAATTTAATCACCATGATTTACAGTACTGTTATCGGTAGGGTCTTATGGATACAACATTCCAACACCATGCAGATCACCAGTGTCCATTCCCTCCACCACCACTGGCCAGTTCCTGCTTCCTAATCCCCCATTTTCCTCACTGCTCTCATGATGAGCTCATTTCTGTGGACCACTTCTCAGGTTCTGTTTCCTTTGGAAATTCGTTGTTCACTTGGCTATATCTCCTTATATTCTACAAATGAGAGGGATCATTCTATGTTAGTTCCTCTGCTTCTGACTAACTTTACTTAGCATGCTATCCAAATCCATCCATGTGGCAGCAAATTGAATGATTTTGTCTTTTCTTAAGCCATTTATTCAGTTGTGTATATCACAGTTTCATTTTCCAGTCAACTGTTCTTGATACTTGGTAGCCGTTTCCAAAATGACAGTTCCTCAAAAACTTAAAAATAAAATGTTCACATGACTCACCAATGCTACTTTGGACACACACCTAAAACAATAAAAAACAAAGAGCCAAAGAGACAAGTATAGTAATGTGCTTGTCTTACATCCTACTAACTTTTCTAAAATCCTTTGCAGTGACATATGGTCCATGAGTACAAACAAGGATCACTCTTGAACTGAAGACTAGGAATAACCCCTTAATATCATGGTGTGGTTCAACATCCCTCACTAAATGCCAAGAGTTTAAAATAAGGTCTTAAAGAGATATTTGTCCACCCATGTTCATAGTAGCATTATTTACTAAAGGTGAAAGAACGATTAGGTCCATTGCCATTTGAGGATATATAAAATGTAACATACACCCACAGTGAAATATTATTCAGTTCCTCAAAGGAAGGACAGACTGATACTAGCTATTGCATAAATGAATCTTGAATAATTAAGAACTAACATTAGTCAATCACAGCAGTACCCAGATTATGTTGTCTCATTTATATAAAGAACTTGAGGGGCCGGGCAGTGGCGCTGGAGGTAAGGTGCCTGCCTTGCCTGCGCTAGCCTAGGACGGACCGCGGTTCGATCCCCCGGCGTCCCATATGGTCCCCCAAGAAGCCAGGAGCAACTTCTGAGCACATAGCCAGGAGTAACCCCTGAGCGTCACAGGGTGTGGCCCAAAAACCAAAAACCAAAAAAAAAAAAAAAAAAAAAAAAAAAAACTTGAGCAGTCACTCAGCAACAAAAATGTAGAAGGTGATGTTTGAGGACTGGCAAGGTAGAAAATGGGAGTTGTTAAATGAGTGAGTTATGGTTTTGTAAGATGAAAAGTTCAAGAAGTTGACCCAATCATAAAAATATACTTAATACCACTTAAACTAGTTAATGTTGAAAATTTAAGTGATGCGTATTTTACTAAAATTTAAGGAGAGAAGAGGCCATTCACACAATCAGGTGGAGGCTAGAGGTGGAGGAGGAATTTTTATGGTTATTTTGAGGTCACACCCTGCAGTGCTTAGGGGCTACTCATGGCTCTGTGTTACAGAGCTAGAGGTGGAGGAGGAATTTTTATGGTTATTTTGAGGTCACACCCTGTAGTGCTAGGGACCATATGGCACCAGGCATGGAACTTCGGCCTCCTACATGCAAAACATGTGCTCAGCCCAATGAACAATTCTCTGGACTGAGAATGGACTTTTGAGAGATACAGGTTCGCTGGTTATTGAAGTAATCCAACTAGAGATGATGGTGGCTTGCATGTAGCAGGGAGCAATAGAAATGAGACAAGTGAGAAGATTTAGGAGTCTTCATTGGCAAAGCTAAAGGTACTGGATGATGGTCTGGAATCAATAATATGACCAAACTCACCTTCTCTCCAAATACCAAACGTTCCAACACACGAAAGAAATTAGAAATCTTATTGGGATACAATTTCTCTAAACTATATGCTTAGGATACTGGATGTTTTGATTCGGGGGGGGGGGATGCGATACCATACCAGTGGTGCTCAGTGTTTACTTCTAGCTCTGCATTAAGGGTTATATGGGGTTCTAGGTATGGAACTCAGATTGACTATATGCAAAGCAATCACCTACCCACTGCACTATCGCTCCAGCTGTCTAGAATACTGTTTTGCTTTTTCTGCTTACAGCATTCTGAATTGGTCTTACTACCAGAAGCCCAATCACATATGCCATTTGCAGTTGCACTTCTAGACAGAAGTGCTGTCTTTAATTGTGCTGGGGCACTTTGGGAGCTAACCTGTGGTTTTATGTTCAGCCTCTGGATTGGGATCACAGATCTAATTTAGGTTGGCAGTGGAAACTGCTAGGTCTGCAGAAATCCCTTCCAATACATGGTGGGGTCAGCCAGCAGAACTGATCCAGAATCTTCGTCTTCACCTTCCTTTCTGTTTAGGTTGTTAAGAACTAGACAAACATCAGGGAATAGGCTCTGAGGTTGTGTCAAACCCAGCTGGTGTTAATGGCCACAAATTGCAATTAATGTCCAGTGGTTGCCAAGGTCACCTTGGAAGTCTCAAGTGCCACAGTTGTGCTGTAGTTTATTTTTCTATTCTTCACTGGCTTTTCCTTGCCTAACCCAATGAACAGGAGAAGCATTGGCCCTTTGTTTTCAGCTAACATGGAGCATAGAATTAGTTTTGGACTAACTAGAAGCCTCTTGTCTCTGAGGATTACAGTTGTTTTATAAATACTGGTGGTTTTTCATATGCAGGTGACTATATGTGTCTAAGAATTGTTTTACCTCTGCCATAATTGATCAAGATTCATTGGGAGGGTCTCTGTGCCTTCAAAGCACAATGTGGGAGGCCATCTTCATCTTCAAGCAAAATAATAAATGAATAGACGTGCTCTCAAGGACCCCTGCTCCTCCTTTTTTTCACCATTTAGGATTATAGAATTGTTGCCTTGACACAAAGCAGGTTTCTTAAAAATGTGATCCCTGGAAAAGAAGCTTCAGCAGGACCTGGAGACTTACCCAAAATGCAGATTCTAAAGTCTTCTGACAGATTTGCTGAATCAACAAGCTCAGAGATGTTTACATACATACATACATACATACATACATACATACATACATACATACATAAATGTTTTATTATTTTAAAATTTTACTTTATGGGGCCAAAGCAAAAGCACAGTAGGTAGAGTGGCTTGCCTTTTATGAGGGTAACTCAGATTTAATGCCTGGCACCTCATATGGTCCCCCTTGCCCTGCCAGAAGTGACCTCTGAGAGCAAAGAGTGTCCCTTCTCCTCCCAAAATTAAATTTACTTTATTTTTAGAAATTTAATTGACGGTCCAAGGTAGGTAGCGCAGTGGTAGGGCATTTGCCTTGCACATGCTGACCCAGGATGGACCTTGGTTTGATTTCTGGGGTCCCCCAAGGCAGGAGCGATTTCTGAGCGCATAATTAGGCGTAACCCCTGAGCATCAAACAAACAAAAAAACCCAAAGAAATTTAATTGAGATTCTGTAATTTACAATACTGTTAATAATAGTTTCTTATGCATTCGATTCCTCAGTGTACCCACCTCTATCTACCAAGAAACCTAAACACCCTTTTCTTTCGAACCTCACCCACTATCACCAACACCAATTCAGTTGTGTGGATCAGCTTTCCTATTGAGTTGTATTTGTTCCCTTTCTTTTTCTCTTTTGTTGTGTGTCTGTAAGTCCCACATATGAAAGATCATTCTGTATTTATCCCTTTCCTTCTGACTGACTTCACTCAACACAATACCTTCTAATTCCATCCAAGTTGTAGCAAAATTGCATGATATATTTTTCTTTCTTAAAACGCTATAGTTAGTCCATTAGCAGTTTGTTTGAGAAGCTCTCAGGGCAGTTCTGACCTGTGCTTGAACATTAGAGCAATAAAAGCCTCAGTCTCTGGAAAGTGGCCTTTGATATCTGAGGGTCTAGGATGGATTGCTTCTCTTCCACCAACCTTGGCTTGAAACTATAAAGAAACAAACTCAGGACAAAATTCTGATGTACATTTGCATGCTAAATCAGTTCTCTGCGAGTAAAACTTATTTTGATAGTTGCCTATGATTTGTTTGAGCTATAGCTAGAGTTTGAATATATCTTCCAAAAGAAGTGACTTATTTTTTGTTGGTGGTTTTAGGTCACACCTAAATGGTGATATGCAGGTCTTAATTTGCTTCTGTATAGAGGAATTGTTCCTGGTGGAAGAAAAGTGACTTCTTTAACTTGTAAAAATAACTCTTTTAGTTGACTTTTATTATCTCAAAATAAAATCTCAATCTCAGAAGTTTTGTTGTGATTCAGAATCTAGGCTTCTGAGCAAAAAGAAGGTGGAGTTGTGAGTATTTGTCCTTCCTGTTGGCTGAGTAGATATAAGCACAGAAAGGGCAGGAAGTCAGCTGTTCCTCAAATCCAGAAGAACTAGTGTTAGTGCCTCTTGCCCCTGGCTACTGACAGAAACTAGGTAGCTGAGGACCAGGTCACAACTTCCAAAAATGCTACCCTTCATCCTCTGGGGTCATCTGAAAATGTCAGCTTACATACAAAACAAGATTTCTAACTTTTTAAAAATGTCTTTCACCCCAAACTACTGAGGGTGAAGGATATTCAGGAAGAAGAAAATGACTCACTTTCTTTTTTTTTTTAATTTATTTTTAATTTAATTTTTATTTGAATCATAGTGGGTTACATATCGTTCACAGTAATATTTTAGGTACATATTAACATTGAATCAGGGGAATTCCCATCACCAAATTGTCTTCCCTTCACCTCCATTCCCGTCCTGCCTTCCATATCTTCCACCCTCACCCCCGGGGCTGCTAAAATGAGTGGTCCCCTCTGTGCCTACCTTACTACTTAGTGGTCTTACAACTGTTTGGTCATGGAAACTCCATTATATCCCCCTCTAATTGGGAGGCGGGACTAGATAGTTCAAGTTATGTGGTTTTGTTTGAAGAAGAGAAAAGTAATAAAAAGGAGTAAAAATCAAATACGCCAAATATGGGCGGAATCCTTGGGGTCTCAAACTCGTGGCCCGCGGGCCGCAAATGGTCCTCCGTACATTTTGTGGCCCTGCCCTAGAGGAATCTTTTTTTGTTTTGTTTTGTTTTAGTTGTTTGGGTCACACCCCGCAATGTTCAAGGCTTACAACTGACTTTGCACTCAAAGATCATCCTGACTTTGCCTCCTGCGGCCCCCAGGTAAATTGAGTTTGATTGCTCTCATCCTCGGTTTGAGAGACGAAGGGGAAAAGAAGGTGAAACACCACAACAGTATAAAAAGAAGTATTGAATAAAATATCCAGTGAGCACTACAGCAATAAAGATAGGCACCACATAATAGCCATGGTTTTAAAATAAAAAAACATGACAGAGCACAAAACGGAAGAAAAAGAGAAAAGAAGAAATAAAATAAATAAATAAATAAAAATGGAGACAAGTTCAATATCCACACCAAATCAAAGAAATCGACAAAAACTAGATAGATAAATAAAAAGATTATTTTGTGCTTTTTGTCTTTTTCTTTACCTTTCTTTTTTTCCCCCTCCTGCATAGGCACAGTAAACATTGGGGTCATTCGAACAGGAATTCCCTTGGCCTAAGAGATACAGGGTTTCTTCACCCTTGAAGTATATTGTCATGGGATTAATATAGACTCCTTTCAAGTTCATTTACTCTCCTCTTGGTGTTTTTGTAGTGTGTGGAAGACTTCTGCTTTGTCCTGGGTGATAAAATCAGACCTCTGTATCTAGAGATCTCGTTCTCTGCACTTGTCAAGGAGTGGAACTTATGATGAAGTCTTTCTTTGTGGTTCTAGAAGTTCTGTTCCCTCGGTGTCATTTTAATCCATCTTCTGTGGTTGGTGGTCTTGGTCCTTACGCTGATCCTAGGATGGAGCATGGGATACCGTCTTTCGTTGTTTCCAGAAGACCCATTCAGTTGCAATTGTCTCAGTCAGACCTCTGGAATTAGAGACCATGATTGTTGTGCAAGGAAAATGACTCACTTTCTGTACCCTTTTTCTCTTAAATCAGGGGAGAACGCTGAGGTTTCAGAAGCAATGCTTTTTCTTATGGTTTTTTTTTTTGTTCTTTTACACTTTTTTGTTTGTTTGTTTTTGGGCCACACTCCGTGATGCTTAGGGGTTACTCCTGGCTATGTGTTCAGAAATTGCTCCTGATTTGGGAAACCATATGGGATGCCGGGGGATAGAACCGCGTGGTCCGTCTTAGGTTAGTGCGTGCAAGGCAAATAAATGCCTTGCCACTTGTGCCATGGCTCCGGCTATTACACATTTATTTTTGATTGTGGTAACACTAGTTTATAACAACATAAATGTTTGTTGTGGGGTAAAGTCTTACAATATCCAATGCCAAGGTGTCAATATCCTTCCTACTGTCCCCAGGACCTTTCTTATCTGTACCCAAGTCTCCTTTCTTTCCTTCAATTAATTTTTTTTATAGAAGTAACATTAATGTATAACATTGCATATTTGAGCATATAAAATTATATTTCAACATCTGTACATACTGATGATGGTCACCACCTAAAGAATAATTTTCATCCACACCATACAATTGATTCCATTTCTTTATTCAACTTACCCCCTCGATTCCATTGTCTACCATTTTGTAGCTCTTGTTTAAGATGTTTATATTCGTTGTTTTATTTTATAGTCCAATTTTGAGTAATAATGATATTTTTTGAAAAATAGAAACATTTATTGGAAAGGAGGAGAAAGTAAAAGGAACTCCTTATATGCATAGGAACTTATTAGAAGACTAAATTAAATATGACTTGTTTTTTGTGTATGTGTTTAATAATTTTTTATTTTAAACACCATGATTTACATAGTTGTTCATAATATAGTTATTCCTGGCATTCAACGTTCCATCCCCACCCCCACGATTTAATCCCAGTGTAATATCCCCGCCATCATTTTCCATTTCCGATTTTCCCAAACTCCCCCAAACCTGCCCCTTGGCAGGTATGAATATTTTACTTAATATTATTAAGTACATTAATAATTATTAAGTACATTACAACTTATTATTTATTACAACAAAATGGTAATGGAATGATTGAAAAAAGTGATTAAGAGAAATTTTGTGAAAATGATCACATCTAGCAATGGAGTCATTATGTCATTATCTGGAGGTTTACTAAGCTGTTCATTGCTAGTTGGGCATTCTGTTGTTGGTTTTCTGTGTTGAGCTTAGATGGCTTCTATGATAGTTTCACATTTAATTCTGTGTATTCCTACTGGGATGTCAGTATTAAAAATATGGAGGATCCAGGACTTTGAGGATCTGTGGAGCTGGGTTCATGAGCTCATATGACTGCAGTGGTGGATTACGAACATGGCTGTGAGATTTCTGGGAGTACAAAGGTGCAAGGGAGAAAACTCACTCTGACTATAGAGTCCCCAGAGATCTCAGCTACAAAAAGAGACATATCTGAAATTTTTGTCTATTAGGTGTCTCTGCAGAAATTAGTGGAAAAGCAGAGAAGCTGTGCCATTGGCATGGTAGCAGTTATAGGATGTCTGTGCAGGCTTTAGTATGGCAGGGAATTTGCTCTGCCCTCCTCCTGAGGAACCCTAGTGAGTCAACTGTGATACCTGTATATCCATGAGCTTTTATGAATTGATTTACCTCTGTTTCAAAAGTTAAATGTCTCTAATAGCATTGACCAACAGGCAGACATGATGGTGGCTCTGAATTGAGGGCGTGGTTGCTGGCTTCCAGAAGTACAAAGGTACAGAAGGAAGCAGCCTGCTTTGTTTTCTTTTTTATTTCACTAAGTGTAATTTCCTCAGAGACTATTCAGGTTGATGTAAATGACAAGATTTAAATTTTGTTTTATAGGGCCGGAGAGATAGCATGGAGGTAAGGCATTTACCTTTCATGCAGAAGGTCATCAGTTCGAATCCCGGCGTCCCATATGGTTCCCTGTGCATGCCAGGAGCAATTTCTGAGCACAGAGCCAGGAAAAACCCCTGAGAACTGCCGGGTGTGACCCAAAAACCACAAAAAAATTTTTTTTTGTTTTATAGCTGTGATATATACCTTATCTTATACCTTATATCTTATACCCTCTGTGATATATACCTTATCTTTCTTATCTCTTCATTGATGGGGGTTAAAGAGATAGTATAGTGGATAAAGTTCTTACTTGCCTAAGACTGACCCAGGTTTAATCCATAGCACTGCATTATGGTCCCTTGAATTCCTTTAGGAGTGATCCCTGAGCAGATAACCAGGAATAAGGTTGAGTACCACTAGATATGGTCTAATACCCTGTACTTCAATCTATTCTTTTATGGCACTAGATTATTTTTATATTTTGACTATAAAATAGAAAAGGAAAACAAAAAAGTCAAGATTACAAACAAACACCGTGAATGAATGAAAAGATAGCATATAAAAAAAGAAAAGATAACATACTTAGAAATGTATATATCTGTATGCGTCAACATTTTCTCCCAATAAAACAGTAATTGAAGAGATCATTAGAGAGACCATGGTCATCTCTCTTTCATCTTCTCCTGTTATTGTGCAAGTGAATAAAAAAAAAAAGAACTTCCAGTCTTCAGCACAGTAGCCCAAGAGTGCCAAGAGTGGAAGAGGCACCACTGACATGGGTGACACTTGCTAATGACAAAATTATCACTTCTCAGGGCTCCAGGAGGCAGGAAAAGGCATTGCTACAGGACAAAAGAACACACAGACACCTCTTAGTCACAGTTCTGGTGTCCCTCCCAATGTCTACCCAGCATCTAGGCTCTGCCTTGTAGACAGCTCCAAGATAATTTTGCAACAGTGCAGAGAGTCATGGAGACAACTGTGGACTGGCCCAGGAACAGTGCACTCTTACCCTTGGCCAGGTGGGGCCTCTGCTCACCTCTCTTCCTCATCCAGCCTCTTCAGATTCTGCAGCCACATTCCAATGGTCTCCACAAGCTCGAGAGTGTACTTCTCAGCAGCTCTCTGGAGCCAGATTTGGTTCTCCTGGGATCAGAAGGGAGGAAATGAAATAAAGTGTGTGTGTGTGTGTGTGTGTGTGTGTGTGTGTGTGTGTGTGTGTGTGTGCGCGCGCATACAAGGAACCTTCATCTAGCAAACTCCATACAGGCTTCAGTTTTTTGAGAAGAAAATAATTTCTCATCCTGGAGCTTGATTCCTCCTGTCCTCCCTGCTCTGACAGAATCTACACCAGCTTACCTTTTGTCTTCCTTGAGGTAGTTCCCCTGGAAGAGAGAGAAAGGGCATGTCGAAGTGGCCAAAATGAGTAGCAACCAGCCTCTCCTCCCTCTTCATGCTGCACTAGCACAAGGGTGAGGACAGGCTGAATGAAAACAGGTTCTTTGGAAGAAAGGCTTTGTCCAGAAATTTCCTGAGATCTTTGTGCCAGAGATGGGGAATGGGGCCAACTCAGAGACATCAAGCACCCAATGTCTCTGGGATCAACTGGGAGACTGAGATTTCACGAATGGGGACCCTGAACCCACAGATGTGCCTCCCTGCCTTCCTTCTCCCACAAGGGCACACAGAACAGACAGGCTGAATTGACACCACTGAAACTCAAGCTGAGTTCACCAGCATAGGACAGCCATGTGTAGAGTCTACCCTCCCTAAGACCTGCAGGTCTTATAGCTCCAGGTCATACAGCAGGTTATGCTTTTCTGATAGGAGGTGCCCAGGTACTGAGAGTTTAAGGTTCTGGGTAGGGATCTGTGGCCCCCAAATCTCCACACTGTTCTCCTAGCCCTGGCCCACTCATTGGCAGATAATCCTCCATGATATGATCCAGCATCAACATTGAGCCAAGGAAGGGGAGAAACAAAGGAACCACACCCTGTGAAAATTGGGGTGGTGCTAGTTGGAAACTGCTTTCTGTAGCCTGAGAAATGTTCTCAAAACACCCTTCTTCTACATTGTCCTGGCCAACTAAATCATTCTTTTTTTTGGTTTTTGGGCCACACCCGTTTGATGCTCAGAAGTCACTCCTGGCTTGGGGGGACCATATGGGACGCCGGGGGATCGAACCGCGGTCTGTCCTACGCTAGCGCTTGCAAGGCAGACACCTTACCTCTAGCGCCACCTTCCCGGCCCCACTAAATCATTCTTTCTCATTGGAGTGTCCAACCTTCGGGAGATACCTCCTCATTTTCTGTTCTCTCCATGAACTGCACATTCTCTGCATCTAATCCTGTCTCTGTCTCCTACTGTCCCATCCTGTGACACTCCCTTTTTGGTCTATATAAGGCAGACTCAGGTGCTGTGTCAGCAGGAGGCAGCCACCCTCCCATCGTTTTCAGGCTCATGGGGGGAGAGTCTCCTAAATCTCCCCCCTGTAACCCTTACCAGTTGGGTCCACACACCTTTTTGTTCCACTTGTAGTGGGATCTCTTGGATTTTGATATCAAGGCAGCAAAAATGGAGGGACATTTCTGCCAGTAGATAACAGTCTTCATTAAATCCAAATGTGCTTTACCTCAGGTGTCCCTCATGTATTCCTTCTCTTTCCCATAGAGGCCTACAACCCCGGAACATCACAGTTATAGTATGAGTCTGGAAACTGTTTTTAGGGAAATATTTTGTTGTCCCTAGAAATCAATTCTTAACTCGAACTTAATTTTTTAAAAATAAATAATATCTTTATTTGAAAAAGAACACTCCCCTTCACCAGTGCAACATTCCCATCACTGATGCCCCCATCTTCCTCCTCTCTCACCCCCCGCCTGTATTTGCGACAGGCTTTCTACTTCCCAAACTCATAGACATTGTTAGGATAGTTCTCAGAGAAGTTATTTCTCTAACTGCACTCACCACTCTTTGTGGTGAGCTTCGTATCTTCAGCCGGTTCTTTCAGTCCTCATCTCTGGGAATTATTTCAATAATGTCTTTTATTTTTCTTAAAATCCTTAGATAAGTGGGGCTATTCTGTGTGTGTCTCTTTCCCTCTGACTAATTTTACTCAGTATAATAGGTTCCATGTACATCCATGTATAGAAACATTTCATGACTTCATCTCTCCTGATGGCTGCATAATATTCCATTGTGTAGATGTACCACAGTTTCTTTAGCCATTCATCTGTTGAAGGACATCTTGGTTGTTTCCAGAGTCTGGCTATTGTATATAGCGCAACAATGAATATAGGTGTGAGGAAGGGGTTTTTGCATTGTATCTTTGTGTTCCTAGGATATATCTCTAGGAGTGGTATAGTTGGATCATATGGGAGATCAACTTCCAGTTTTTGGAGGAATCTACATCTTGTTTTCCATAAGGGCTGGACTAGATGGCATTCCCACTAGCAGTGAATGAGAGTTCCTTTCTCTCCACATCCCTGCCAGCACTGATTGTTCTTGTTCTTTGTAACGTGTGCCAGTCTCTGTGGCATGCGATGGTACCTCATTGTTTTAATTTGCATCTCCCTGATGGTTTGTGATGTGGAACACTTTTCATGTGCCTTTTGTTATTTTTAATTAATTAATTCATTCATTAATTTTGGTTTTTGGATCACACTCGGCAGCGCTCAGGGGTTACTCCTAGCTCTATGCTCAGAAATTGCTCCTGGCAGGCTCGTGTGCCTTTTGACCATTTGTATTTCTTCTTTGAGAAATTATCCGTTCATTTCTTTCTCCCCATTTTTAAAAATAATAATTTTTTTTTTTGGATTTTTGGGTCACACCTAGTGATGATGCCAAGGGGTTCTTCCAGGCTATGTGCTCAGAAATAACTCCTGGCTTCGGGAGTTATGAGACGCCGTAGGATTAAACATCAGTCCGTCATGGGTTAGCCATGTGCATGTGCAAGGCAAATGCCCTACTGCTGCACTGTTGGTGTACCTATCTGAAACCCTGAATTTGGTGTAGATACCTAAGACCCACCCATTTTTGGGAGGGGTCTTGGGAACCGGATATTAGGTGTGACCTTACCTGCAAGACCCGGCCCATTCCTGGGAGGGGTCTTGAAATGGGTAGATAACCCTGGAGCCAGGGGATTAGGGGTCTCTCTCCGCTTTCTGCCTGCTGGGCGCTCTGGCTTTGGGGCCTCTGTGTTCTGGTCTTTGACCAGCATGGAGCCCAAAGGAAAGATGCCCTCATAGCTTGAAACACAGACACATTGCAGGTTCTGTGTTTCCTGGAGTTACATAGGGCATGCCTGTGTGACTGGATAGCACTCCACACACCTTTAACTGTCATTCAGTGGATGGCCCTGCCTAGTTTGTCTGGAGTCACAGTAGAGAGGACCTTGGATAGAACAACTAAGTGTCTTTCTAGGGAAAAAAGGAAGGAAGGAAGAAAGGAAGGAAGGAAGGAAGGAAGGAGTTTTGTGTGTTAATTTTGTAGCCTGCCAAATTGCTATATGAATCTATTGTTTCTAGAAGCTTTTTGGTAGAGCCTTTAGGGTTTTTCTAAATATAGTATCATGCCATCTGCAAACAGTGAGAGCTTTACTTCTTTCTTTTCTAACTGGATGCCCTTGATATCTTTATCTTACCTAATTTCTCTGACAAGAACTTCCAACACTATGTTGAATAGGAGTGGTGAGAGATGGCAGGTTTGCCTTGTACCAGATTTTAGAGGAAAGGCTTTTAAAAGTTTAACTACATTGAGAATAATATTTGCCATTGGCTTGTGGTAGATGGCCTTAACTATACTGGGAAAAGTTCCTTCCATGCCCATCTTGATGGGAGTGTTTTTTTTTAAATATAATCTTTATTTTTGATCATAGTGGCTTACATATTGTTGACAATAATATTTTAGGTACATATTAACATAAAATCAGGGGGATTCCCATCACCAAATTGTCCTCCCTACAGGGAGGTTTTTTTTTTTTAATCAAGAATATTAAGAGAGTTTTTTTTTTTATCAAGCATTTTTATCAAATGATTTTTTCTGCAACTATTGATATGATTTTATGGTCTTTATTTTTTTTTGTCGATAAGGTATATTATGTTGATTGATTTACATATGTTAAACCATTCTTGCATTCCTGGAATGAAACCTACTTAATCATGGTGTATGACCTTCTTGATGATGCATTGGATCCTATTTGCCAGAATTTTTGTTGAGAATCTTTGCATCTGTGTTCATCAGGGATATTGGTCTGTAGTTTTCTTTTTTGCAGCATCTCTGTCTGGTTTTGGTATCAAGGTCATGTTAGTTTCATAAAAATAATTTAGAAGTGTTCCTGATTCTTCAATTTCATGAAAGAGCCTGAAGAGTATTGATAGAAGTTCCTCTTGAAAAGTTTGAAAGAATTTGTTGTGAATCCTCTGGGTCTGGGCTTTTATTTTAGGGAAGACTCTGGATGATCATTTTAATTTCATCAGTAGTGATAGGTCTGTTTAGATATCTAGATTATCCTGGTTTAACTGTGGAAGATTAGAAGAGTCCAAGAATTTATCTACTTTTTTCCAGGTTCTCATGTAGTCTTTCCATGTAGTTTTTCCAGGTTCTCAAAGTAGTCTCTGATTATTCTTGGAATCTTTGCAGTATCTATAGTGATCTCCCCCTTTTCATTTCTAATCTGGTTTATTAGGTTTACCTCACTCTGTGTGTTTCTTTGTTTCTCTGTTTCTTTGTGTTAGTGGTTTATCAATTTTGTTTATTTTTTCAAAGAACCAACTTTTGCTTTTGTTGATCTTTCAGATTGTTTTTTGGATTTCCACTTCATTGATGTCTGCTCTAAGCTTTGTTATTTCCTTTGCCTATTTCCTTTTGGTTCCTGTTTTTGATCATTTTCTAATTTTCTTTTGGTTTTGGGTCACATCTGAAAGTGCTCAGGGGTTACTATTGGCTCTATGCTCAGAAATCGCTCCTGGCAGGCCCCGGGGGACCATATGGGATGCCGGGATTTGAACCACCAACCCTCTGCACGCAAGGCAAGTGCCTTACCTCCATATTATCTCTCCGGCCCCCTCATTTTCTAATTTTAAAATCTGTGTCATTAAGCTTTTTATATATACCCTTTCTTCCTTTCTGATGTGTGCTTTGAAAGCTATAAATTTTCCTTTTAGTACCAGTTTTGCTGTGTCCCTGACAATCTTTTTCTTCATTTTTATTTGTTTCCAGGAATGTTTTTATTTCCTCTTTGATTTCATCTCTGACCCACTGGTTGTTCAGTAGTGAATTATTTAAATTCCAGGTGTTAAAGTTTTCTTCTGTGCCCCTTTGGTGTTCACTTTTAATTTCACTGTCTTGAAATATGAGAAGGTAATCTATTCTCTTGATTTAATGGACCATCATGTGGTCTATTCTGGAGAATGAATAACCCATGTGCATTGAAGAAGAATGTGTATCCAGTTTTCTGGAGATGAACTGCCCTAGATATAGCTACTAGGCCACTTTCTTCCATTTCTCCTTTCAAAGCTAGTATATTCTTGTTGAGTTCAGCCTCATTGACCTATGAATGGTTGACAGGGTGATATTGAGTTCTCCCATTATTATGTGCATTGCTATTTATGTATTCTTTCAGATTGTCAATAATTGTATTAAATATATATGCTGGGTGCATATATGTTTAGGAATGATTTCTTCCTGTTGTACAATCCCTTGATTAGTACTAAATGTCCATCTTTGTCCTTTAAAACTATTCTGAATCTGAAGTTTGTGTCATCTGATATTAATATGGCCACTCCAGCTTACTTAAGCGAGTTGTTTGCTTGGATAATTGTCCTCCAACCTTTGATTTTGAATCTATATTTGTTCTGACAATTCAGATGTGTTTCTTAGAGATAGCAGAATGCTGGATTCAGCTTTTTGATTCACTTTGATATCGATTTCACATTGATATTGAGAAAGATAATTGTCATGGGATTTAGTGTCATCTTTTTATAGAACTTTGGTGTGTCTCTTGGTTTATCTTAAAGTAGACTGTTCAGGTTTTCTTTTAAAGCTGCTTTTAATTTTGTTAAGTTTCTGAGCTGCTGTTTATCACTTCTTTCAAACCTGAAAGTGAGTCTTGCTGGGTGCAGTATTCTAGGTGAAGCATTTATTTCAATTAATTTTTGTCACTATATCCCACCACTGCTTTCCAGCCTTGAGGGTTTCTTGTGACAGGTCTGCTATAAATCTAAGGATGCTCTTTTGACTGTAATTTTCCTTTTTGATCTTGTTGCTTTCAGTATTCTATCCCTATCTCTGGGATTTATCATTGTGACTAGGATGTTTCTGGGGGTGCTTTTCTTTGGGTCTCTTTTAGCTGATATTCTTCAGGCATGCAGGATTTGGTTGCAAGCACACTTTAGCTCTAGGAGTTTCTTTGCAATGATATCCTTGACCATTGATTCTTCCTGGGAATTTTCTTCTTGTGTCTCTGGGACTCCAATAATTCTTATGTTGTTTCTGTTGAGTTTATCAAAGACTTCTATTTTGGTCGGTTCGCAGTCTTTGAGGACTTTTTCCATTGTCTGATCATTTGTTTTAAGGCTCATTCCAATCTTTTCTGTTGTATGGAATTTTTATGCATCTCATCTTTCAGCTCACTGATTCTGTCCTCATCTGATGTTACTCTGCTGGAGAGTTTTTCCAATGAGGTTTTCATTTTGTCTACCGACTTTCTCAGTACTACTACTACTACTACTACTACTACTACTACTACTACTATTTTTTTATTATAAGTTTTCTTATTTCTATTTTCATACCCTCTTGACTCTTATTTGTGGTTCCCTCAGATCGATCCACATTGATTCTTTGAGTTCTGTGAACATCCTCCATATTTCTTCTCTAACCTTCATATCTAAGAAGCTAATTAAATGGTTGGCACTTTTCAGGTCATCAGAGTTTCCATCTTCATTCTCTATGCTCAGTGTTGGCCTGCATTGTTTCCCATTGTAACACTTGTACTGTGGTGTTTTCTACATGTTGTGCTGGTGTTCATTGACTAGATGTGGAAGGTCGTGAAGCAAAGTGGAGCTGACATTCTCTCAGGAGATGTTCTCTGTTGTCGAGCTGTTCACTGTCACCTCAAAGAGCAGAGCAGAGGTCGTTCAGAATGTCTTCTGTTGCCAAATCACTTGGCAGGAATGAGGTTCTGCCATCATGGTTCACAGGCACCTCATGGAGAAGAGCATAGGCTGTTCAAAATGTTTCCTGTGTGCCAACTTGCATGGCAAGAATCCCCACTCTGTCTTTAAAAATAGTCATATTAATCCTGAAGAGCTTTGAAACAGAGCAGCTTTCTATATTACATACTAATTAGCAATGATCTAGTTCAGTGCCAGGCAAAGCCTGAGGTTTAGACAACCCAAACCACAAATATATAAACACTTCCTGAGAAGCTAGGTGGTTGGCACTATATAGAGGGGATTTACCCTTTTTCTATTTGCAATAAAATTGTTATGAGGGGAGGAAGAATACACACATTTGAGAAAATGGTGTCAAAAATATATTAATTTCCTAATGGAAGATAGAAGTGAAAGGTTGCAGAATCCATAAAAGAATGAATATGAAGAAAAAAGACGCACTTGACTTATAAGAATGGGAAACTTGGGGCTATAGCAATAGATAATAAATCAGGTAAAGCATTTGCCTTGCACACAGTTGACCTGGGCTCAATCTTCCATGCCCCCTATGGTCCACTGAACCAGCTGTTCCAGGAGTAATTTTCTGACTGCAGAGCCAGGACTAACCTTTGTATACTGCTGGGTTGTCCCCCTCCCCCCAAAACCCCCACAAAATAATGGGGAACTTAATGCAAGAGATGACCAGAGAAACTAAAAAAGAATTTCAAGTAGTCAAACTCATATAGAAGTTAAACATGGAACCGCCAGGGGCTAGAGGAGGAGGAATTGGACAATTGTTCTTTGGAGGGTATGAAGGTTCAGTTTCCCAAGATTAAATGTGTTGCACAACATCATGTTTACAAGAAATAATACTGTGTACTGTACTTAAAATGCTTAAAAATGCTCTACAAGAGAAGAGCTCTTGTTTACTACTCTTACAATTAATATCACTAATAGCAAGAGACCTGAAGACAATTTCTGAGATTCTGAATTTATCTGTCCCTTTGATTATGGGGATGGTTTCATGAATTAATGCATGTGCCCAAACTCATCAAATTATGTAAATTAAATATATGCAGTTTTTAAGATGTTAGCATTTATTGTACATAACTAAACTTTGGTGGGCTTCAGATTCATATTGCTTAATGCTTGTGTAATCACTATGACATCAACATATTTTATGCTTGTAGTAACCTCATGCATCTCTTGTTTATCTTGTCTGTTGATAGCATCATTTTCCTTATGTTTGATTTAATCTCATGTGATTTTGTATACTGAAGCCATAACTAATGTTGCCGGTATGAGGCCACATTAAACGACTGGCATGAAAACACATTTTAAAAATGGTTAAGAACTACAAATATAAGACTATCAATGATGGCTATTGATTTCCAGACAGTCATGTGCCATTACACCAGCTATAATCTTGAAAAACTAAAACTAAAGCAAAAAATATTAAAATATCTGTTTCATTGAAAACAACTAGCCCAAACTCAAGAACTGCTAACTTGGACTGAAGACCAGATTCAGAAGTGTAGATTACAATCAAAGCAAAAACTTTGTGACGTTGAAAGAAAAGATTGGACCTAAATAAAATGCTGGATTAATTGCTAACTTGGAGGTGGTATAAATGATTCAAGGATCTTTATATAATGCAAAAGTGAGTCTGTCAGTGCACATGTGAAGGAAGCTGTAAAAATCCTTTGAGACTCTAATGAACTATTGTGATAGAAAATTATTTGCCAGATGATATCTTCTATATGGACAAATCTCCCTAATCTGCAAGTGGATGTCTAAAAGAACTTTTATCCATAGAGGCCAAGTTAATGCTGGATTTTAGAAGAGGATAATAATCTTACTTGGGGACAGTATTGCAGTTTATAAATTAAAACCCCTTGTGATATGACACAAGCATTTTATTTGATATACTCTCAGTAGATTCCAGGAGCAATAAGTCATGGAAGAACTAGTTTTTCTTTTAAAATTACCTCCTGAGTTTCTTTTCCAGTGAAATGGGGAAGTGCTTTTGGAAAACAACTTGTCCCTCAAGATTTTGCAATTGTTTTTTTCTTTATTATTTCTTTTAGTTTGGTCACACCCAGCGATGCTCAGGACCTGCTCTACATTAGGTTTACTCCTAACAGGACTCAGAAAACCATGTGTGGTGCTGGGGATTGAACCCAGTTTGGAGAGTGCTAAGCAAGAAATTTATCTGTACTATCTCTCCTGCCCAGGATTTTGCAGACATTCTTTTTTTATTGGTAATTTTCATCATAATTCAAAGTGGTATTTTTACCTCTAAACAGTCTACAAGAAAGTGTCCTACAACTGTGTACCATTTGATCATTTACATAATATTTGTACTGTACTTTTTTTTGTTTGTTTTTTGGGCCAAACCCAGTGACACTCAGGGGTTACTCCTGGCTATGCGCTTAGAAATCGCTCTTGGCTTGGGGGACCATATGGGTATTGAAAAAGATTATACAAATTAGTGTTGATCACTGCTGTAACCTCAGCATCTAGAACAGCAATGGCACAGCATGGATATTCATTCAATTATTGTTTATTGAATAAAATCTATGATTAAGCCAAGATTCAAGTCTTGGATACTTAGATGATGTTTAATTTTGCAGGACATTATTTGAGGCTTAAAGTTTCCTGGGAAAAGATGAAGGAAACTGAATAAATTTAGCTCAATTTTTCAGTGATTGAAGACTTCCAACATGAACTTAGCTCTGAATACTTTTTTTTTTTTTTTTTTTTTTGGTTTTTGGGCCACACCCGTTTGAGGCTCAGGGGTTACTCCTGGCTATGTGCTCAGAAGTCGCCCCTGGCTTGGGGGGACCATATGGGATGCCGGGGGATCGAACCGCGGTCCTTCCTTGGCTAGCGCTTGCAAGGCAGACACCTTACCTCCAGCGCCACCTACCCGGCCCCAGCTCTGAATACTTAGCCCTCCATCTGCTACAAATTTTGTATTGAAGGAGGAATTATACCCTTTGGCTTTTGAGTCAGACATGGAATATATCTGTGAAGCTCAGGGCAGAAGCCAGGCCTATAGGTAAATTAAAAAAATTATTTTAAGGCACTATAATTTACAAATTTGAGTTCCAGGCATTTATTTTTCAAGCATTGATCTAATCACCAGTGACAACTTTCCTCCATCAATATCCCCAGGTTCCTTCCCACCCCACCATCACATCTTTCTCACCCATCCAGATCTTCAGTCACATCTCCAAGGTTGAAAGCAGTGACAGGATTTCTTCAATTTGGTTTTTAGTATTCACCATCTCCTTATGAGTTTTACGTACTCATTTGTTTGGCCCTCAGACAGAAATGCTTCTGTTACGATAATATGTCCAGATCACAGCAGAATGGCAGCAATGCAGCTTAAGCCTAATAAGTGTCAATTGAGTCTATGGAATTCCCCTTAAGTGGCTGCAGGAGTCCATAGTATGCCTGCTGACTGGCTCTGTGAGTGGGCCGCTGTGAGCCTTGTTTGTTGACAAGACAGATGGTGACACACATGGCAATTATTTATTTTGATCTTATCCACTTTTTTCCATTTCCTCACAGCCCTTTGATTAATTGAGTAGTTCCTGTGGGTCTATTTCATGCTCCATTAGTGAGTCCCCCAAAGTCTCAATAAGCTGAACAAGTAGAATGTGTGTGTGTGTGTGTGTGTGTGTGTGTGTGTGTGTGTGTGTGTGTGAAAGAGAGAAAAAAAGAGAGACAGACAGAGAAAGAAAGATGGAGAGAGTCAGAGAGAGAGACAGATATATATAGAGAGAGATCCAGGAGGGGATTCTGTGATTCAGCACTTGCCAAAGTAATCTGGCCTGCATTTGGGAAGGCCTCCTATCCACAGTTCTTGTGAGGGGATCTATGTGGATCCAGATTTTGATCTTATGTGGATTTTGCCTCCAAGGTGAGCAATGTCAAGCAACAGAAATGACACCTCTAAATATAAAATGGGAATGCTAGGAAGGTATGACATGTCTCAGGAACAATGGCACGAGATGCTTTGGCAGTTTACAGAGGAGACTGAAGATTTCTGTGGTGTGTGTGGTGATGGTGAGCAGAGGGGATGAGGTTGTGATTTTCTGAAAGTGTTTGATCCAGGCCTTAAGGGATAATGAAGAAGAGGTGGAAATGGATTCCAAGAAGCAAGAGTTTTTCCATCCCTTTGCTGAGATAGAATTTGAGGAGAGCACAGAATACCTGTTGAATATCACACAGCTCTTCAGCTGAAGCAAAAGTGCATGGAAGAAAAAGCTTGAGCTTTTCTTTTTTTTTAAAAAAAATTGCTTTATTTAAGCACCTTGACTAAAAAATTGTCATTGTTGGGTTTCAGTCATACAATTTACACTGTCCTTCACCAGTGCACCCTTCCCACCATTCCCATTTCCCTTCCATCCCATACTCTACCACCCTACTCCTGTTTCTAGGGCAGACAATTTGCTTCTTTCTCACTCTTGCTCTCTTTCTTTCTTCCCTTTCTGACACTATGGTTTGCAGTATTGTTAATGGGAGGGGGATCCATCTATTATTGTCCTTGAAACCTTTCTCTAACTACACTCGCTTTCTTATCCTGGGCTGGACCTCATGATCCTTAGCTCTATTATGTCTGTATATTATTACCATACTATCTCTTGTTTTTCTCATATCCCAAAAATGAGTGAGAGTATTCTCTGTCTATTCCTTTCCCTCTGGCTCATTTTACTCAGCATAGTCTCCATGTCTATTTGCCTATACATATTTGTATAGGCAAAATTTATAACTTTATTTTTCCCAATGGCTGCAGATTATTCCATTGTGTAAATATATCATTGTTTCTTTAGCCACTCATCTGTTGTCAGGCCCCTGGATTGTTTCCAGATTCTAGCTGTTGTAAATAGTGCTGTGATGAATATAGGGATGCAAGGGGGCATTTTTTATTGTGTTTTTGTGTTCCTGGAGTATATACCTAGGGATAGTATTTCTAGATCATATAGGAAACTCAATTTCTTGCTTTTTGAAGAATGTCCACATTTTTTCTCAGTGAATAAAAGTTATTTTCTCCCAGCATCCATGTCAGCACTGTTTTATTTACTTATTTATTTGTGATATGTGCTAGTCTTTGTGGTGTGAGATGATATCTCATTGTTGTCTTGATTTGTAGCTCCCTGATGACTAGTGATGTGGAGCATTTTTCCATGTGCCTTTTGGTCATTTGTATTTCTTCTTTGAAGAAGTGTCTGTTCATTTCTTCTCCCAATTTTTAATGGGGTTAGATTTTTTTTTGTGTGTGGTAAAGTTCAATTAGTGCCTTCTATATCTTAGATATTAATCCCTATCTGATGGGTGTTGGTTGAATATTTTCTCCCATTATTTAAGTGGCCTTTGTATTCTAGTTACTATTACCTTTGAAGTACAGACACTTCTGAGTTTAATGTAGTTCCATTTGCTTAACTTTGCTTCCACTTGCTTGGCCAGTGGTGTTTCATCCTTGAAAATGCCTTTAGCTTCAATGTCATGGATTTTTCTGCCTACATTTCCTTCTATGTACTATATGGTTTCAGGTCTGATATCAAGGTCTTTAATCCATTTTGATTTGACCTTTGTGCATAGTGTTAAGGAAAGGTCTGCGTTCATTTTTTTGTAGGTAGATGACCAGTTTTCCCAGCACCTCTTGTTATAGAGACTTTTCTTGTCCACTTGGTATTTCTTTACTATACAAGTCTACCTGAGAGGAAAGTCAATAGAAAAGGGAAACATGAAGGTAAATAATGGCAAAGCTAGGCAGTTCAGTTCCAGATTCCATGGGACCACTAAGCCATACTCCCATTTTTTTTTTTTTTGGTTGTCATTTTGGTTTTAGGCAATAACTGGCAATGTTCAGGATTTTCACCTTACTCTGTGCTCAGGATTCACCCTTGGTTGTGCTCAGAATATCAAATGGGGATCAAACAGTTGTTTGCCATATACAAGACAAATGGTCTGTTCACTGTACTATTACTCCAGTCCACCACACTCCTCTTTGCTCTGTCAGGTCCCCACATGCACCATTTTAGCTCCACTTGCCTGTGGCTTTGCTGGTCTGTGAAAGGCCCCTTAGAGTTAGACTATGGTACAACTTGGTTGAACAAGTTGTCCTTTCTTAAATATTCAGGCAGTTCCCGTCAGAACTGACAAGACATAAAAACACCTTACATTTTGTGATAGCCTTTTTCTGTCTTGCCTCCTTCCTCTTTACAATCCTCATTAGTCTTCTTCAGATAATAGGTTATGAGCTATCAATCGCCTCCTTTTATAAATAAAAAGGTGAGAAATACATTTGTTATTTTTTTTTTTTGGGCCACACCCGGCGGTGCTCAGGGCTTACTCCTGGCTGTCTGCTCAGAAATAGCTCCTGGCAGGCACGGGGGACCATATAGGACACCGGGATTTGAACCAACCACCTTTGGTCCTGGATTGGCTGCTTGCAAGGCAAACGCTGCTGTGCTATCTCTCCGGGCCCACATTTGTTACTTTTTTTTTTGTTTTTTTTTTTTTTGTGGTTTTTGGGTCACACCCGGCAGCGCTCAGGGGTTATTCCTGGCTCCATGCTCAGAAATTGCTCCTGGCAGGCACGGGGGACCATATGGGACACCGGGATTCGAACTGATGACCTCCTGCATGAAAGGCAAACACCTTACCTCCATGCTATCTCTCTGGGCCCACATTTGTTACTTTTAAAGATAAAAGTTCTACTGCCTTTGGATAAAATTTCTATACCACAGCCTAACACTAGATCTGGACCTAGGAGAATGGATAAGATATGGGGGGAATGAACAGGATATGCTGAAAATAAGATTGGTGGTCTTTGGTGAGGAACTGGGGGACAATTGGGAACAGAGCCTAGGGCCCAAGATTCCTGGCAGTGTGTTGTCATGGGGGAACTTACAGCTCCGTTTTGCTTTTTGTTTATTTTTTAATTTATAGTACCACGATTTACAGAGTTGTTCATAATAGAGTTTCAGGCCTGAAAGGTAAATAATGGCAGAGTGAGGCAGTTCAGCTCCAGACTCCATGGAACCACTAAGCCATACTCGCTCCCATTTTTATTGTTCCAATATCAATTCCATTACCATTTCAAGTTTCCCCCATCAGTGTCCCAGTTTCCCTTCCACTCAGCCTCTCTCCTAGACAAGCACATTTTAAAGTTTGAATGTTGTAGCTTGGATCTCATGCTTTTAGCTCTATTGGTTCTGTGGCTAATATATACGTGTCGCAAGTCAGCCCCTGAAGAGGTTGACTGATGGAGGGATGGAGGATGAGGTCTTTCCCCTTCGGCTCGAAGCACGCGTCTGCCACCCTGTCTAGCCCATGGTTCTGAGGTGAAACGGCGGGTAAACAGCTCGCAGACAGTCAGGCTTGTGGAAATATTAGCTTTATTCGGTGGACAAGACTGAAGTCCAAAGCCTCAGCATCAGTTCCTGCCAAAAGCCTCTCGCCTTCCACAGACCCTTGTTTTTAATCCCCCAGAATCAGGTACCACCCAATGATGGGATCAGCTACCACCCAATAGTGGAAGCAGAATCAGGTACTGCCCTAGGGTGGGGGCAGAATGCCAGGTCACACCCTAGGGTAGAGCACAATCACCGATCAGGTTAGGGTCATAATAACATAATAATCCCCTAAACTATTTACATACACAACATATACATATATATGTATATATGTATATATATATATATATATATATATATATATATATATATATATATATATATATGTGTGTGTGTGTGTGTGTGTGTGTATCTAGGTATCCCCCACTTTGATACCTTGCATTTTATTGTCCTGTTCCATTGCTAAGACATTAAATGCTGATTTTAGGTTTTCATCTATGGGGTTCATGAGCTTTGGAGGACTTGGATATTTGCTAAGATTTCTCTCCATATCCCCAACTGCTGGTGTCTCCCTTAGTTTCTCCATTGTTCTTTGCATAGGGTGGGTTGGAGTGCTGGAGTTTCAGAGTGCTTTAAAAAATTGGACTGTTTAATTATGTAAGAGGTGGTTGGAGGTATATCTGTTTTAGGGTTCGTTTATTTTAGGTAAGGGAGGTTACCCAAGTATGATAGAGATGTTGCAAACTAGTTTGGCTGTTCCTTTGATTCGGGGGTCTATATTTTCTAAGGGATAAAAAATTGGGCCTGTGGGGCCGGCGAGGTGGCGCTAGAGGTAAGGTGTCTGCCTTGCAAGCGCTAGCCAAGGAAGGACCAGGGTTCGATTCCCCGGTGTCCCATATGGTCCCCCCAAGCCAGGGGCAATTTCTGAGCACTTAGCCAGGAGTAACCCCTGAGCATCAAATGGGTGTGGCCCGAAAAACCAAAAAAAAAAAAATTGGGGCCTGAACTGCCTAGGACTGTCTGAAATAAACTGAAGTGTCAGCGAGGTTTGTGGGGTAGCAGGAATATGGCCCATTGAACTATAGCCTACAGATCCCATTGACCTCTCCTGAGCAGAAGAGGTCTGGCTGCTGGTGGCTGGAGATGCAGTGGAGGCAGTTGGAGGGGGGCAGTTTACACACGATCTGGGTTTAAAACCTGTCTTTAGGTTCCCCACTTCCCACCTCCACCGAGGTAAGGTCTGCAAGGTTGCGGTGAAGAGGACTTATTGGGGGGGGGGGTTCACTTTAGCTGGAGAGACAGGGGACTTCTGTTTGGTGGTAGCTGGAGACGTAGTGGGGGGCAGTTGGGAGAGGGTGTATGAATATTTTTGTGTCTTAGGTCTAGATGCTAAGAAATATTATTTATTTATTAAAAATATTTTAGAAATCCCTTCCTTACACCTATATTCATTGCAGCACTATTTACCATAGCAAGACTCTGGAAACAACCAAGATGCCCTTCCACAGACGAATGGCTAAAGAAACTGTGGTACATATACACAATGGAATATTAATCAGCTGTCAGGAGAGATGAAGTCATGAAATTTTCCTATACATGGATGTACATGGAATCTATTATGCTGAGTGAAATAAGTCAGAGAGAGAGAGAAAAACGCAGAATTGTCTCACTCACCTATGGGTTTTAAGAAAAATGAAAGACGTTCTTGCAATAATAATTTTCAGACACAAAAGAGAAAAGAGCTGAAAGTTCCAGTTCACCTCAGGAAGCTCACCACAAAGAGTGATGAGTTTAGTTAGAGAAATAACTACATTTTGAACTGTCCTAATAATGAGAATGTATGAGGGAAATTGAGAGCCTGTTTAGAGTACAGGCGGGGGTCGGGTGGGGAGGAGGGAGACTTGGGACATTGGTGATGGGAATGTTGCACTGGTGATGGGTGGTGTTCTTTACATGACTGAAACCCAAACACAATCATGTATGTAATCAAGGTGTTTAAATAAAAAAAATGTAGACAACAACAACAACAACAAAAAAAAATTTTAGAAATCACCATATTGTTTCCACAGGTAGATAACATTCCCACCAGTAGTAGATTAGAAGTTTCTGTTGTTTTAAATAGGAAGTTGTGATACACTAGGGAAGGCAATCAGGTATATTATTTCCACTTGGAAGAAAAATAATGGAGGCCAGAGGTGCCAAGACTTGTTCTCATTTCTGTTAACTAGATTCTGCAGTTACAATATGAACAATAGGTCAAACTCCTTTTTTCTGCACCATACATTTCCCAGAAAAGGTATTATATTAAGACCTTTGGACCTTATCTTAAGGGGTGTAGATAGATACATTAGAATAGAATTTAGATATGAAATAATTTCTTTTAAGTATTCCTTAAACTTACAATAAAAACTGACCTTTGAATTTTAGTTCTGCTAATATCAGTTGTGAATACTAAAGAATGCTCTGGAGGCTTGGTTTTCTTACCTGCACTAGAATGATAATGGTTTTCCCACAGATTTGCCACAAGAATCAAATCTGAGTATGTAGGCATCCTTTAGTGCTATGAAAACTGCAAAGTCTTCCTAACAGAGGTTATACATTGAAACTTTAACAGACTGCACAAGGGGTTGCAGGGCTGATGCCATGTCCAAATGGCTACAAGCCAGTGAGATGTTTATTTACTCGCTCATTTATGCTATCACTTAAGTCAAGTGCCTCTTATGCATTGGTTTAGGAAGGTTTGTGGATAAAATGGTCAAAGATCCCAGGCAAAGCCCATGATTTCATAGAACTTGTTTTCTTTTCGTTTTGATTTATTTTGTTTCTGAATTATATCCGGAAATTACTCCAGACTCGGAGCTCAGAGATCACTTATGGTGAGCTTAAGGGTCCTTTTTTGGATGCCAGGAATTAAACACAGGTTGACTGTATGCAAGGTCTACCCTTCCTGTAGTATTGTGGACCCAGAACTTAGATTATTTTGGATGAAAGTAATCCAAAACTACTAAACACTTTCCAGTAATGATAAGAGCTTTGGCAACAATATGGTATAGATATTTGTGGACTCCAAAAATATACATATCAGCATTGTAACACAGAAAGTCATGGTGTTAGGAAGTAGTGCTTTGGGAGTTGATTAGATCATGAGGATGGAGCCCTCCTAAATGAGGGTAAGTGTCTTTATAGAAAAGACCTAGATTGTTCTTGAGCTGCTTTTGTGATGTGAGGAAACAACTATCTGCAATCCAATAGATTGTAAAAGTCTACAACCTAAAATACTGGTTAGTATCCTGATTTCACAGAAATATTGTTAGTAGCCACCCAGTCAACTTCGTTTAATTAGAGCAGATGGAAAGGACTGAGACTCTTGGTGCTGTACTGGTCACTCCTGTAGATAGAGGCAGGGCAGTGGGATCAACTCTGACTTAATTTTTCTCTATGTCCCTGTCTTTACTCCCCAGATAAATTCCTGCAGTAGTTCACAGAATGGGTTGTCTACAGGTCTTCAGTTTACAGCAGAGCAATTGGAACAGTAGATAGTCATGTTTTCCTACTCCTACACACTGCTTTGTTTTGATGACACTATAGAATTTGGGGGAAAGTTGGGGAGTGTAGGAAGGTGATTCTGTCTCTTACCAGAAATTTATTTTTTTTCTCCCTCTGCACATTCACAGAACTTTTTATTACCTTCCTGGGATCTCTGACTTTAAGAAGCTGGGCTGGATCCTCCATGACCTTTTTGGTCTTCTGAGTCTCGCCAGCATTAAAGTCCAGGGTAGCCCTCTCAGGGTGGAGAATGGAACTTTGGAAGTTTTTTTTTTTTGTTTTTGTTTTTTATATTGTAGTTACTTAAAAATCAAAAGTGAGTAATATGATGGAACTAAAATTCTTGTAGTTTTTCTAAGTAAATAGGTTTCATTCTTACAGGGCTCAGCTCTGGCCAGTGAGACTCAAATTTCATGTGCTCAACTGTAAGGGTTGTCATGACTCAGCTCTTATGACAAAAACCACAGAGTGGCCAGCACCATTCTCTTCTGCCTGATGAAGGCAGATTACAGTGTCTCACTTAGTGTGTCCAGCCTTAGTGATGTATGGGTTAGCCAGTTGGCTGGAACTCAGATTCATTGGTACTCTAAGCCTGGCCACCAAATATGGAGGTGGGAGAGAAGGAATGCAGAGCCCTGCATCAGCAGAGGTATGAAGCTAGAATGCGGAAGGTGACCTTGATTGCTTTCCTTGGAATCTCAGGTCTGGTCTTGTCTATGAAGTCTCTGTCTCCTGTGCTGTCTTGGGTACCTGCAGCCTTTTGTTTCCCTCCCCTCTCTGCTCCAAGGTTTGCTGGCGAGCCATGAACCATAGCTTTTTACTAGCTCTTCTCCAACTTCATCAGAAGACATTTATGACTTTGTGATTGTACCACTCAACAAATTAATTTCATTTCACTCAGTTGTGAAAATGAATAATGAGAATCTGCCTGGCCTTTCCATTTTTCACTTTCACTATAGTATTTGGCTGATGCCAAGGAGATATTAAATTCTTTATTAAGAACTGACAAAACTATCAACTGCTGGCTAATATAAGGGCTTCAAACATGTTTAAGAAGGACTAGGTGCAGCCCTGAAGCTCTCTAGAACTTTTAAGTGTGATCCTGGAGAGTCCCAGCATTGAAGAGGTGACCTCAGTAATCTTACACACCCTAAGCTCAAAGAGCATTTCATTAGCCCTAGTGTTGAACCATTGACATAATTGGCCAAGAATTACAGTGGGACTCCTAGGCTTCCTGAATACCATTTGGGAGACACCTCTCCTAAATAAAATTATGTAGCCTTTTCTATTTGTCAATATACTATTTTTTGGAGGGGGGTCACATCTGGTGCTACTTAGGAGATATTCCTGACTCTACACTCAAGAATCACTCTTGGGATAGGAGGACCAGTTCATAGAAGGGAGCTTGTCAGAAAGAGCAAGGAGTACAGTTAAGACTGGGAAGGAACCGCTATGACAATGATAGTTGGATGTAGAATTAAATAATTAGCGATGGTGTTGGATGGAAGTGGATGGATGGGGGAATTTTTCTCTGCCATCCCAGGCCACGTGGCTCCGCAATCCCCATTCAGTTGGCGGGTCCCAGGTTTAGGTGAGCGGCGGAATCAGACTCATCCAGAGACAGGCATCAGGAAGCATCAACTTTATTCATGCCCTATCCACCACATGTGTGGCCTATATCATAACCTTTTAAGCATTCAGCCATTCTTAGCTAGCCCTGCATCTTAACTCCTGCCAGCCATCTTCCTTTTGACCTCCATGCTGGCAAAAGACCAAAAGAGCCTAATCCCCTGGGTCAGAGGCCTTATATAACCTTCCAAGACCACTCCCCGGAATTGGAGGGGTCTTACAGGTAAGGTTACACGTAATATCTGGTTCCCAAGACCCCTCCCAAAATGGGTGGGTCTCAGGTAGATACACCTAAATCCAGGGTGGAGTTACAGTTGGACATGATCACTCTGGACAAGAATTGGAAGCTGAAATAAGATAAAGTGATATGCATCACACTCCTTTGGTAACAATATTGCAAACCACAGTATCTAAAAGGAACAAAAGGAGAGAGAGACACACATACACACAGACAGAGAGACTGAGAGAAAAAAAGAAAAATATCTGCCCCATAAACAGGCACGAGAAAGAGGAACAGGGAACTGGGGACATTGGAAAAGGGAAATGTACACTGGTGAAAGGTGTTTATATGACTGAAACTCAATCATGAACGATTTCGTAACTGAAAAAAACTCAACTGTATTATGAACAACCTTGTAACCATGGTGTTTAAAGTAATTAAAATAAATAAATAAAGTTATTAAAAAGAAATCATCCCGGCAAACTTGGGGGACCAGATGGGATTCTAGAGATTAAATCCTGGTCTGTTGTGTGCAAGCTAAGAGCCCTACCTACCTACTACTACTATCTCTCTGACTCTATAAGTAAATTTGACATTTTCTGAATATCTCTTTCCATGTTCCTTTATTAGTTTGTTTTATGTGTTTTGCTTTTGGGTTACAATTGAAGATGCTCAGGGGTTACTCCTGGTTCTGAACTCAGAAATCACTCCTGGCAGTGATTAAGGTGTTATTTGGGATGCCGGGGGTTGTATCTGGGTTGGCCCTATGTAAGGCAAGTGCCTTACCCACTTCTGCAATAGCTATCCGAAACACGTTAAAATTACCCTTCATAGGAAGGCTGTGAACCAGATACTAGTTGCAGCTTATTTTGTGAGGAGAAAATTGGAGCACAAAAAATTTAAATTATTTACTCAAAGCCACAAAGTGCATCAATGTCAGAGCGATAATTTAACTGCAGGCAGATTGTCTCCAAAGTTTTTACTCTGAACTATTATCTTTACTGTACCATAGTTGAATCTATAAAATTGGAATGTGATCCAATTTTGAAGTTTAATGAAGATGAATTAGCAAAGTACCTAGAACTAAGAAGAGGATCGATCCACTGAGATTCAATCAGTTAACCCCTATCTACCTTAATGGCCTGTTGCAAAGATCTAATGACATGAGGTCCCTGAAGAGGATTTGAGGTCTTTGAGTTGCTGGAGGAAATATGGAGCAGTATGGAGCTTGAAGAACAAACCTTGGGAAGTCAAGGACAAAGAGTTGGCAGAGCTGAATGCAGTGGCATTTGTGAGTGATTTCTCTGCAGGTATGTCCTGGTCTTAACTACTGCTTCAAAGTCGTGATTTTCAGGTCCATTTCTTTTCCATTGGCCATTCTATTCTAGAAATGTTTAGCAAAGCAAAACTCCATCTACTCATCCACTTACTTATTGATTCTACGATGAAGTTTCTGGAGATAAAACACAGTGACCCGCCGGGTAGGTGGCGCTGGAGGTAAGGTGTCTGCCTTGCAAGCGCTAGCCAAGGAAGGACCTCGGTTCGATCCCCCGGTGTCCCATATGGTCCCCCCAAGCCAGGGGCGATTTCTGAGCACATAGCCAGGAGTAACCCCTGAGCATCAAACGGGTGTGGCCCAAAAACCAAAAAAAAAAA
The DNA here is from genome assembly GCF_024139225.1 of Suncus etruscus. Lineage (NCBI taxonomy): Eukaryota > Metazoa > Chordata > Mammalia > Eulipotyphla > Soricidae > Suncus > Suncus etruscus. Next base: position 32,119,792 of record NC_064866.1, on the reverse strand, counting down.
AAAAAAAAAAAAAAAAGCCTGTATCTTTGGGGGCCGGAGAGATAGCATGGAGGTAAGGCGTTTGCCTTTCATGCAGGAGGTCATCGGTTCGAATCCCGGCGCCCCATATGGTCCCCTGTGCCTGCCAGGAGCAATTTCTGAGCCTGGAGCCAGGAATAACCCCTGAGCACTGCCAGGTGTGACCCAAAAACCAAAAACAAAACAAAACAAAAAAAAAAAACACAGTGACCCAAAAATGGACCCTCAGTGTAATGATCATGGCATACAGGGTGCTTTCTGTGTGCTCTTGTGTGCACATTTGTATAATGCACACACTTGATATCTTATTGGACATTTAAAAACCATTATAATTAGAATATTATACATGCTTTCTAGATTTATCATTTTTGGGGTGTCCATACCTGGTGGTGCTCAGAAATCACTCCTGGCAAGTTTGGGGGAGTATATGGGATGCTGGGAATTGAACTGGGGTCTGTCTGGGGTTGGCCTACATGCAAGACAAACACCCTACCACTGTGCTATTGCTCTGGCCCAGCTTTCTTGTGTTTACTTTATAAAATATTATTATAAAGTGATTATCTTTCAATTTTACATGAGCAAAAACTGAGGCTTGGGAAAAGTAAGAGATTTGACTAAAGGCTACAGATTAGTAATGTGGATTCATTTTCATTAGACTAATTGGTTATTCCAAAGTACAAATATCATCTTGATGACTGTACTAAAATTTATGAACTTATGTTCATAAGTAACTTATGTTACTTCAAATTTTCCCCTCAGCTTTTTTATTGTTTTTGTTTCTGGGTCACACCTGGCAGCATTCAGGGGTTACTCCTGGCTCTACGCTCAGAAATCGCCTCTGGCAGGCACAGGGGACCATATGGGATGCCGGGATTCGAACTACCATCCTTCTGCATGAAAGGCAAATGCCTTACCTCCATGCTATCTCTCTGGCCTCTCCCCTCAGCTTTTTCCTTGGGTGTATAATAGCTTTTTTTTTTTTTATTGTTCTTTACTTCAAAGGTATTGACAATAGACAGATTGTAAAATGGGTTACCTGGGATGACTCAGAATATATCTTAGGGGTTGCTAAGATCTGACATGAAAAAGCTCATAATGGAGCGAAGTCCATCCTAGAGGCCTGGATGACTGGTGTTTGGAAAGTAGTATTAGAAAGTGATTAGCATGTCACTCATCACTTATCTGCAACGCCAAGCTTTTAGGACCGAGACTGCATGAAACCTTTTCTTTGGCTAGACTGCTATTCTCTGCTCCTGTATCAGTTTTGGTTTTATTAGGGCAGCAGGCCCACCATGAGTGTTATGGATAAAGAATGCAGCACAGGAATTGAACTTTACACAATTGTGAGGAGTAGTGGAAAGGTCTAAGGGAGTTTCACTTCTACAAAAGCACTTGGTTTGGAGGTGCTTCAGGTCTGCAAGACCAGCAGTCAGCAAGGGAAGATAGATGTAGAATGGAGAAAAACTTGAAAAGCACAAAAACACCAGACTCATAAAGGCCAATTGGAATTCAGGGAGGGCAAGTTGGAACTTGCATAGAATCAAGCAAGAGGAACTCTTTCTCTTGCTGCCTCTAATGTTGATGACAGGAGTGATCTCTGAAAGAAGCCGCCATAGATCTGCACAGGCACCTGTCCTAGGACTCAGAGATACTGGAAGAGGACATATGGCAGGACTCGGGCAACAAGACCCAGAGGGTCACAGACAGCACATTGAATGACACTGGTTTGTGACCCTACATGACCATAATGTGACCAACATGGCAGATTTTGCTCAATTCAACCTTGGAATCATGTAGGAAAGTAGGTTTGAGGAAATTGAGTTCCAGTCTAGCTAAGTTGGGACACAAATTCACACTTAGATATACTGCAATTCAGTTTCCCAAAATAACATTCATAACCACAAGTAATATTTCTTTGGAAAGAACACAGTGCTAGCCTCGACTCTTCCTCACTGTGTGGTCTGCATAAGTAACTGAATGATGACAGTTCACTTTCATTAAGGGTCCTCTATTGCCCAATCTATTGCCAAATGGCTTACTAATGCCAGAGGTCTTACTCTCAGTTATCAGAAGCATTATTATTTCTGACTTGAAAAAGACACAACGGGGGCTGGAGAGATAGCACAGAGGTAGGGTGTTTGCCTTGCATACAAAAGGACGATGGTTCGAATCCTGGCATTCCATATGGTCCCCCGAGCCTGCCAGGAGTGATTTCTGAACCTACACAGACAGGAGTAACCCCTAAGCACAGCTGGGAGTGACCCCCCCCCACAAAAAAAAGAAAGAAAAAAGAAAAAAAGAAAAAGACATAACCAAGGTACAGAGATAATATGCCATGGCCAAATAAATATAATGGCCCTGGAATTTAAGGCCCTGAGATTTAATAGCTTTACTCCATAGCCTTTATTTAGCCCCAGATTTTTCATCTCTATAGTGGGGCAGTAAGTTCTAACTTCCTTCTGTGTGAACCAGAGGCTAAAATAACTAAAAAAAATATTGAAAATATCTGGCAGTTAAAAGACTCTTTATGGAGGGTATTTTGCAGGAAAAAAAAAATCTTCTCTCAGAGCATTTGTGCCAAATTTAGTTTGCTCTCTTAGAAATTAAGTGAAGTCCCACATTTGATTTATTTTTGTTCATTTTGGGTCACAACTGGCAGTACACAGGGGTTACTCCTTGGCTCAGTAATCAGGAATTATTCCTGGCGATGTGTTAGAGAACCACATGGAATGCCCAGTCAGCTGTATGCAAGGCAGTTGCCCTCCCTGCTGTGCGGTAGCCTGAGCCCTGAAGCGCCCACATGTGAGTCGCATCATTAGCTTCATCTTTTCTTGTTCCCAGCTGAAACTTACAACTTCATTGATTTGTCACTGGCGTTCATTTCCTTGGGAAAGTGGTTTTTCACTTTGCTTGGCACTTCTCTTTTTCTCTCTTCTACAGTGTATGTATTTTGTGTGAATGGCGTGCGAAGTACATGCATTTGTCATTTGTGTGCACATGATGCGTTTACATGCATGTGTGAGAAGTTTCTCCTTGTGTGGTGGGGGTTTGTGCAGTGTGTGTCTAGTGAGTGTGAAATGCATGGAAGAAGTTAGCATGCACGATTTGCGTGTGTGCGGTTTGTCGATGGATAATGACTAGCATGTATGAAATATCTCTGCATGTAATACGAGTGAAACACGAACCTTGTGTAGAGAATTCTGTGAATATACATGCATGGAGTACGTGTGGTTTGTGTGGTAGCATGTTGTGAAACGATATGTTTTGTGTGTGTCAAGTGCCTGCGTGTGGTTTTTGTGTAGTGCAAACAAAGTGTATCTTTATGTGTGTGTTCCTTCTGGACAGGGTATATGCCCTTTGTGGTTGTGTGTATACTATTGTGAAATATGTATCTGAAGTGGCCCCGTGTGCTATCTATGCGTGTATGTGTTTGTGTGTGTCAAGTGTGTTCATTTGTGGGTCGCATGTGTCAAGTGTATGCAGTTGGTTAGTGGTGTTGATTCGTGTGTAGCACAAGTGTATGGGGTTTGTATAGGCATGTGAATGTCAAGGGCCAGCAAGAGGGATCTGTTAGGTTCTGGTTGCACACTTTCTTCACCTAGGAGCAGACGAGGCAGGAGGCAGAGGCCATCTGGGCCTCCCAGCCAGCCCTGTGTATGTCAGAGGTGTTGCCTGCCCTTGAGTGTCCTCTCTCAGCCTCATTTGCCTTCCTGCCCCAGCAAGCTTGGCTCTCTCCGGTGCACTCTCCCTGCCATATCCCTTGTGACTCCTGCAGCTGGCAGCTGGCAGCCTCCACCAGACAGAGCAAGTGGGTCCCGTGCTGTGATTTTTATTTTTCTGGTTTAGAAGTGGCTGCTCCATTCGGGGAGGGGCCTTTAAATTGGGCAAGAGTTTGAGCCCACAAACCCTTTATAAGGGCGGCTTCCTCCCTCTAACCTGACCAACCTGCCTTCCCACATGTGAAATAGCTCCTCTGCTTCCTTATTCCTGTGGTCTCCTGATTGGCATGCGCAGGACGGCTCTGCATTACAAATTCGGCACGTGTTATTTTATTTGTCGTCTTTTTTGTTTGTTTTGATTTTGGGGTCACTGCTGCTGGTGCTCAGGGGCTGCTCTTTGTTCTATGCTCAGGGAGCACTCCTGCCTTTGCTGTATATTGAACCCAGGTTTCCTGCATGAAAAACATGTGCTCAGCCCCCTGAGCTGTCTCTATGGCCCTCACAAGTTGTTTGTATTAAACATCCAAAACAACACTCTCCACTTGCAAATCTCCACTTAAAAGAGAAACTGAAATTCCACTTAAGAGTAACCGAAAGTTTAAATAATGGTGTGGCTAACGTCACATAGTTAAAAGTGCAAGATCTGCGCTTTTGTCTTCCTTTGGGTTATGACTCCACTCCCAGCAGGGTTCAGGAGTGACTTCTACTTACTTCAGGCTTAACGAGCGGCTGTTGGTAGTGGTCAGAGAACCGTGTGGTGCCCTCAGACACTGGCATCAAACATGGAACTTCAACATTGGAAACTTGTGCTGCAGCTCTTAGAGCAATCTCTCCAGTACAAGATCTATGTTTTAATCTCTGTATGGATAGTCTTCATAATTAGTTGTCTCCCGTATGTGGCTTTTATGGATCTTTGTATTTTTTGAGGGAAATAGGATTTATTTAGAGATTAAAAAAAAAAGGCTTGAGATATAGGGTTTTATTTATATGGATAATTTTATATTCTCTCCAGTGCCCAGTTTGCTCTATGGATCTCTTTGAAAGAGCTTTTAAACTTTTTTGGTACCAATTTGAGGAAATACAAAGGACACAGAGAATGTCTCTTGAGGGTTCCAACAGAGGAAGGCAGAGATGGATTGTACTTACCTATTTTTACTGTGTTGAAATCTTATCACTTTCAACCTACTGCCAAATCCTAAAGAGTCCCTTCTCTGACATTTATTTCAGAGTCTCCTTACAGACGCCTTTCAAATACCATTTCACACTCTGCAGCTGTACCTCCAGTCCTCAGAGGAGGCATTTACATTTATTAATACCCTAAAATCGCTGGGCTATGATGCAAATCTCATCCCCTTTCTGATCCGCCACCTTCTGAATCTCAGCTAATTCTTAAAAGCCACCAGACAGAGTTGAGAAGAGAACAAGAAAGACTTCTGTGTAGTTAAGAGTCCTAGATGCAAGGGGGAAATAATTATTTACCAGGCCACTCTGTCCTCAACACACCCTCTGAAATTCTGTTTCTATGAACAGCTATAATTAGTTTTTTAATCACTCTTCTTGAAATGGAACAAGCAATGACATCCTGCAGGATTATAAATAGTGAGTGGCTGACCCAATCTAGAAGCCACTGCTGACATGCCTGATGTCAGAGATGAAGAGGAATTTATTTTGTTTTTTTTGGTTTTGGGGTCACATCCGGCCGTGCTCAGGGGTTACTCCTGGCTCAATACTCAGAAATCTTTCCTGGCAGGCTTGGGGACCATATGGGATGCTGGGATTTGCACCACCATCCTTCTGCATGCAAGGCAAACACCTTATCTCCATGCTATCTCTCTGGCCCCGTAGAGGAATTAATTTTTTTAATAAATATTTTTTTATTTAAGCACCATGATTACAAACATGTTCATAATTGTGTTTCAGCCATAAGATGCACAATCCCCCCTTCACCATTGCAACTTTCCTGCCACTATTGTCCCCCATTTCCCTCCTCTATCATCCCCTCCTGTCTTTGAGACAGGCATTGTACTTCTTTTTTTGTTTTGTTTTGTTTTTGAGTCAAACCCGGCAGTGCTCCCGGCTCTACATGCAGAAATCGCTCCTGGCAGGCTCAGGGAATCACCATATGGGGTGCCAGGATTCGAAGCAACATCCTTCTGCATGCAAGGCAAACACCCTTCCTTTATGCTATCTCTCCAGCCCCAGGCATTGATCTTTCTCTATCATTGTTATTGTAGTTATTAGTGTAGTTAATCCTCTAACTGAGCTTCTTATTATGGCCTGGTCCTTCCAGCCCCCATCTCTAGTGTCTCTGCATATTATTATGTAGGTGTATTATTAGGTTCATTAAATCAAGCAAAAAAATAAAAATAAAGAGTGGGCTGGAATGATAGCATGAAGAGAAATTAATTAGAAAGAGAAATAAACCGGAAGTTGATGCTTTCTGTAAACTCTACCCAGAAAGATTTGGAGGGAATGTGCCACAGAAACCCTGACAGAGGTCCCCTCCTCTGGGTTTCCAGGATTGATGCAGGTGGCTGCCTGGCAGCCTGGATGCCCACATTCTAATAAGTTCATCATTCTTCATTAGTACCCGCCAGGCTTTAGAGCCTGTGCTAATATTGAGAACATCTGTATAAATAAAGGAACCAATGTTTTCTAGTATATGTGGGGACAAACGCTTAGAAAGGTAAATGCTTTCTTTAAAGTGAGAGATGGGTCAATAATCTGCCAATACAATTATAATGTAGTCTATAATATGCCAACACAATTATAATGTAACCAAGTTTTTTTTTTTTTTATTAATTTTTGTTGTTTTTGGGCCATACCTGGCTCAGGGGCTACTCCTGGCTTTGTGCTCAAAAAACACTCCTGGCAGACTCGGGGAACCATATGGGATTCCAGAAATCTAACCCAGGTTTGTCCTGAGTCAGCTCTGTGCAAGGCAAAAGCCCTATTGTTGTGCTATTGCTCTGGCTCTGTTTTAAAGTTTTTGTTAGGTTCCATATTCTTTTTTTTGGGGGGGAGGGGATTGCCTTTAGGTCACCCAGTAGTGTTCAGGGCTTACTCTTGATAGCAAGTGCATATCAGCTGTACTATTTCTCTGGCCTCATATTGTCATTAATTTAAAAGAAATCATCACCTGCCAAATTAGGTATAGTGCCAAGGACAAACAATTATCTATAAGTGAGCCGGCCCGCGGCCTTAGTTTATTCGCGGGTTGTGGAAAGGGCCTTCACCTCTGTAGAGAATGGAAGAGAAAGAGGGACCACCAAGGCAAAAATTCTGATCAAGGTGGCATTTATTTTCAGAACTAACAAAGCTTATATAGTAAGAAATCACAAAGGGAGGGTCATATGTGCAACGCCTTACATTCTTTCCAAACATTCCACGTTAGCCGGTACCTAGTACAACCTTAACAACTCCTGTGTTGAAGTTGTCCAGAACATCCCATTAGGGAGTACCTAGATGCCATCAGCGAATTTCTCAGGCTTGCAATGAGTGGTCTGCATTGTTTTATGGCCATCTGACATGCATTCAAGTTACAGTTCAAATAGAGGACAGGCTTGCAGCATAATGGCTGCTGTAGTCTAAAATGGCTGTGCTCATGTCAAGCTTCTGCAAGGAAGCGCTGGCTCCCAATATATAAGGACAGTTGTTCTTTACATGATAAATATAGTCACATAAAATATCTTCAAGTCTTTTTTTGGAAAAACTGTCATTATGGGTATGATGGGCTTTATTTACTATTTTGTATATGCAAGGTTCATGCACGCACTTATATTGGGCTCTGCTAGAATGTGACTACTGATATAACCATGAAGTTTATTACATTTTAGAAAGACAAAGTGAAAAATATTGCAACTGTTCATGAAAGCAGGATATCCTTAGCCAGGCCTGACTGAAAGTTAATTAAACTTCCTAATTCTTCATTTCCTGAGTCTAATCATATTAATCTCTCAGGCTTTGCATTGGAATTGAAGCATAAGAAAGTATAAAACCTGTTACCTAATCCCTAAATTAAATATTTAATAACTATTCCAATTATCATTTTGGCAGATATATGCCAGCGGCCTTTGCCCGCCAGAGGGTGAACAGGCAAGATTCTGACAAGAGTTTTTCTTGAAACCTAGTTTACTGAATAGAGAGGTCAAGGGCCTTTTGATAAACTCCTAGAAGGAGTGGTGGGAGAGAGAGAGAGAGAGAAAGAGGACAGACAGACAGAGACAGACAGAGAGAGAGAAGAGAGAGATAGATAGAGAGAGACAGACAGACAGAGAAAGAGAGAGAGAGACAGACAGGCAGAGAGACAAACAGAGAGAGAAGAGAGAGATAGACAGAGAGAGACAGACAGGCAGAGACAGACAGAGAGAGAAGAGAGAGATAGACAGAGAGAGACAGACAGACAGAGAAAGAGAGAGAGACAGACAGGCAGAGAGACAAACAGAGAGAGAAGAGAGAGATAGACAGAGAGAGACAGACAGACAGAAAGAGAGAGATAGACAGACAGGCAGAGACAGACAGAGAGACAGACAGAGAGAGAAAGAGAGAGAGAGAAGAGAGAGATAGACAGACAGGCAGAGAGACAAACAGAGAGAGAAGAGAGAGATAGACAGAGAGAGACAGACAGACAGAGAAAGAGAGAGATAGACAGGCAGGCAGAGACAGAGAGACAGACAGAGAGAGAAAGAGAGAGAGACAGACAGAGAGAAGAGAGAGAGAAAGAGATAGACAGAGAGAGACAGACAAAGACAGAGAGAGAAAGAGATAGATAGATAGACAGAGAGACAGAGAGAGAAAGAGAGAAAGATAGACAGAGAGAGAGAAAGAGAAAGATAGACAGAGAGAGAGAGAGAGAGAGAGAGAGAGAGAAGTGGGTTTGGGACTAGGGTAAGATCAGATAGAGGTCCAGGTAAAAGGAATAGGCAGGGGGAGCAAAAGGTTCCAGAGTCTGTAGAAAACAGCAGCAAATAGGAGTAGAAGCAGTCCACCAGCTAGCAGTTCAACAACAACCCATGAGTTCCAATAACTGTACTCAAGGAGGGGGCTTTTTATACCCCTGGCCAACCCAATGACAGATATCCAAGGACTATCTTAAAAAGGCAAACCCCTTTTATGGGAGTTAGAGGGGTGTTACAGGTGTGCACCTTAAGAGGCATACAGCCTATCAAGTGATATGAGTTTTCTGTTACTATTACAGATTAGTGGGTAAAGCTACAGATAAGCATTCTTTGATAGTGCTAGAGGCCAGAAACCTGAAATGAAGATGTCAGCTTTCCTCTGCAGGTTCCAGATGCTTCTGGTGGCCGATGACAACTTTTAGTTTATAACTGCTTCCCTCAGTCTTTATTTGTGACTCAAGACTTCTCTTTTTTATACTTAATTTAGTTTTTGTATTTCACCTCAATGGAATATCTTATTTAGGGCCCATATGGATTATCCAGAATAACCTCAATTCTTAAGACCCCTAACGTAATAACAATTGCAAAGTCCCTTTTGCTATACAGGATCACTTTCCAAGATTACAAGGATTATATCTTGGAGGGATGCATAATACAGTTTACAGCATCCTCTCACTTTGTAATGACAATACTGAGTCTCATGAAATGTGAGGATATTTAAAAATAAGATCACAGGTTGGTGTGGAGTGGGGAAAGATGAGGGTTTCTACCATCACTCATTTCTACTCATGAGCTAAAATCTCTGAGGTCTCTAGTACTCTACAAAGGGCCATTTCTCCACTCCCCTGAGCATCCCTCATAGACAAAAGTAATTAGTTATGTATTTCATAGGTCCAAAGATTACAACATGTATTATGCTTGTACTGTGAACCAATATTTGATTTTTTTTTGTTTCTTTAGAGTTCCTTTCTTTGTTCCAGTGACATATTTCTGCTCAGGATAGTCTGAATTATTTCATCATCTGCAAAACTCATCTGCAGATTGTAAATATAAGATGATTTCAGGGACACAGTGACCATGGAGGTGCTTCCTTTTGGGGCTGAGCAGAATGGATTATGAATGGATTCTGAGAGGGATTTGAAAAGAGATAAATAGCCAATAACTGAATATTAGTAAGACTTAAAACTCTCGAATAAGAAATAAGCAAAGCCCTTTTCCCAAACTAATTTTCTCAGTGAATGTATTTTTTAGAAAATTTAATAATGGTCTTCAAGAAGGCCTGCATCTTCATTTCCAGAATCTATATGAAAATTACTTGAATGACAAAAGTGTTATAATGACATATATGGGAACAGTGTGATCAAGGTAAAGCTCTTGAATTCAGGAAATTCTCTGGAATTCTCTTCACAAGTGTCCTTATAAAAAAAGAAGCAAAGGGATATAAAACAGACCTAGAAGAGAAGAAAGAAACACAAAGAAAGGGTAATGTAATGTTTGATATGATTAGAAGTCAAAGAAGCCAACATTATCAATAGCAACCAGAAATTGGAAGAAGCATTATCTTATCTTATCTTAGCTTATCTGCAGATAAGCTCTCATTTCCCTTGAGGAATGGAACATCCTTCAGTCCAATAGTATTTGAGTTTGTTGGTAATCTCTTACCTCGACTGGCAGGATCATTATGAGGGATGTCTAAAGGGGACCCAACCATGTGTAGGGAGTAATTAGTAACAGAGAACATGATTATTCACATGCTCAGGGGAAGGTTCTGGATCAAAAGATGACCTAAGGCCATTTTTAGAATCAACTTTTCCAGGTAAAAGGAAAGAACAAATACAAAGGTCTTTGGGTGGAAACATTTTTGGCATGTTCAAAGGATATCCGGAGATGTGTGATTCTGGAGCAGAACAGGTAGGAAGGAAGGAGCATGGGAGGAGAAGTACTCAGAGAGGTAGTGGACAGACCTTTAGGATTTTATAGACCAGAGCAAGTTTATCACTGATTTTAAGCACCAGGGGAACCCAATAGAGAATTAACTCAAAGAATAATGCAGTCTATCTTACTCCTTTTTAAAAGATCATTCTGGATATATCAGTGGTCAATAGAAAAAATGATCAGACTTGAACACCAAATCCAAAGCCAGCTACAACAGAATCGATACCCAATTTACAACAGGCTAGACACAAAAAAGGCCACTTATACTAGGAGCCCGGGGGGCAAAAAAAGGGCAATATGGGATGCATGCTGGGAACAGAGGTGGAGGGAGAACAACATTGGTGGTGGGAATGCTCCTGATTCAATGTCACTATGTACCTGAAATACTACTGTGAATGATTTGTAATCCACTTTGGTAAAAATAAAAATTATTAATAAAAAACCACTTAAATAATTGTTATGTTGAGAGTTATGGTGAGAGATAGTGTAATTGGCACCAAGTCACCAAGTCACATCCTTGGGTTATGTTTGGAAGTTGGGTTGAATGAATAGCTATGGGGCCTACTATAGTAGGACTGCTTGACAGTGCTGTTGTATGTAACACTGAAGTGCTTCATAGTAGGAATGTTGATCTTCTTTTTAGCTCTGAATTTGGGATTTACTGAATGGGTCAAACCAAGAAATATTCCAATAACCATAAGCTCCACAAAAGAAACCAAGGTTATATATTAAAGAGAGTGTATGTGCTGGCATCTCTGAGTTCACAAACATTTGTTTAGCCAACTCCAGGCATTTTCTGATTATTAGTTTGTCAGAAAAAATAAACAATGGTCTCTGGCAGAAGAGTGTGAGAATGTTAAGTCTAAGATAAAGCCCTGCACCTTATCCCTGTTACTACTCTTGACTGACAATGAAGTAATAAACTTTCTTACATACTGTGGTTCTAGCCTAGCATTAACCAAGCAAAAATGTCTGGAAGACCCCACGGCAGGTCTCTGAGCAAAAAAGGGAATTCACTTTGCTGTAAATTATTTTCCCAATTGTCCTAGGACTTTCGAGGAATTAAGGAATCACAACTTGAATCTACAATTTCAGAGTTTAAACAAAGAACTTCAGTGACTACATAACTTTTAGCTTGTTGATATTATCAATGTTAGGTTGACGTTAGGTTGATGATGTTAGGTTGCTAAAAAGCAACCTAATGGCAGGTTAATGGAGATATCACTCACAGATTTTCTTTCAGTGTTTGTGTCTGTGCTCAGGAAGAATATGATGATGGCTCTAGCAAAAATAACAGCTTCAAAAATGTAGGTAATACCATTAGATAAGATCTTTTAAATTGGAGTAGAGAAAATTTTAAAGTGGATTAGAAGATGAAGCTCATTATGAACACATTTTGACTTTTCTAATCTAAAATCATGTCTTTCATCAAAAATCATCAAATTGCTGGGATGATTTTTAGAAAACTGATGTACACTATTGAGTGAGCATATGTTATATATCTGCTAGGAGCTAGGGCTGGGGTGGAGATGGAGGTAGATTAATAAAATGTAGTTTAGTGCCCTGAGAAAGGCTAGTTGTCCAACTAATGGACCACTGGGTAAGGCAAATCTTGAATAAATGGGTAGAATCCGAGGTGAGTATGGTCAGATCTTGAATAATGGATGTAAACAAAGGACCCCTGAAATAGAGAGGTAAGTCAATGCCTTATATAATAGATTGAGCTGTATAGTTGGCCAGTCCTGAAACAAACCAAGTTGATTCAATCCAGCCCAAACCAGCATTGCAACCCTGAGAAGATAACCACTAGCTAGGCATTTATCTGCATTCTCAAACAACAGAAATCAAATAAAAATGTTTGTTGTGTTCAGTGACTCTGTTTTGAGGTCATTTAATATGCTTCAATGGATAACTATATAGAGTCAGTTAATTCCATCTTAATTTTGCGCTCCATCACAATGAACCCAAGAAGCCAATGAGTTCATAGTGCTTATTGGGAATGCAGGCATCTGCCTAGCTGTGGTCATCGATATGTGAGTACATAATTAGAATATATTGACTCAGCCATTATGAGCTGTGACTCCAACCATGAAATAAAGGCCATTATTGTGGGAAAGATGAAATAGAAGCTATGGAGCTTCTCCTTCCCTGTGTACATCGTAGAGATAGCACATTGCAGCAACACATTGCAGAGAAATTGCAGATGTTATATGGATCACCCAAATAAACCCCCAAATTATAAAAAAAAGTGATTGTTTTCATATCATCACTATTTAGCACATCTTTAGTGGCTGCAGAAAGATTCTTGGAGATTGAAAATAACAATAGATGATCAAAAGCTTAATTAGAATGAGACTTATTTTTCAGTACTTGAACCAGACAAAATTTTCTCATTGCATCAAAGCAACAAAACCCCTGGATCCTGATATTGAGCTATTCATTTATAAAATTAAAAAAACATAACTCAATATGGATAAAAATATAGAGGCAAACTAGTTTGCTTTTACCTACAGGAGAGCACAGTATAATACCATCATCCTGCTTCAAAGCATATAAACTTCATAAATAAGCCATAACTTAGTACATTTACCATCTCTTCACTTCCCAGGGTATCAGATAAGCCTGCAAATTTGATGATACATTAAAATGTATAGGCAGACTGGAGGAAGAACATTTACATCTTAATAATATGTCTGGGCCTGAAGATTATGACATGTCAGAGAAGTTTTTGGGGTCAGTGAGGTATTCCTTTTTTGTTTGTGAATATTCTGAACTTAGTTCATAACGACTTCTAAATTTCAGCATGCCACATAGTTAATTTATGAATTGTCTCCCTTGGCTTAGGAGCAAATCAAGAGCCATTATTTTCTCAAGAGACGTAATTTTTCTCTGAAACTAGATACGTCTGGTATGATTCTTCTATTAGGATTTAATGCAAAATTCAAAGAGCTTTTTTGGGGGGGAGGAGTCACACTGGTGATGTTCAGGGGTTACTCCTGGTTCTGTACTCAGAAATCACTCCTGGCAGGCATGGGGACCATATCAGATGCCAGGATTCAAACCACTGTCCATCCTGGGTCAGCTGCAGGCAAGGCAAATGCCTTACCGCTGTGCTATCTCTCTCCAAAGAGTTTTTTGATACTTATTTTAACAGTACTAGTTTTCTAACAAACTATCAATTGGATAATAAGAACTGAAATCTAGAGATATAGGGATTGGATTCTAGAACTAAATGTTTTAAATTGCATTACCAAATTTCTATCAGCAGATAAATAAATATGAGAAGTGCCATCAACTGTGGTACGTATTACTCCCCCAAACCAAAGAAATCCATTAAAACTTTCAGTCCACTGCTTATTTGGCCAACATCACACATCTAGCAAATGTAGAAGTTTTAGGTCAATTAGAATCATATTATTGCTGAGTGGCTGAAAGCAATAATAATGGATTTTCTTACAAGTTTGTGGTTAAGAAATATGACAGATTTTATGAGGCTACAGCAAGTATCTGGAGGGACTCGAGCCTTCTGGAGACTTTAGAAAATAATCTGGTTCCTCTACTGTTACATTTTTGGAGGCTGCTCACTTCCCTTGATTCACATCCTCACTCTGAAAACTGCCAATGCTGCATCTTTGACATTTCTCTGTGACAAGATACCCACTCTCTTCCTTTGCTTTTCTACTACCCTCTCCCACTTTTTAAAAATTAATATTTTTATTTAAACACTTTGATTACAAACATGATTGTGGTTGGGTTTAAGTCATGTAAAGAATACCCTCCTTCACCAGTACAACATTCCCATCACCAATGTCCCAACCTTTAAGATCCCTTAAAGTTTCATTGGGGCCCTACAGACTGATGGGCTCATGATAAACCGATGAGAAACTTTGTAATTCTACGTGCAATCTTATTTCCCCCCTGGCATGGAATCTAATTAACCTAATTATTGTTATGGATTCAGGAACTTGAATATAAATTTTGAGGAGAAAATGCTTAACCTCAGCCACCTCTTAGTTGCATAACTATACACAAGTTAATTAACATGCAATTCCCAGTGTCTTCATTTGTTAAGTAATAATAATTTTAGGAGCGTCTCTGAGGTGCTATAAGGATTCAATAAGATTAATAACAAATCAAAAGCATAGTGCAGCATCAAGCACAAAATAAACATTACAGGCTTTATAGTGATCTCTATCTCAACTCCAAAACGAACAAACATACAGTGTAAAACTCTGGGCTATCATGCCCTTAACTGATGCTTACAGATATACACTGGCATTTGAACAGAGGGGTAGTGAGGGTTCAGAGTCTAATTCAACACTTCCCTCTTTCTGGGTGACATATTCCCTGTGGGGAATACTCCAAATCTCACCTCAAGATTTTCCCCTGACCTCCAGGGAACAAGGAATTACTGATCCACCTAATGAATTGGCATGGTTTCTACTACTGGGGAGTAAATTAAATTGAAAAGGGGGTATACACCAACACCCTAAAAATAGAGCACAGTGGAATGAGGCAGGCAAGGGGAAGCCTATTTGGAAAGTGGGTTCTTTTCCCACACAGCTCAGGGTTGAATCTACCCACTTTCCTGGCCCATCATAGTATGTTGTCCTCCTAGGCCAGGCAGTACTTCTTCTTCTGGGACAGACTCATCTCCAGGCCGACAGGGTCTGGACCTGTTGGACTATTTTGACCCTAAATTCAAATAGAAATGAACAGAAAAGGACCTTTATTTCTCCTTGGTTGTTGGCAGGATGGGTTGCCCTTTGCCTGCTATTTGAAGGGATACTGCTGAGGCCCAAACAGAGATAACCTGACTCTCTCAGGACTCCACACTGCCTGTCATGCCCCATGCATGGAATTTGACAGCCTTTGTCAGCTCAGGATCAGATGTCAATGTTGTTTTTCATTTTCCATGTCCATCGCCTCTTCTCCCAGGCACAAGCACCTGACCTGTATTTCTGGATCTTTCTTCTGCAATGTCACTCTAACTGACCAATCCTTCCCTTCCTCCACCCACCACTTCCCCTCTGGCCTCTCTGTCAGTCAGTGCTGGGGAGGATGTTGGTATTTTTCCATATACTTCTTTGGCTGCCTTCATGCTATCAGTCATTTCAGCAATAGAGCTGCATTTCACAAGAGAACAAGGTGGCATTGAGGTAAATGTTAGGCATAAGGAAAGAGTGTCAGCAGATGGAACCAAGTTAGGTTCCCCTAACAAGTGTAGTGGACCCCTTGGATTCTTGAATATTGCTCTGTGACATTCAGGATACAGCAGATTTCTGTAGCTGGCCACTTCTGCTCTGCAAAATCATAGATAAGCTCTTCCTATTTTATTTCCAGCAGCACAAAGAAATGACCAAATTCAAGATCAGAGTTTGCACGAGCCAAAGACAGCTGGAACCAGAGAGCTCATAGGGCCAAAGGGTGATAATGAAGTTGCTTTTGGGCCACCAATTGTGCGATTGCCTGAGAATGGCTGTGTGAAATTGGGCTTTAGAATCTTATTTTGAGCTCCAGGGGAAATAAAGCCTGATCTTATCATCATGTTTGTCTTGGGCATATGATGGGAGAGTGGCCATTGGTGGGTCACATCCTTGCCATTGCCAACCCAACTCAATTTGCTCCTTGTGCAGGACAGGAGTTAAGTCCCAGTGAAATGAAGAGGCATTTCCCAGACCACATATATTGCTAGTGGTACTTATAAGAAAAGAATTCAGGATTTTTTTTGTGTGTGTGGTTTTTGGGTCACACCCGGCAGTGCTCAGGGGTTTTTCCTAACTTGGTGCTCAGAAATTGCTCCTGGCAGGCACTGGGGACCATATGGAACGCCGGGATTCGAACCGATGACTTTCTGCATGAAAGGTAAACGCCTTACCTCCATGCTATCTCTCCGGCCCCAGAATTCAGGATTTTTTAAAACACAAATTCACTTACATTTTCATTTGTTTTTTGGAATAGAGTCTTTGGAAATAAGCCCAAGTTCAAATCCTCAATCCATCACTTACAAGCTGAATGAATGTAGTATGGCACTTAAAGTCTCTTCATTGTTTCTCTTTGATATATGGAATAAAAACATCCATCCTAGTCAGAGGTGGAGCTCAGCAGAATGGCACATCCCTGGGTGAATTGAAACCTGGGGTTCAGCCTCTGACGATTCAAACAGCAGCCAGCACCACAAAACTCCACCCATGTTATTATTGGGGGAATCAAGTATGACAAAGATATTTTTGTCTTAAGGTCTCAAACATAAATATTTAATTATTTGTTCTACAACTGAAAGTGGTGTTCACTATAAGATAATCTCCTAGAGAGCAGTTAGTACCATGTGATCATGACTTCATTGGACAGTTGTAGTTCTGGTTTGTTGTCCTGTGAACTAAGATTCTCAGACCAGATTATAGTCAAGATTCCTTTAGGTTTAAATTTTCAGTTATTGTGATTATTTGGGGGGAACTCTAAAGAGGTGATCAGGGGCCTTGAGGCTACTCCTAGTGATATTAGGCCAACAGGATCAGACAGCTCAGTGTTCTGGCCTGGCAATGTGATGCTGCTTGTACCATTGGTCTTGACTCTACCAACAGGGCTCAGAGGCCTGCAGTGCTATACCTGGTAATATTTAGGGACTTTATGGCTCTAATGATATAGCTCAGGTTTGTTCATATAAGGCATTTACCCCCTGAAGTCTGAACTATCTCCTTAACCCCAGAGAAATAACAAAGGTTTCTCTCTCTCTCTCTCTCTCTCTCTCTCTCTCTCTCTCTCTCTCTCTTTTTTTTTTTTGGTTTTTGGGCCACACCCGACGGTGCTCAGGGGTTACTCCTGGCTGTCTGCTCAGAAATAGCTCCTGGCAGGCACGGGGGACCATATGGGACACCGGGATTTGAACCAACCACCTTTGGTCCTGGATTGGCTGCTTGCAAGGCAAACACCGCTGTGCTAGCTCTCCAGGCCCCACAAAGGTTTCTCTTTAATATTTTCAATTTTCTGGTACTTGAGCCCTTGGAGAATGAGTGTTCTGAGTCAATCCAAGGTCTTTCCAGAGCCATTTGCAGTATTTCAAATCTTCCATGCCTTTCCTTTGCCATCTCTTACTTAGGATGTGAATGTCAATCTGGTCCAAGTCATTGCAATGTCCCAGCTCCCCATACAAAGCCTTCATGGAAAAAGACCATCTTCTGTCCCTTAGAAGGTGGCAGACTTCATTTCTAGGGATTGAAGAAAGATATTCACACTTAGTCATTGCTCAGGTCTTGGTACTTCCAAAACTCTGAATTGGGTGAGTCTGGGGCATTGAGACCCTGATCTGGTCACTTTCTCTTATTACATTTGAATATTGAATGAGGAAGTGGCCTTCCTCATGGTACAGTGATCCTTCAGTCCTTGATGTAGAAGCTACTTGGAGAAGCAGGAATAACTTCTGGAGCTGAATGGAGCCACACAACGTATTTCCATGAACAACTGGATCTCCTCTGAACTCTACTTTAGGATAACCAAAGCATTCTGCCCTTTCAGAAAGGCACGGAGAGAGGAGCAAATCAGGTTCAAGAGTTGGGCTCAGATGAGAGTTATAAATAGGAACATGGAAACTCATGGAAGAAGCCAAGCGAGGCAAAGGAGAATGGGCAAGTCTCAGGGAGACCATTTTAAGATGCAAATAACTGGCGAGAGAGAAGCCAAATTTCTTGGAGTTTCTTTGAGGTCCATTATGTAACTCTTCTTCCAGACCAGGATCCGAGAAGTACTTTGTAGCTGAAAAGCACAGACAGGGATGAGATAAAGATCTGGTGCTTATATTCTTCATTTGTTTATGCAGGCAGCACACACTTCTTTATTGCCTCAGGCACCCCACTATACTGGGTATTGGACAAGCTTTAGAGTTTTCTAAAACTGTTCCCTTTGCAGATACATCAATAGCTCAGAAAGGCACAGAAATGATGCCTCTGCCGTGGAACACAATATTTATATGACCATGTTTCTCATGGTGGGTATCCATTGTTCCATCTGCCTGGAATTCTTCCACTCCTTGACAGTGTAAAGCTTTTCTTTGAAGGCACTGTCCCCTCCTCTAACAAAAACTGTATGTCTTCACTTTCTTGACTGGAATAATAGGAAATTGTCTTGTGAACCCAAGTCAAAGTGATCAGAGTTCTTTCTGGGGTTTTTCCATTTGGATCTTGGAAAATAAGCATCATTTCTTTCTGAAGCTATGGGAGAAGGTAAGCACTGCAGAGAGCAATTTTCTGCTTCCGGAAAAAAAGATAAAAGTAACAGGAAGAAACCGAAATCAAACTCATGCATATGCATACATCTATCTCTCTCCCTCTTTCTCTAATGCACGCACACAGCAAGAGGGAGAGAGAGATGGGCACTTTTCTGCAGTGAGATTCCTAGTTTTACCTTCAATTTATTTCTCCAATATTTAGAAACATTGATAAATAGCTTTCCTGTTTGGTTTCAGCTAGCTCAAATGAGTTTCACTAATTACCTTTACTCATCCCATCTCTTCTCTGAGTAGAAGAGAAGGAAGTAAATATCTCCTAAGGGTGATTGTTCTAGGGAGGTTCAAAATGAGTTCAGTTCCTTCTCAACATAATTTTTGAGGTTGGATCAGTTTCTCTTTTTTCAATGAGAAAGACAGCTAATTTAATTAACTTGCTCTAAGTCACAGAGAGAATAACTAAATTGGTGCACATGCTGAAGGGTAGGAAGTAGGAAGTGTAGGAAGCCAATCAAGACGAATGCTTTCCCTGTACCCACATAATGCACTGGATTCAACACACAGTATGGAAAAACTTTGACAATTAGAGAAAAATTGGCAAAACAAAACAAAACAAAAACAAAAACCCCAAACCTATTTAAACTGAAATCTAAAGAATGCAAAGAGTGGAATATTGGCAGAAGGTGAAGAGAACAGAGGCTTACAGGTGCATTGACTGGGAGCAGAGGACCAGTAAAGGGAAAGCCAAGATAGTAAACAAGGCCCTTGCCATTTTGGACTGTGAGTGATAGGAGGAATCATGAGGCACATTGAAGTGTGAGGCAGTGGTAGTGTTTATGCATGGGTTAGAAATGGTGGGCAATTATACCACAGAAATTGGCACACATCACAAAGAATGAGAAAAAGCAGTGCTGGCAGGGATGTGGAGAGAAAGGAACTCTATCCACTGCTGGTGGGAATGCCGTCTAGTCCAACCTCTATGGAAAGCAATCTGTAGATTCCTCCAAAACTGGAAATTGAGCTCCCATCGATCCAGTTATACCACTCCTAGGAATATACCCTAGGAACACAAGAATACAATACAAAAACCCCTTCCTTACACCTATATTTATTGCAGCACTATTTACCATAGCAAGACACTGGAAACAACCAAGATGCCCTTCAACAGATGAGTGGCTAAAGAAACTGTGGTACATATACACAATGGAATATTATGCAGTCGCCAGGAGAGATGAAGTCATGAAATTTTCCTATACATGGATGTACATGTAATCTATTATGCTGAGTGAAATAAGTCAGAGGGAGAGAGAAAAATGCAGAATAGTCTCACTCATCTATGGGTTTTAAGAACAATGAAAGACATTCTTGCAATAATTTTCAGAGACAAAAGAGAGGAGGGCTGGAAGATGCAGCTCACTTCATGAAGCTCACCACAAAGAGTGATGAGTGTAATTAGAGAAATAACCACATTGAGAACTATCCTAACAATGTGAATGAATGAGGAGTACAGGTGGGGTGGGGTGGCGAAGAGGGAGATTTGGGACATTGGTGATGGGAATGTTGCACTGGTGAAGGGGGGTGTTCTTTACATAACTGAAATCCAACCATAATCATGTTTGTAATCAAGGTGTTTAAATAAAGATATTAATTAAAAAGAAAAGAAATGGTGGGCAAGGGAAATCCAGCTTGACTTCTCAGTTAGAGAAGTGCATCATCTCCAAGCCCAGGCTGACAAAGTGGGATGAAGAAAGGAGTGCATTCCAGGGACACTGTGGGTGTTTTCAATAGAGACAGATAATACAGAAGAGGAAAAATAGGATTTGGCATCTTGGCACTTTGATTGCTATTGGAAAGGTACAGTTAAGTTGGTGCAAAGGGGAAATAAACCGAAAATAAATTTAGTGAAATTTGTCCTGAAAATGGTATTTCATTGTAGGTTGGATAACTTTTTCCAAAGAAAATGACTGTAACAATTGTTCTCTGGAGGTCTTTCTGAGAGTACAGAGCTTTACACACATCTTACTGCTACATTTGTCTTTTCTCCTTTCTTTCTTTCTTTCTTTCTTTCTTTCTTTCTTTCTTTCTTTCTTTCTTTCTTTCTTTCTTTCTTTCTTTCTTTCTTTCTTTCTTTCTTTCTTTCTTTCTTTCTTTTCTTTCTTTCTTTCTTTCTTTCTTTCTTTCTTTCTTTCTTTCTTTTCCTTCCTTTCTTTCCTAGAAAGACACTTAATTGTTCTATCCAGGGTCTTCTCTACTGTGACTCCAGACAAACTAGGCAGGGCCATCTACTGAATGACAGTTAAAGGTGTGTGGAGTGCTATCCAGTCATGCAGGCATGCCCTATGTAACTCCAGGATACACAGAACCTGCAATGTGTCTGTGTTTCAAGCTATGAGGGCATAATACCTCGCTCATACACTGACTTCAGTTCAACTCTGACTGAATTGCTTCATGCTTGTGAGGTTCTTTAAATGACTTCTTTCATCTCTCAAGGGTATAATTTCATTGGCTGCAAAATGGAAAGGGAAAATGGAACAAATCAATCTTTATAAAGTACATTTTCTGGCACATTTATTTTGATATGATTACCTAGGAAATAAAGACATTGGGATTTATGTATTTAAAAAACTTTTTTGGTGTGTGTGTGTGTGTGTGTGTGTGTGTGTGGCCACTCCTAGCAGTGTACAGGGCTTACTCATGGCTCTAAGGTCAGTGATCTTGACTGGTGAGGCTCAGGGAAACACATGGAATGGCAAAAAATAGACCTGGGTAGGTTGTGTGCAATGCAAACACTCTACCTGCCATACATCTCACTAGCCCCCAGGTTCTTGGATTTTTATAAAAAAGAAAAGCTACTGCTGGAGAGATTGGTCAATAGAGTAAGCATATGCACTGCATACTCTGCATGCAAGAGGCTGGGGCTTAATCCTCTATACTGCATGTTCCCCTGAGCACTGCCAGGAGCAACCTTTACAACAAAGTTGAGAGAAGGCCCCAACCATGGCCAAGTGTGACCTCTAAAATCTAAACCAAACCAAAGATTGATTTTTTTCTTTGAAACCTACAAGTGTTAGTATGAACAATAAAAGCAGAGTTAAAATGGTAGAGACTGACATATGAATCCAGCAATGTTTTTGTTTGTTTGTTTGTTTGTTTCTTCCAAGAAATATCAACTTTATTTTCCCTGGCCAACATGTGTGACCTATATTATAAACCTATGTAAGCACATGCCATCCTTAGCTTGCCCTGTGTCTTAGCTTCTTTTTTTTTTTTCTTTTATTGAAGAAAAGGATGGAAGGGAAGGGGAGAGAAAAGGAAGGGGTAGGGGAGAAAGGGAAGGATGATAAGACATTAGAGGGTGAAGTGAGGGAATGGGAAGGGAAGGGGTGAAGGAAGGAGAAGGAAGAGGGGAGGAGAGAAAGTAAAAGAGAGGAAGGGAGGGAGAAGTGGGGAGGAGAAGGAAGAGGAAGGGAGGGAGAAGGAGAATAAAGAGAGGAGAAAGGGAGAGGAGGGGAAAGGTAGGGACAAGAGAGGAGGGGAAGGGAAGAGGAGAGGAAGAAAGAGGAAGGAAGGGAGGGTAGAGAAGAGAAAGGGAGGGCTGGAGGAGGGAAGGTGAGTGGAGAGGAGACAAGAAGAGGAGAGAGGGGGGAAGGGGTTTAGCTTCTTTTTTATAGTTATCTTTATTTAAACACCGTGATTACAAATATGATTATAGTTGTATGATTAAAGTCATGTAAAGAACACCCCCCTCACCAGTGAAACATTCCCAACACCAATTTCCTAGATCTCCCTCCTCCCCACCCCCCCCACACCTGTACTCGAGACAGGCTTTCCACTTCCTTCATTCATTCACATTGTTATGATAGTTTTCAGTGTAGTCATCTCTGCAACTGCACTCATCATTCTATGTGATGAGCTTCATGCCATGAGCTGCACCTACCAGCCCTCATCTCTCTTGTCTCTAAGATACTGTTAAAAATGTCTTTCATTTTTCTTAAAACCGATAGATGAGTGAAACCATTCTGCGTCTTTCTCTCTCCCTCTGACTTACTTCACTCAGCATAATAGATTCCATGTACATCCATGTATAGGAAAATTTCATGACTTCATCTCTCCTGATGGCTGCATAGTATTCCATTGTATATATGTACCACAGTTTCTTTAGTCACTCATCTGTTGAAGGGCATCTTGGTTGTTTCCAGAGTCTGGCTATTGTAAATAGTGCTGCAATGAATATAGGTGTAAGGAAGGGATTTTTGTATTGTATTTTTGTGTTCCTCGGGTATATTCCTAGGAGTGGTATAGCTGGATCATATGGAAGCTCAATTTCCAGTTCGTGAAGAAATCTCCATATTGCTTTCCATAAAGGTTGTACTAGATGGCATTCCCACCAGCAGTGAAAAAAGAGCTCCTTTCTCTCCACATCCCCACCAGCACTGCTTGTTTTCCTTTTTTGTGATGTGTGCCAATCTCAGTGGCATGAGGTGGTACCTCATAGTAGTTTTGATTTGTATCTCCCTGACGATTAGTGATGTTGAGCATCTTTTCATGTACCTTTTGGCCATTTGCCTTTCTTCTTTTTTTTTTTTTTTTTTTTGGTTTTTTGGGCCACACCCGTTTGACGCTCAGGGGTTACTCCTGGCTATGTGCTCAGAAATCGCCCCTGGCTTGGGGGGACCATATAGGACGCCGGGGGATCGAACTGCGGTCCGTTCCTTGGCTAGCACTTGTAAGGCAGACACCTTACCTCTAGCGCCACCTTCCCACCTTTCTTCTTTTTCAAAGTTCATTTCTTCTCCCCATTTTTTGATGGGGTTAGTTGTTTTTTTTCTTCTATAGTTCTGTCAGTACCTTGTAAATTTTGGATATTAGTCCTTTATCTGATGAATATTGGGTGAATAATTTCTCCCACTCAGTGGGTGGCCTTTGTATTCTGGGCACTATTTCCTTTGAGATGCAGAAGCTTCTCAGCTTAATATAGTCCCATCTGTTTATCTCTGCTTCCACTTATTTGGAGAATGCTGTCTCCTCCTTAAAGATGCCTTTAGTCTCAATGTCCTAGAGTGTTTCACCTACATGCTGTTCTATATACCTTATAGTTTCATATCTGATATCAGGTCTTTAATCCATTTGGATTTTACCTTTGTACATGGTGTTAGCTGGGGGTCTGAGTTCACTTTTTTGCAAGTGGCTAACCAGTTGTGCCAACACCACTTGTTGAATAGGCTTTCCTTGCTCCATTTAGGATTTCTTGCTCCTTTATCAAAAACTAGGTGGTTATATGTCTGAGGAACCTTCTCTGAGTACTCAAGCCTATTCCACTGATCTGAGGGTCTGTCTTTATTACAATACCATGCTGTTTTTATAACTATTGCTTTGTAATACAGCTTAAAATTGGGGAAAGTAATGCCTCTCATATTCCTTTTCCCAAGGAGTGCTTTAGCTATTCGAGGTTGTTTATTGTTCCAAATGAATTTCAGAAGTGTTTGATCCACTTCTTAGAAGAATGTCATGGGGATCTTTAGAGGAATTGCGTTAAATCTGTACAATGCTTTTGGAAGTATTGCCATTTTAATGATGTTGATCCTGCCAATCCATGAGCAAGGTATGTGTTTCCATTTCTGCATGTCCTCTCTTATTTCTTGGAGTAGTGTTTTATAGTTTTCTTTGTATAGGTCCTTCACATCTTTAGTCAGGTTGACTCCAAGATATTTGAGTTTATGTGGCACTAATGTGAATGGTATTGTTCTCTTAATGTCCATTATTAGTGTATAAAAAGGCCATTGATTTTTGTGTGTTAATTTTGTAGCCTGCCACTTTGCTATATGAATTTTATTTCTAGAAGCTTTTTGGTAGAGTCTTTAGGGTTTTCTAAGTAGAGTATTATGTCATCTGAAAACAGTGAGAGCTTGACTTCCTTTCTTATCTGGATTCCCTTGATATCTTTTTCTTGCCTAATCTCTATAGCAAGTACTTCCAGTACTATGTTGAATAGGAGTGGTGAGAGAGGACAGCCTTGTCTTGTACCAGAATTTAGAGGGAAGGCTTTTAGTTTTTACCCATTGAGGATAATTTTTGCCACTGGCTTGTGGTAGATGGCCTTCACTATATTGAGAAAGGTTCCTTTTATTCCTATCTTGCTGAGAGTTTTTATAAAGAGTGGGTGTTGAACCTTATCAAATGCTTTTTCTGCATCTATTGATATGACCATGTGATTTTTATTTTTCTTGTTGTTTATGTTGTGTATTATGTTGATAGATTTATGGATGTTAAACCATCCTTGCATTCCTGAGATGAAACCTACTTGATCAAAGTGAATGATCTTCTTGATGAGGCACTGGATCCTGTTTGCCAGGATTTTGTTGAGGATCTTTGCATCTGTGTTCATCAGGGATATTGGTCTGTAATTTTCTTTTTTTGGCAGCATTTCTATCTGGTTTTGGTATTAAGGTGATGTTGGCTTCATAAAAGCTATTTGGAAGTGATCCTGTTTTTTTCGATTTCATAAAAGAGCCTTGCCAGGATTGATAGTGGTTCCTCTTGAAAAGTTTAAAAGAATTCATTCGTGAATCCATCAGGGCCTGGGCTTTTCTTTTGGGGCAAATTTTTGATTACGGTTTTAATTCCTCAACAGTGATGGGGGTGTTTAGATATGCTACATCTTCTTTATTCAACCATGGAAGGTTATATGAGTTCAAAAATTTATCCATTTCATCCAGGTTCTTATATTTAGTGGCATAGAGTTTCTCAAAGTATTCTCTGAATATCTTTTGAATCTCTGCAGTGTCTGTGGTGATCTCCCCCTTTTCATTTCTAATACGCATTATCAAGTTTCTCTCTTTTGCTTTGTGAGTTTTGCCAATGGTCTATCAATCTTGTTTATTTTTTCAAAGAACCAACTTGTGCTTTCATTGATCTTTCAGATTGTATTTTGGGTTTCCATTTCATTGATTTCTGCTCTCAGCTTTGTTATTTCCTTCTGTTTCCCTATTTTTAGTTTCTTTTGTTGATCATTTTCTAATTCTATAAGCTGCATTATTAAGCTATTCATGTATGCTCCTTCTTTCTTCCTGATGTGTTCTTGCAAAGCTATAAATTTTCCTCTCAGTATAGCTTTTGCTGTATCCTATAGGTTCTGATAGTTTGTGTTTTCATTGTCATTTGTTTCCAGGAAATTTTTTATTTCTTCTTTGATTTTATCTCGGACCCACTGGTTGTTCAGTAGTAGACTGTTTAATTTCCAGGTGTTAAATTTTTTCTTCTGTGTCCCTTTGTAGTTCACATCTAATTTCAGAGCCTTGTGGTCAGCAAAGGTAGCCTGCAAAATTTCTATCTTCTTGATTTTATGGAGGTATGTTTTATGTGCCAGAATGTGGTCTATCCTGGAGAATGACCTGTGTATGTTGGAAAAGAATGTGTATCCAGGTTTCTGAGGATGGAGTGTCCTATATATATCTACTAGGCCTCTTTCTTCCATTTCTCTTTTCAGGTCTAGTATATTTTTGTTGGGTTTCAATTTGGTTGACCTATCAAGTGTTGACAAGCCTGTGTTCAGATCTCCCATAATTATTGTGTTATGATTATATCCTTTTTTAGATTTGTCAACAATTGTATTAAATACTTTGCTGGTCCCTCATTGGGTGCATATATGTTTAGGAGAATGATTTCTTCCTGCTGTAAATATCCCTTGATTAGTACATAAAATCCATCTTTGTCCTTTACAACTTTTCTGAGTATAAAGTTTGTGTCATCTGATATTAGTATGGCCACCCCCGCTTTTTTAAGGGTGTTGTTTGCTTGAATAATTTTCCTCCAGCCTTTGATTTTGAGTCTATGTTTATTCTGACTATTCAGGTGTGTTTCTTGTAGGCAGCAGAAGGTTGGCTTCATTTTTTTGATCCATTTCGCCACTCTGTGCCTCTTAACGGGTGCATTTAGTCCATTGACATTGAGAGAAATAATTGTCATGGGATTTATTGTCATCTTTGTGTAGAAGTTTGGTGTGTTTTTGTTCTGTCTTGTCTTTAGAATAGATCTTTCAGTTTTTCTTTTAAGGCTGGTTTTGAGTGTGTAAAGTTTTTGAGCTGTTGTTTATCTGTGAAGCCATGTATACTTCCTTCAAACCTGAAAGTGAGTTTTGCTGGGTGCAGTTTTCTTGGCGAAGCATTTATTTCATTGAGTTTTGTCTCTATATCCCACCACTGCCTTCTGATCTTGAATGTTTCTGGTGACATGTCTGCTGTAAATTTCAAGGATGCTTCCTCAAATGTAATTTCCCTTTTTGATCTTGCTGCTTGCAGTATTCTATCTCTATCTGTGGGATTCATCATTGTGACTAGGATGTGTCTTGGGATGTTTCTTCTGGGGTCTTTTTTAGCTGGTACTCTTCTGGCATGCAGGATTTGGTCACATGTTTTCTTTAGCTCTGTTGTTTCTCTGTGATGATGTTCTTGACTGTTGATTCTTCCTGTAGATTTTCTTCTTGGGTCTCTGGGACTCCAATGATTCTAAAGTTGTTTCTGTTGAACTTATCAAAGACTTCTATTCTCATCTGCTCATATTTTTGAGTAATTTTTCCATTGTCTGATCATTTGATTTAAGGCTTTTTTCCAATTTCTTCTGCTGTATAAAGTTGTTATGCATCGCATCTTCCAGCACACTAATTCTAACCTCAGCTGCTTTTAACCTGTTGGAAAGCTCATCCATTATGTTCTTCAATTCGTCTACTGAGTTTTTCAGACCTGTTATTTGACCTGATATTTCAGTTTGGAGTTTTCTGACTTCTATCTTCATGTTCTCTTGATTTTTATTAGTGTTCTGATCTATACTTTCTTTGAGTTCTGTGAGCATCCTCCATATTTCCTCTCTAAACTCCATTTCTGAAAGACTGCTTAGGTGGTTGGCCATTGTTGGGTCATCAGAGTTTCCATCTTCATTCTCTATGGCTGATGTTGGTCTGCGTAGTTTCCCCATTGTCACGCTTATGCTGTGGGTTTTTCTACGTGTTGTGGTGGTATTCATCGGCTAGGTGAAGTGTGCAGCCACGACGCTCCTCTGCTTCAACCCCTTATAGGTGGGCTTAAGGGGACCAGCAGAGTCAGCTTTATTCACAACTCCAGCCCAGAAAGACTCACCTCAGCCAAGGCAAGCTGTCAGGGGATGAATGCCAGAGAAGACCAAAGTTCCCAGGTTGAAGCAAGCCGGGGAAGCCCCAAAATGTCTGCCGAGCTTAAGGGGCCCAGCAGAGTCTGTCTTATGCACAACTCCAGGCGGAAAAAAGCTGTCTTAGCTTCTTTCAGCCATCTCTTCTCCTGTTCCTATCTCCAACCTCATCCAGGCAAAATCCTGTTTGTTTGTTTTTTTGGTCACACCCAGCTGTGCTCAAGGGTTACTCCTGGCTCTGTGCTCAGAAATTACTCCTGGCAGGCTTGGGGGATCACTTGAGATGCCAGGAATTGAACCCAGGTCTGTTCCAGGTTAGCAGCATGCAAGGCAAACGCCCTACTGCTGTGCTATTGTTCTGGCCCCCAGAAATGTATTTTTATTTTTCAAAGAATACTTGTGTTTATATTACCAGAAGGTTAGACATTACTTTGTGATCACAGTGGCAGTGAAAAAATGTTTAGCTAACATTTTTTGGTGAAGTCATTCTCCTAAAATTAGAAAATGTAGATCAGTGAAAGGAAAATAAAAATCACTATGGACTAGAAAGACTGATAAAATACTTTGAAAGTAAAAATGAGAATTACATGCCATCGACAGAATAGGTAAGTAGTACTTTGTGTATGTCCTTCCAGATAATTTTTTTCTAAATATATACTGGTACTGTCCAAATGAGGTTAGTATTTGTGTGTGTGTGTGTGTGTGTGTGTGTGTGTGTGTGTGTGTGTGTGTGCGCGCGCCACACCTGGCGGTTTTCAGGGGTTACTCCTGGCTCTGCACTCAGAAATTGCTCCTGGAAGGCTCAGGGGACCATGTGGAATGCTGGGGATCAAATTAGAGTGGGTCATGGGTCAGTGCATGCAAGGCAAATTGCTCCGGTCAAGATTACTGTTTTGGGGGGTTGGCACATCCGACAGTCTTAAGGGGTTACTCCTTGCTCTGTGCTCAGGAATTGCTCATGGAAGACTCTGGGAACCATATGGGATGCTTGGGATCCAATCCAGATTGACCACATGGAAGGCAAATGCCCTATGTGCTGTACTATCGCTCCAGCCTAGAGAGAGGAGTATCTTTTATCCATTGCATTATCTTTAAAAGTAATACTCAGTTTTTATCTGATGACATCGAAGTTTTCTGATAGTTACATAATTCACAACAATTTTTCTGAATCTCTGGAGAGAAATGAAGCTGAACTTTTTTTAGACTTCTTAACAAGAACGTAACATCGCGTTAGCAGAGCTGTGTCTGGAAATCAAGCTGAAGAAAATACTTATGAGTCTGACCAGTATTGAGCTAGTTAGATGCTTACTTCAGTTATATATAAGAGAAGGCATTTGTTGATGGAAATTGATTTAATCAAAGCAATGTTTATCTGTGTAGTATAAGAAGCAAGTCATTATAATAGTAATATTATGGGGCCAGAGAGATAACATGGTAGGGCATTTGCCTTGCATGCAGAAGGATGGTGGTTTGAATCCTGGCATCCCATATGGTCCCCCGAGCTTGCCAGGAGTGATTTCTGAGTGTAGAGCCAGGATAACCCCTGAGTGCTGCTGGATGTGACCCTCAAAAACCAAAAAAAATAGTAATATCATATTTATTATATTTATTATTTATTATTTATTATATATTTATTTATTATATTTATTTGTATGAGAACTATTTCATTAAAAACAAATTTTAAGACCAGAGAATGGGTTTTGGGGTATGAAAAGATCGAACATAAAGGCTTTTATGACTCTCTCTCTCTTTTTTTTTTTTTTGGGTTTTGGGCCACACCCGGTGATGCTCAGGGCTGTCTGCTCAGAAATAGCTCCTGGCAGGCACGGGGGACCATATGGGACACCGGGATTTGAACCAACCACCTTAGGTCCTGGATTGGCTGCTTGCAAGGCAAACACCGCTGTGCTATCTCTCCGAGCCCTTTTTATGACTCTCTTAAGTGCAGCCCCAATCCTTGGATATGATACCTACAGGCCTAAAAAGGCTTTTAAAGAGACCCAAGTCATGACATCTAGTGATTTCTCTGGAAGTTTACTCTGTTCACCTCATGAACCCCACGCTTGAGCCAATCAAAATGGCAATCTGGAAACATCCTTAGGCTTATACCTCAAAAGCTACTTGGAAGACCCAGCTCTCTAGTTTCCATAATTAGCTGGGTATACAGGAGAGTCCTGCTTAGGTAAGACAGTGCATGGATGTCTTCTAGATGCCACAACCACCACCTCTCCTGGCAGAGGCACTGTTGTCCTTGAGTCACCCAAATTACAGTAGGCTGAGAGCAGTTGTATCTCAATGACATTGCCAGGAGAACAGCACAACATTAAGATCTCTCAGCAGGGCACCTCAATACCCACAGCTTCCTGGAGGGGTTAGGACAGAGGGAAAGGACCCAAATGCCACAGGCCCCTGATAATGTGCAAACAGGGCCTGTAATTAGTTGTCTTAGACTTCTGGGATGCTTTATGTCTTTTGATTGAGGGGGTTGACAAGAAAATAGTCTAAATCTTCCTTTGCCAAATCACTTGTGATAGAGTCACAATTATCTATATTTTTCAGAGTTTATGGAGGACGATTTTTAGTGAAATTTTTCAACTGTTATTTAAATTCATATCTTAGACTTTCCTGTAGGGCTTGCAGAATAAATATGTTCATGCTTGAGAAAGTGACTCTTTTAAAATTAATATTAAAAATTCAGCCTCACAGTGTAGTGGTGAATTTTCTAATTTTGATTCTGGAACATTACCAACAACCAACCCCAGGATGTTTTAAATTAAATTCTTAATTCTAGAACCTGTGGTTTTATTTGATGGCACATTTTAACATGCTGAATAATTAACAGGAATTGAACTTTGGGATCTCTAAATTTGTTAACAACGGAACATTTTTAGAAAAGATTCTGATGTACTTCAATAGGCACCTACTGGGATTTCTCTTAAAATCCTCTCTCATCAGTCTGATGAAAGAAATCATTCATTAATAAGAATTTGACCTTCCCAAGATTTTTTCTTGGGGTGGAGTAGGGTCACATCTGGCAGTGCTCAGGGCTTACTCATAGCTCTGCACTAAGGGGTCACCTCAGCAGTGCTCAAAGTAATAAATGGTGCCAAAAATCAAACTGCTTTTGTTGCATGTAAGGCAAGTGCTTAAGCCCATATAGCACTTCTCCCATCTTTGTGGTGATAAATCAACAACCGATAAACAAAACATTTGTGAAAGACTTTATAATCTACACATGACACGATGCTAAGAAGATACTTCTTTGGATCCAGATTTCTCCCAAATATCAATACAAGGATGATCTAAGCAAGACTTTGACACCAAGGTCTAAGACTGAGAATGGAGAAGAATCTACTTCATGTCTACTGACTCCCTGGCCTAGCTTGAAATGATAAAAGACAGACAAGACTGATAAAAGGAGTGGAAACCTTTCAGACTCAAGTTTAGAGAGGAGAGGCTCAGAGGGCATAACAGACAAACTTTTCGAATGTTTTCCCCTGTCTCTCCCAACTGTGACAGAGAATCCAATATCCTGCAAAAGAAGAGCCTGCTATTTCTGTTGTCTGGATTTCAACTTCTCTGATTCTAGATTTCAAAAGAGTGGTATAAGTACAGAGGAAAGTAAACTGCAAGTCGGACAGACATTCCTTCCCACCATTCCTGAAAGTATGTTTGACTGGAGGAGAAAGATTTGAAAAATTAGAATTTGGGATCATTATCAAGATTCAGCCATGTTTTTGAGTTGGCAGCTGTTTTTAAGCTTTTGACTGTCAACTGAAAAAGTGTATATAAAATAGGCTTAGGCCTGTGTGTTTGTCACAGGCTTAGAGAGATGTCTTCTTCCCACTGGCTACTATTCCAGGAATAAAGTTCCAGAGGGCAAAGAATAACAGTGATAAGCTGGAGAAAAAGTACAGTGGGTAGGATGCTTGCCTTGCATGCAGCTGGCCTGGGTTCGATTCCCAGAATTCCATGTGGTCTCTCAAGTATAGAATTTAGAGTAATCCTTGAGTACAGAACTAGGAATAAGTCCTGAGCACCCCATGGTGTGACCCAAAAAGTTAATAAAAACATTAAAATGTTTAAAATATACAACCTTCCTAACCACAATGTCTGAAAGAAAAAAAGGAGAGAAAGAGAGAGAGAGAGAGAGAGAGAGAGAGAGAGAGAGAGAGAGAGAGAGAGAGAAGGAGAGAGAGGAGTAAATGTTCTGCTATAGAGGCAACAGGAGGGAAGCTAGGAACACCTATGGCGGGAAATGTACAGTGATGAAAAGTGTTGTACAATGTATGACTGAAACACAATCATACCTTTGTAAAGGAAAAGAAACCCAACTGTATAATGAATAGCTTTATAGCCACAGTGTTTAAATAAAGTAGGGTTATTTTTTTAAAGCAGATAAATAATGAAAGTGCTTTTAAGTCATCTAAATGCATTTGTTCACAAACTTGTTGAGTGCTCACAGCATCAGTGTTGTGAGTTCCTGTCTCCATTTAATAGATGGGAAAATAAAAGTCACAGAACTAAAATAGAGGATCTGGGAACCAAATATAGATGTCCCAGTTGTTCAGGTTTGCATTATGATGCACCACTTTTGACTTTCCTAAGAAGAGAGTTAAACTGCTAGAGATTAGTCATTAGAAAGAATTAGGTTGGGCCTGGAGAGATAGCACAGTGACGTTTGCCTTGCAAGCAGCCAATCCAGGACCAAAGGTGGTTGGTTCGAATCCCGGTGTCCCATATGGTCCCCCATGCCTGCCAGGAGCTATTTCTGAGCAGACAGCCAGAAATAACCCCTGAGCACCGCCGATTGTGGCCCAAAAACCAAAACCAAAACCAAAAAAAAAAAAAAAAAAGAAAGAAAGAATTAGTTTTTTTTTTTGGGGGGGGGGAAGATCACCCAAGGAAATTATTTTATATATCACCCAAACTTCTAAATTACTCTGAAAAAAAAAGTCACAGTGGGGAAGATAGAATTGTCTGTTTCATTTTAATTTGTGTACGAAACCACACTGGGGAATATTTAGTTTCCTCTGCATTCACAGCCTTTCAGAGAGCATAGAGTCTCATGGCCCTTTCATTTTGAGGATCTACGTGAAAATTTGAATTTAAAATGCAGAGAAATGAAGGGCTGGGTCTTCACTTTTTAAAATAAATCACCAGAGAGAGCACAGCGGTAGGGCGTTTGCCTAGCATGCGGCCGATCCAGGACAGGCCTAGGTTTGGTTCTCGGCATCCCATATGGTCCCCCGTGCCTGCCAAGAGCAATTTCTGAGGGCAGAGCCAGGAGTAACTCCTGAGCACCGCCACTTTGGCCCAAAAAGCCAAAATGAAATAAATCACTGTAGGGTTTCTTTTATTTACATATTTACAAACAGCAAGGGCACCAGCTTGCATTTGGCATCCTTTTATTTGATTTACAACTTGGAAGAAAGAAAGACTTTTTAGGAATCCATTTCTTTCCAGAGCATTAGCCTTGCTTGAATCTATTCCACACAATCCCCATTGACAGTAATGTCCAGATGGGTACCTCAGGGCTGATGAATGTGGTGAGGTTGTGAAAATGGTGACTTCCTGATAGTCCTTCCTCTTGTGTGTCTTTCCTTACTCCGTGACAGAAGACCTCACTCTGACCATTCTTGTTTTCTCTCTAAACCAAGTAAATCTCCAGTTGGAATTAATTCAGCTGGAGTGTTTTACAGTTGAAGCCACCTCATATTTTAGGAAAGTTGTACTGGTGTTAGGTCCCCTAGTCTCATTCCACGAGACTCTTTCCCTCTCCTCAGCACCCCAGTTAAAAAAACAATCAAAAGTGGTAGGTTGGGGCTGGAGAGATAGCATGGAGGTAGAGCGTTTGCCTTTCATGCAGAAGGTCATTGATTCGAATCCTGGCATCCCATATGATCCCCTGAGCCTCCAGGAGCGATTTCTGAGCGTGGAGCCAGGAGTAACACTGAGCGCTGCCAGGTGTGACCCAAAATCCAAAAACAAACAAACAAACAAAAAGAAAAGTGGTAGGTTTCCTGGTAGCCTCCAACTTCTGATCGATTGACTACAATTGACTACAATTTAGAGGTTACCTAACGTCTTTCTCAAGTTTGATTTGTTAGAGTAGCCCACTGACCTTAGGGAAATATGTACACTTACTGGGTTATGAAAGGGTTCAATGAAGTCTGCATATAAACAACCAGAAGAAGAATTTCTTAGAGTAAGTTCTGGGAGGATTCTGAATCTCGAAACTTCTGACCCCAAAGATTTGAATTGCATCATCTTCTTGCTACTTTAGGTATGTGTCAAACAAGAAAGCTTTTCTGAATCCTGTTTCTCTTAAGATTTTTTGGGGGGTGTCACACCCGGCAGCGATCAGGGGTTACTCCTGGCTCTGTGCTCAGAAATTGCTCCTGGCAGGTTCGGGAGACGATATGGGATGCTGAGATTTGAACCACTGTCCTTCTGCATACAAGGCAAACTCCTTACCTCCATGCTATCTCTCTGGCCCCTCTCTTAAGATTTTTATCCTTGCTTCACCACATAACCATAATGAATCACTAAATTCATTTTCAATCTTCTGTAGAGGGATGGAGCCAACCATTCCAAGTCTTTGCTTTTTTGTTTTAGGTTTTTTTGTTTTGTTTTGTTTTGTTTTGTTTTTGTGATGGACAGTTCCCAACCTGGAGTGATCCAGTAGCCTATCCAGAGTATCCTAATTTAAATAAAATACATTTATCACACCTGATTAAGAGATATTTTAAGAAGGGCTATCACAGGGATTCAGATACTCGGGGTCGGGGTCAAGAAGCAGCTCTGAAGACCCTATATTAGAACAAATGATATTCCTAGTGTTCTTTTCACTAACATCTAACATCTAAAGGGATTCAGAAGTTATGTGCCAGGAACATACATGCTATATATGTGCTATGTATATATTTAGAAGTTGCTCAGGGCCAGGAATATATCCTTACTCTATTTCTGGTGATTCTCTTAGAATTTAAGTAGAAGGCTGGCTGGCCTGGGGATAGGGAGAGGGAGGGTGAAAGGAGGGAAGAATATCATCTACCCACATGCTAGTGACCAAAGCAAAGACGTCATGCCCGACACAAGCATCTGTTAGCACAGCAATGCCCTGTCCTCTTTTAGAATGTGTAACTGGGTCAGCTTCTGTAGTCCCATTCCAATACTTCAAATGAAAGCTGTTAATGTACTAGAAATGCAAAAGCTAAAATTAGTTGAGTTTCTTTCTCCAAAGGCCGTCCTCCCCCTCTTTGCAGACAATACATTTGCATAATTTTACTTGGAGAAGAAATGATCACTCAGCCTTTTTTGTTTAAATGAGCCTCTGAGGACATTTCTTGATATTTGACTGCAGGGAGCCATTTTTTAGACTCCCCAAGACCATATCACAGGCTGAAGCTGTGCTCCATATTTTTCCCTCCGCCAAGACTATTTCAAAAGACTTAAAGGAGACATGTATATCTCCTTCAAATGTTTCTTTAGATATATTTCCTTAATAGGTATAACTCAGGGTATATCTTCTTAGGTAGCAGCAGTTTTCCCCATTTCTTTTTAAAAACATATTTAGTAGAAAATTCTAGTAGATAAGCTTCTTTAGGGTTCTTAATTCATGTTAAAACCAGGTTATCAGGATTGTTTAGCTTGTTATTTTTACCCCCATATTCACCAGTAGTACCATGGGGCATTTTTCTTTTCTGTATAAGCACATTAAAATGGGAGAAATCTATGTGTGCAAACAAGTTCTTATCTTATTCACTCCTGAACCTTGGATCCTATTTATGGAACCAGCATGGTTTTCTACACCAGCACCAGGAATCAGACTTATCCCAGGGAAGGCCCTGATGCTTCCCTGGCACCTACTTGCTCGAGATGGGTTCATATGACACTTTGATGTCATATGCAATAGTAATGACAACCTGCTTTTAGGGTAGGGCTCTTTGCATTGCCACGGAATGGTGAGATGAAACCAGAAGATGCTCCGTGTCACCCTGACTTCGACATAGAATCTGTACAAAAACAAGGACCTCTACAGAACCACAGCAACCATGATTGTGCTGAGCTTTTAATGGGACCACAGAGAAAGACTTTGGTGTTAGAAACACAGTATGTGGGGCTGGAGTGGTGGCGTTAGCGGTAAGGCGTCTGCGGTAAGGTGTGCATTAACCTAGGATGGACCGCGGTTCAATCCCCTGGTGTCCCATATGGTCCCCCAAGTCAGGAGAGATTTCTGAGCACATAGCCAGGAGTAACCCCTGAGTGTCACTGGGTGTGGCCCAAAAAACAAACAAAAAACAACAACAAAAAAGAAAACACAGTATGCCTGGAGCTTGTATTTGGTCTTATGCCAGGATACTTAATGGGTAAGGTCTCCCTTTCTATTTTCCCCATATTTTGCTGTGCCTATTCAGACAACAACAACTGCCACACACACACACACACACACACACACACACACACACCCCTTTTTGTTGTATTTTTTTAATCTCTGATCTTTTTTAAAAAAGAGTTTACTAAACCTTCTGCTATTCTATTAATGACTTTATTGAAGATACAATAATTTTCACAAATATACTTGCTACTGAATTTTTTCTTCTTTATTCTACTCTTCCATTTTATGTCACATAGCATAATATCAAGGACTATTTATGTTGTTATAAATCGAAGAATATTCTTATTAATCTTGTAGGGAAAATTCTGGGATTCACTGGTTGGTTGGTTTCCTGTGGTTTAATGGCTGCTATCTACAGCTTGCTTTCAGCAGCTTGCATTTCATGGTATTGTGTTTGTGTTCATGCCACCCTGGAATGGATGGAGCAGCACAAGGAGTGGTGAACAAGAAACTAGATGGAGTCATAGGAGAAAGTGTATTTCAGTCAAGGGGTGTAGATCAGTCTCTTGGATCTTACTGAGCCAACCAAGATTCTAGCTCTCTGCTGCTTTCCTGCCACTTTTATTCATCAGAGTTTAATATAAAACACCCGAAGGACTGGAGAGATAGCGTGGAGGTAGGGCATTTGCCTTGCATGCATGGTCCCTTGAGCCTGCCAGGAGCAATTTCTGAGTGCAGAGCGAGGAGTAACTCCTGAGTGCCACCGGGTGTGACCCAAAAAACAATATCTGAGGGTCAAGGTTGAAGTGATAAGGGTACTTGTGCTAATTAACTCAGAAAAGTTGAAAATAAAAAGTGATTTTTTTGCAGATGTATATCAATAACATCTAAACGATATTTTATTACATCTTGGATTTATTATTATTTCTCCATTATTTGTATGTATACTACTTCTCTTTATATATTAAGCTATTCATGAACAGCTCGGTTTTTCCTATATCTTGGTTATTGCAAAAAAAAAAGCTGAAAATAAAACCCTGAGAGCACATATATTTTGTTAGATAAGATTTTTATATTTTTCTGGTTTAAAAAAGTGCTTATATCAGAGTCAGAGTAATAGTACAAAGGGTAGGGAGTTTGCCTTGCACACAGCCAACCTGGGTTAAATTGCTAGCATCCCATATGGTCCCCCTGGCACTGCCAGGAGTAATTCCTGAGTACAGAGCCAGGAGTGACTCCTGAGCATATCCTGGTGTGCCCCCCCACAAAAATAATTAGAAACTGCATATGTTTTTTTTTTTTTTTTTTTTTTGGTTTTTGGGCCACACCCAGCGATGCTCATGGGTTACTCCTAGCTGTCTGCTCAGAAATGGCAGGCACAGGGGACCATATGGGACACTGGGATTCGAACCAACCACCTTTGGTCCTGGATCGGCTGTTTGCAAGGCAAACGCCGCTGTGCTATCTCTCCGGGCCTGAAACTGCATATGTTTTGTTAAATAAAATTATTTTGCTTTTATTGGATATACACATAGAATTCTATTCCTGGATCATATGGCAATTCTATTTTTAATTTTTTTGAGGAAGCTCTGTACTGTTTTTCATAGTGGCTAATTTGCATTCCCACCAACTGTATATAAGAATTCTCTATTATCATTTCTTTTTCTTTTTCTTTTTTGATTTTTGAGTCACACCCGGCAGCGCTCAGGGGTCACTCCTGACTCCAGGCTCAGAAATCACTCCTGCCAGACTCGGGGGACCATATGGGATGCCGGGATTCGAACCGCCATCCTTCTGCACGCAATGCAAATGCCTTACCTCCATGCTATCTCTCCGGCCCCTATCACATCTTTTCTAACATTAGTGTTTTTATTCTTGGTGATAGTTATTTTAATATGTGAAGGTTATATAACATTGCTTTGTGTTTTTGATTTATATTTTCCTGATGATTAGTGATGGTAAACATTTATCATGTGTTGAATATTTGGATATTTTCTTTTGAGATGGTCTATTTCATTTTGAAATTAGAGTGTTAGGCTTTTTGCTATTTTGTTGTTTAAAATTTTGATATAATTTTCTGTTTGGTTTTTTTTAAATAAGAACTTACAGAGGGAGAGAGAGACACACAAAACACTTTCACTCATCTATGGGTTTTAAGAAAAACAAGAGACATTATTGTGATAATGCCCAGAGACAACAGAGATGAGGTCTGGAAGGACTGGCTCTCGATGGGAAGCTCACCACATAGAGTGGTGAGTTTAGTTAGAGAGATGCTACACTATCATGACAATGTTAGTGAGTGAGAGAAGTAGAATGCCTGTCTCAAATACAGGCAGGGAGGGGTGGGGGAGGAAGAAAACTGGGGGAGGCAGTGGTGGTGAGAAGGTTGCTCTGGTGTAGGAGGGTGTTCTTTTTATGACTGAAACCTACCTACAATCATGTTTATAATCATGGTGCTTAAATATAGAAAAAAAAAGTGAATTTGTAACGATTGCACAAATAGTAAAAAATATTTAAATCATTTAATACAATATAGGATACTGCTTATTTTAGTTATAAAACTAAATTTTCAACTCTGGCATCTAAAATATATTGCATTAAATTTTATTTCATACTGGGATTTTGGGCCACACAGAGTGGTGCCCAGGGATTACTCCCGGCTCTAACACTCAGAAATAGCTCTTATGAGAAATTAGATGAGATCTGAGGATCAAATCTGGGTCTGTCCCAGGCAAGGCAAATGTCCTACCTGTTTGCTATCACTCTGGCCCCTTGTACTGGGCTGTTATTGTAGTAATTATCTTGTATTTCAGGTCATAAATAAAGTGTAAAAATTCTGTGCTAAAATAAAGTACTTAAAGCTGAAAATGTCCCTCTATATATGGTTTTAGCTGTATCTCACACATATGCTGCATCTCACACATATTTTTTGTAAATATTTTTGCTGTACATTTTTTAATTTAGTTTGAAAGATTTTTTTCAATTCTGCTATTGACATATTGACTTTTTAGAAGTATGTTCATATTGACTTTTGGCTTTAGTTTCCATTTTGATCTATCTCAGCTACATTCTGTAGGACATTCATTTTCAAAAATATATTATGAACTTGATGTGGTTCCTCTTGATAAAGATTGCTTGCATCTTTAAAATCATGCCTATGTTCTGTTAATAGTCAAGTTTAGATTTATAAATGTTAATGAATTCAAGTTTGTTATATATGGTTATAGTATTGATGCATCTTATCAACAACTGATAGTCAACATTATTAAAATTACACTAAGCCTCTGAATTTGGATTTTCCTCTTTTCTATTTTGGTTTTCATCAGTTTCTGCTTCAAGTATTTTTTAACTTTTGTGATTAGATTATGTAATAGTCCTTTGAGATGGTTATACCTCTAGGAATTTCTATTTTTGCTATTTATAAATATCCCTTTAAGACTTTTAATATTAGTCACTGTGATTTATAATATTGCCAATGATAGGGGCTCAGAGAGTCCATTTCTTTTTACCATTGTCTCAGGGTTCCGCCCCATTAAACCCCATCCTTCCACCCTCATTTTTCTACTATCGCAAGCTCAGTTATATAAAACAGTCCACAGATTCTGTTACTTTGATCAACTTGATATTTCCTATTATGATCATTATATCTCACTTTGTTATACTCCAACCTGTCAGATACTGCAATAGTATTGAATTGGTAAAGAAAATTTCAGCCACATACTGTTGGGCCAAGTTGTTAAAAGTTGTCTCTGCAGTGTGAGATGATACATCATTGTTATCTTGATTGCATTTCCCTTATGATTAGTGATGTGTACAACATTTTTCATGTGCCTTTTGGCCATTTGTATTTCTCCTTTGAGGAATTTTCTGTCAATCTCTTCCATTTTTTGATGTAGTTGTAAAGTTTCTTGTAAAGTTCTACCAGTGCCTTACACACCCAAAAAAAACCATATATATATATATATATATTTGATATTAACCTTTTATCAGAGTGCTGGGTAAACAATTTTCCTATTCTGTGGGATCTCTTGTATCCTGGCCATCATTTCCATTAAGGTGCAGAAGCTTCTTAATTTAATTTATTTTTCTTTGCTTCCACTTGCTTTGTCAGTGGTATTTAATCCCTGAAGATGCCATAAGCTTCAATGTCAAGGAGAGTTCTGCAACCATGATTAACTTTGTAATGTCTCTGTGACTAACTTAAAAAAAAGTTGTCTCTGAGATGTGCTGAGTCTTACTCCCTGCTAGCCCCTGATCTTGGCTATCAAACACCTGGATTGGCTACATGATAAGTTATGGGAAAAATTGGCTCTGATCCTGAAGAGTGTAAAAATATCTTGTTCCCCTTGCATCTC
Source organism: Suncus etruscus (assembly GCF_024139225.1). Taxonomy (NCBI): domain Eukaryota; kingdom Metazoa; phylum Chordata; class Mammalia; order Eulipotyphla; family Soricidae; genus Suncus; species Suncus etruscus. The sequence continues at coordinate 32,079,146 of NC_064866.1, read as the reverse complement.
TTCAGGATGTGGGGCAATGCTTTGTTTTCTACAGATTGCAATTCATTTTGTCTGCTCTAAATTGACACCTTGGAGTGTAGTTTTGCTTGAAGGTATAAATGTGGTCACAGTTTGGAGTTCACAGATTCTAATTCACAGACTAGAGTCCCCAACCTACTGCATAGAGCATAGGGTAGATGAATAAAACTTCCTGTCCATCTCTTTTATTTGGTGGCTCTCACTGAGTTTGAGAAAACTCAGCTTATAATAACATATAAAAAAAGACATTCTATATCTACCCTTTCCTCTGGCTGACTTCACTCAGCATGATATCTTCCAGACATCCAAGTAGTGACAGTTGCATGATTTTTGTCTATGTGCTGATGAGTAGTATTCTATTATATATATGTATATATATGCTTCACATGTATATTATATATACATATATTTATGTAGACAGTCAACTTTTTTTTGGAAGTAAAATCAGGTTTTTATTTGAAAATTCTGAGGTAGAGGAGGGAAACTATGAGAAAGGGAGAGACTAACATGCTCAAGAGAGAACACAGGCTTCTCCAAAAGTGGAGGGATCTCCACTCACAACACAGCATGAAAGTAGGAAAATCCACATCTCAAGATGGGGAGATGTAAGTGACATGTGCATTTGAGCTCCATGTGCATGAGTCCAAGTATAACATGTGCATCTCCATTAATTTATTCTTGAGTTCTTGGGATAGTTCCAGATTTTGTCTATTGTCAATAATGCTTTATAGGAGTGCAAATATTTTTTCTGAATAGAGTTTTGGGTCCTTGGGGTATATGCAAAGCAATAGAATTACTGGGCCATATGGATGCTCAATTCTGCATTTTTTTGAGTGTCCATATTGTTTCCAAAAGGGTTGATCCAGACAACATTCCTACCAGCAATAAATAAAGGTTTATTTTCCACCCACATTTATGCAAGCAATCACAGTTTTGTTTTTTTTCAATGTTTTTTTAATGTTTTCCAGTCTAATTAATATTCTAGTGTATTTTGCAAAGACTCTTTTACTTTGGGGAACTGTGGGCCACATTTGATATTGTGCTATTCCTATGAGAATCTCCAAAACTCTACTTAACATCTATGGTTCAATTTGTTTTGGAATCAGTAGTTGAATCAAGCAGTCATAGAGCTTCATTTTCTGCTTCATTCATTTTTCCTCTATCTTTGATAGACTTTGGGTTTATAAATTATCTTTGCCTTGTGAGGGTTCTAATGCTTTTCTGGAAATAAATACATTATAGTTTGTCTGGATTTCTTTTACAGCCCATTGTTCTAGACACCATTTGGCCATTGCTAAATATTATTTATTAGTATTTTTTAGAGTGGTAATGGCCTTATCTAGAAATGTGCCTTCATAATTTACTACAGCAAAGTTTGGATATAATTGTTCTTCCCTGAGATATGGGGTCCACCTCTGGTCAAATATGCAGAAATATCCTGTTTTATTTGTTTTGAAGGGACTTGTAAAAATTTAAAGCTAAAAAAAAATTTTTTTTCACTGTTGTTGCTTTCTATACATTTTTATCATGTTTTTTAAGTTTTCAATAGTAAATGATTTTCATTATCAGGGATAGTTTATTTATTTGATTTAAGTATAGCATGTTATCAACAGCAAAACAAGTTTTCTTGGTGCTCATAACTCTTTATAAATATTATTAATTTTTTTATTTTAATTTACTTGATCATAATATTTACCCAAGCCAGTAGTGACACTTTACAGGACTTGTTTTTTAAAAGCTACCTATTATCTTATTCCATCTGCTTGCTATATTTATATTGCTGTTTTCTTGGTGTTAAAAAGAATGACCTGTAGGGGCCAGAGCGATAGCACAGCTGTAGGGTGTTTGCATTGCATGCAGCCAACCCGGGATGGACCCTGGTTAGATTTCCAGCATCCTATATGGTCCCCCCAGACTGCCAGGAAGGGCTTCTGAGAGCAGAGCTGGGAGTAACCCCTGAGTGCCACTGGATGTGGCTCCAAAACAAAAACAAAACAAAACAGAAAAAGAATGCTGTCCTAGTTTACCTATTTATTTTTAAAGAGTTTGGTTTGGGAAGTCTTACACTGGAAATATATATGTATATGTATGTATATATATGTATATATATATACATACTATTTATTTTCGATTATTCCAACTCATTATTTATTATTTTATGGTCTGACACTTTTGTTCCTTTAAATTAGAAAAGGAGGAATTTAAGAAAGAATTCAGTGAAAAGGTAATCAAGAGGTAAGAATGAGAGTGAATAAGCTGGTTGGGAGAATAAAGGGAGTTTTATAACAAGTCTTGGGAAAATTTGTCACAGAAAAGGCAAAGGTTTAGGATTTAAGAAATCTGAAATTTAGTCTGAGGACTTAAAACTGACTATGAAGCACTGGGTAGGAAAAAATTTATTTTTTATTGGGGTTGTTTTTAGTTTTTGTTTTTTGGGGGAGCCACAACTAGCAGTGATCAGGAGTCTGCATTCAGAAATCCCTCCTGGCAGTGGTCAGGGGACCATATGGGTAGCTAGGGGTCAAGATTGTCTGTGTGCAAGGCAAATATTTTATCTGCTGTACTATAGCTCTAGCCAGAAGGAAGAGATCGTTTCTGAGAAACATTCATGTTCAAAAATTATATCTTTCTACTACTTGGAGGAGAGTTTTTAACACTAGATATTCCATTCCTTCTTAACATATACTCTAAAATATCCATCTAACAAAAATTCCTATTATTAGCTTTCAATTTTCTTTTGGCTTTTGGGCCACACCCAGTGGCTCTCAGGGGTTAGTCCTGGCGTTGCACTCAGAAATCGCTCCTGGCAGGCTTGGAGATGTCCGAATCAAACGGGTCCGTCCTGGGTCAGCCGTGCGCAAGGCAAATAAATGCACGCTGTGCTATCACTCCAGCCCCTTAGTTTTCAATTTTATGTTTGTAAAATAAGGACATTGAAATAATCATCTTTAAGGCCCCTTCAAGCTCTAAAATTTCAACTTTGAAAGGGCCCTTTAAAGATTTAACTCATTTTAAGGAGTTCTGGGAATCCTTTGAAGTTAATTAAAATTTTTGTTAGACTGTGTACAGATGTTCATTTTTCTGGGGAGAAGATTCTTAATGCTGTTATTTTGTTCTATAACATTTCATAAAAGCAAAAATATCAGGGGCAATTAATTTAATAATACTAATTCAATTAATCACAGAAAGATAGCAAGCATCTTACTGAATACCTTTTATGTGCTCCTGATAAGATATACATGAATAAAACACACATTTGAGAAATGCCAGAAGCTCATCAGCAAAAATAGTTATTTCTCCTAACATGTGAATGTCAGAAATAATATACATATAAGTATTCTTACAATACTTTGTCATGACGAAACCAAGAAATTACATGAAAAATATTTGATTGAGTCTCAGTACTAATTTATTTAGATAATAAACAGATCATACCTGGTTCGATATTGGGGTCATATGTGAGTTGTGCTACAAGAGATAAATTTGTGAGTAACTCAGTGAGTCTGCATCATGAACATATAGTCCTATTGGTAAGCTATAGATTTGATTTATTTGTGAGAAATATACACCAGTGAGCTGTCTGGTTATTCCCTTCAGATGAGAATTGAGAAAAATGGCTTTATTTTCTTTCCCTTTCTTTTCTCGATGTTAAATTGGCCAAGGGAATTACAAAACATCTAGACAAAGCTTAGAGATCTGGTGACTGTGAGAGTGGCTACAGGGGACTTATGGGAGTTTTGCAAAAAAGATGTCTTAGTTTTTGGACATAATTCCCACAGACTTCTGAGAGTTGAAAAGGATTAAGAGCCCAGAAACAGCTGTGGTATATCAAGCATGAGAAAATTCACCCAATTAAAAAAAAAGTATAGAACAATAAAATTATTTTTCAATCTTCTAAAACACATAGACTTGCAAAAAATTTAAAAACAATAAGATATGAGAGCATATTAAATTGACAGGAAAATCTCCATAGACAAGAATCAGGGATAAATCTTAAAGGAATAATAAATTATCAATAATATCTGCATGGAAATGGGAAAGATAGGATGGGTAGGAACAATAATAGTCTCTAAAAATATAAAGAAATTAATAACATTCTTTGAATATCGAACAAGCACAGTGATTATAAAGCAACAATAGTAAGATAATATGCTCCTTTAACAGGTCACAGTATTCATCATCATCATCACATCATTATGAAGACTGCTGAAGAATTAATCAGTGAGGGGCTGGAGAGATAACATGGAGGTAAGGCATTTTGCCTTTCATGCAGAAAACGGTGGTTCAAATCCCGGCATCCCATATGGTCCCCCAAGCCTGCCAGGAACGATTTCTGAGTGTAGAGCCTGCGTGCTGCTGGGTGTGACCCCAAACAAACAAACAACCCCCCCAAAAAAAAGAAACAAAAGAAAGAATTAATCAGTGAAGCTATATGATTGAATGAGTGAAGAGTTAAAGCACAGAGAAACAAAAAGGGAAAAATAAGAAAATAATCTAAATAAAGAGAAGCAACAAAGCTATAATAGAATTTAAATATAATGAAATACCAGAGAGGTGACATTTGGATATTTCTTGCTAGAGAAATTTCTAGAATTTAAGAAAGACTTGAATTCCCCAAATATAAATAATCTAAAAATCATAATCAAAGACATACAAAAAAAACCCCATAAAACAGGGTAAGACTTGGACACAATGTCACAGTGCTTCAAAATAATAAGTGTATTTGGAGAAAACCATTTAATGACTTCCCTGGAAAAGATTAGGTTATCTCTAAGGGCATAAAAATGAAGGAGAACCAACTTCTCAACAGCCACATCAGAGTCCAGGAAACAAGGGATGAATTAGCTTTAAGTTAATTAATAATGTTTACATTTGAATCTAAATTTAATTTTTTAGTCTACCCAAATGTTAATTGGATCTTAGGAACAATTTGTTTATAGGAACTTCCTAGGTGATTACGAGGTACATTAAAGTTTCGGAATCATCATCTTTTTATATTGTTTTTCATATATTTGTTGGAGAAAGATGTTTTAAAATAGAATTTAAATTTATGCTTTAGGTGTGCCATGTAACTGCACCACATTCATCAATGAATGGCAGTATCTCTACATCACTTCTCTAGTTTCCTAATCAAACCACCTTCATCCTCTATCTCTTCCCAAGCATCACCCCTCTTTCATCCCAGATCGGTAACCTCAGTTTATTTGTAGAGTCTAAGAATTTGTTTTCACTGGCTGTTTTCTATCCCCTTGTTTGTTTATATTTCACATATATAATTCACTACTCATCATTTTCCCTTCTGATACTTTGCTTAGCATGAAACTCCCCACTGAAATTCATGTTGCAAGATTGGATGGACATTTTTTTTGCCTCAAATGCCAGGAAACCAGTTCAATGAGGACATTTATAAATGTCCAAGATTTATAAAAATCCAAGATTTCATAATTCTTTTAGCTATGTAGTATTCTGTTGTCCACACACCACCAATTTGTTGATCTTGGATTGTTTCCTAAGAGTTTGGCTATTGTAAACTTGACCATTGGACATATGCTGCAGTGAATACAGGCATATTTTTGTTTGTTTGTTTGGGCCACACCCAGTGATGCTCAGGGGTTACTCTTGGCTATGCAGTCAGAAATTGCTCCTGGTTCGGGGGTCCACATAGGATGCTGGGGATCAAACCAAGGTCTGTCCTGAATTTGCTGCATGCAAGGCAAACGCCCTACTGTCTCCAGCTTCATATAGGTGCAATTTTAACTTTCTCTTAACAGACATTCTCTAGAATTGAGAATCACTTTTTTTGTTTTGTTTTGTTTTTTGGGCCACACCCGTTTGACGCTCAGGGGTTACTCCTGGCTATGCGCTCAGAAATCCACCCTGGCTTGGGGGAACCATATGGGATGCCGGGGGATCAAACCGCGGTCCGTCCTACGCTAGCGCTTGCAAGGTAGACACCTTACCTCTAGCGCCACCTTCCCGGCCCCTGAGAATCACTCTTACTTCTGCAAATGCTTGCCTATTTCTATCCTATTGATAACCTAGTGTGAAGACTTTAAAATACACAATATCTTAACCTAAGAGAAAGAAATTACAATGAGGTTGAATCTCCTCACTCCAGTTCTTGGGACATACTGGAGTGAGAGGAGGATGACTGCACTAATATTTGGGGAGTGTGAGGCAATTGTCTAGCAACCGACACATTTCAAGGTGTTCATGACTACTTGAGAAGTAAGTACCATCTTGTAGTGATCCTCTTTAGTCTCCGACTCAGTTCAAAGGAATGGAGGTTTTGTAAGGTGTTTACCTATTTATGAACTTTACTCCAAAACAAGAACTTGAAATAGTTTCTGAAACAAGCAGATTTGAAGGGAAAGAAATCTACCTGCTGTTTTCAAAGGTCTGATCTCAGCATCTCCAGTAGATGCCCTGCAGAAGCTCTTTAGAGAAATCTTTTCTCACTGTGAGACTAAATGTTTATAATTTGGTTTTTCTAGATCTAAGCCCAATTTCCTGAATGAAGGACTTTACTCATTTTTTTTTAAGTATTTATTTCTTTTGGGTAAAAGAAAAGTCTGAGTTGATCTTTTACCATTTGACAAGTGGTTAGAAGTGCTGTGTATCTATATAAACAAGCTCTTATCTACTAGAGATAAGAACTCATACTTATTTACAATACAGGGGAATCTCCCACCTTGAAAATATGTCATGTGGATCCATCTTAGACTCCAGGAGATTAGACACCAACCGTCCAAACTTGAATCCTGAACCCCAGACATAGAAACGACACAGTTCTTCACAACAGCGACAGGAACCAAAGCCCATCTGGGACATCCTGAATACTACTCGAACTCCAACATGTGCCAGTTCTAATATGATATCCTGACAACGAGGAAATTGGGAACAAATGGACATAAGAACAGGTTATCCTACCTTCCCAACCAATGATAAAACAAAATTAGAAGACTTATCACACTATGAGCTGTGCAAAAGCCAAGAACGTGATCCACAGATGACTGGCTGATAGAACCATGACTGGGCAGTATGTATTCTGAGACCAACAAGAAAGCCCTAGTCTAGGGTTTGGTCTACGTCCTGCACAACAATCATCACCTCTAATTTCAGAGACCTGACTGAGGCAATTGCAACTGAATGGGTCTTCTGGAAACATAACGAAAGACGATATTCCAGGCTCCATCCGAGTTTCAGCACAAGGGCCAAGACCACTAACCACAGAAGACAGATTAAAATGACATTGAGGAAACAGAACTTCTAAAATCACAAAGGAAGTCTTCATCATAAGTTCCACTCCTTAACCTGTGAATAGACTGAGACCTCTAGATTTAGAGGTCTGGTTTTATCATCCAGTTCGGAGCAGAAGTCTTCCATACGCCACAAAAACACCAAGGGGAGAGTAAATGAATGTGAAAGGAGTCTATAGATAATCCCATGACAATATATTCCAAGGGTAGAGAAACCCTGTAGCTCTTAGGCCAAGGGGATTCCCGTTTCGGATGACCCCAATATTTACTGTGCCTATGCAGGTGGTGGGGGAGAGACAAAAAACACTAAATAATTCTTCTTTTTTTTATTTATTTTTTGTCGTTTTCTTTGTTTTGGGGTGGATATTGAAGTAGTTGTCGACAAGAAAAGATTTCAACAGCAACACAAATCAGTCTGCATATATGATAAGGACCAAGACCTTTCTTCCTTAACTGCCTTTATTTGTTTCCTATTTTTTTTTTTTTGCCTCTACCATGGAATAAAATTAATGCTTCACAAAAGCAGCAGCTCAAAAAAAAAAAAAAAAAAGAAGTGCTGTGTATCCATCTTAGCAGAGATCAGAGGTCTCATCAAGGTCCCAGAGCCCAGAATAAAGAGAGTTGGGGTGAGAGTCCAGCTTCAAGCACAGAAGCAATGAGGATGCCTTTTGAGCCATTGGAGAGATGAATGAGTAAGTGGAATATTTATAAATGTCCTCATTGAACTGGTTTTTATATTTCTTGGCATTTGAGGCAAAAAAATGTCAATTCCTTAATGTACTGTGTCAAATCTTTATAGAGTATGCTACGGCTTATAGAGCTTTCAGACTCAGCATTTGTTTGTTTGTTTTTGGGTCACACTCGGCAGTGCTCAGGAGTTACTCCTGGCTCCACACTCAGAAATCGCCCCTGGCAGGCTCGGGGGACCATATGGGATGCCGGTATTCTAACCAATGATCTTCTGCATGAAAGGCAAACGCCTTACCTCCATGCTATCTCTCCGACCCTTAGACTCAGTATTTTTAATCCAGGCCCCGCACACCAGAGATCACTCACTCCGAGGAAAAGGACTCCACAGTTTCACTATTTGAATAAAGAATCCAAATCTTAGTGACATTTAAGCCTGCACATTTGGGAAGTAGCTGAATTGAGGCCAAAAAAAAAAAAAAATTAGCTCTTTAGATTCTCCTCTCAGTTAGGCAGGTAATAGAGCAAATTGTATCTTTCACCAGACTTGCTGGAAAGGTGAGAGGGAAATGATACTGAAATAGAGGATATACCATTAAGTCACAGTTTCAAGTCTTGGGCAGGAATATAATAATATAGTGTGTGTTGAGGGATCATTCATATATGTACTTAAGTTGATTATGATTGAGAATTGAATAGTAGTGGTAAAATGTAAAAAAAACATTAAGCTTAAAAGCTTAGTAGTTAGAGGGGGAAATTAGGGAGGCACCTAGACCAATCAGATGCAAGACTACTATGTAGTAGGATAGGTACATAGGGGACCACATATTCTAGCAGCCCAGGGGGTGAGGGAAGAGGATACGGGAGATAGGACAAAAACGGAGGTGTAGGGAGGAAAATTTGGTGATGGGAACCCCCCCAGATGCTATGTAAATATTTAACTAAAATATTATTGTCAACAACATGTAAACCACTATGATCAAAATAAAAATTATATTAAAAAATAATAATAAAAAAATTAAGGCTAAAAAAAAAAGCAGCTTAGTAGTATTGAGGGCTTTAAGTTTAACTGGAAAGAGAGCTCAATGGGTTGAGTATCTATGGTTCCCTGAATATCACCAGGAGCAACTTCTAAGTAAAGAGCAGGAATAGTACTCAAGCACCACCAGGTATGTCCTCAAAATTAAGCAAAAATTTCAGTCCTGCTAATGCATAACCTAAGGTCATCAAGGATGACTTTGCAACGCTTATAATTTTCCTTCCCTATTACTCTGCACCCATGGAAAAATATAACTGCCTCTCAGAGTACAGTCCATTTGGCGTACAAGATGTTGCCTTGGAGGGTTGGTGAGAAGATGGCACTCAGCAGCCATTGTGCTCCATTGGGCGGGTTAATATGTCACTCATGCTGGGCTCTTGCTTCTTGCTGGATCTTTGCCCAGGCACAGTGAGCCTCATAATCTTGCCACACTGGCTTCTCTAGCTGCACCCAAGGCATAAAATGAAGCAGTAAACTGGTTAATAACTTACCCTTTTATGTGTTCTCCCTTTCACACAAGGCAGGAGTCTGGGAAACTTTACTAGCAATTATGACCTTAAGAATTATGGGACCTGTTGGGACAGATAAAACTGTTTCTCTGGCTCCTATTTGTCTCTTGTATCAAATGTTAGATTGTTTTAAATCTCAGGGAAAGGAAGTGAGTAACCTATAATCCTAGTCTCCAACACACCAGTACTTTGATAGGCAGATCTGTGAAACTATGACTTTAGATACTAAATTGAGAAATTAGCATCATTTGGTACATTGTTTTATTTCCTACCACTAGTATTCTGGAGCATGAACTGGGAGCTCTGTGCATTTTGAAATGCTAAATAAAAGAAATACTCTTCTTTCTATGGGAAGCCAGTTGGAAAATAAGTACATTGGTATAATCAATTTGTGATTCTCTGAATTAGTTGGTGAATTTCTTTAGCCTCTGTGAGCTCAGTGAGTTGGCCTGGTTTAAGGTTAACAAAGATGGAACTCAAGATCAAATGAAGTTGGGACTTTAACTAGACTCAGCCTTGGCAAGTGGGAAGCAAGAGAATGAGTTTTCATTATTTTGCCCTTGAACTTCTAATTTGCTTCTCTTAGTTCCACCATCCTCCCTGTACATTATTCTTTATGCAGAAATCAAGCACCATCTTTTAGGATCTCTTTCCATCAAAATGATTCATCCACGGAAATTTGTTATGAAAGTAGGCATGGGAAAAGTTCCCAAATAAGACTGCTATGAACCCTGCATGCTAGAGCCCAGATTTAAGAAAGAAAATCTGAATCAATGCTTCACCTCAAGCAGAATGCTTGGACTTTATTCTGTCCACCTATTCTGTCCACCTACCCTGCTTTCTTCCATGGAATACAATTTAGAACATTAAAGTTGAGCAATCCAACTGAAGGATATTTTAAGGACTTGAAAGCAGAAAAGGAAAACTGGTAAGGCAAGCATAAGATTATTTTGAGGACAAAGCTATTGTGAGCTGAATTGTATTCTCTGCCATTCATGTACTGAAGCCTGAGACTGTGACTTCATTTGATGAAAGAGGCCATATGGTTAAAATGGGGTCTTTATAGTCAGCAATTTTATTAAAATTTTTAGGATAAGAGGAAAGTGGACCACAGACATTCATAGAGAAAAGACCATATTGGACACAGAGAGAAGACAGCCATCTGGAACTTGCCAACATCTTGATCTAAGATGTTCAATCTTTAGACCTGTAAGAAAATTAATTCAGGTCATTTGAGTCACTTATTCTGTGGTACCTATTAGGGAGTTTAAGCAAATTCATACAATGTTGAACACTGATGTGAAGTCTGTAAGGAAAGGAGGGTGAGCTGTCATTTTTATGAGTTAGAAATGAAACCAAAGCAAGTAGACCAGAGTCTCTCTAAGGAGTTGAGATCAGAAGAATGAAAGTGAGCCAGTCACAGGGAGAATCAAAAGACAAATATTTCAGGAAGCTAAAATTTCAAAGGCTACAGAATCAAGGTCAAGAAAGATGAAGGAAGTTTATGAAGAGAGAGAAAATGAGCAGGAAGTGAGAGGCTGAAGTGAAGTCCTCAAGAACTTAAAGAAAGTTTGGACATTTTTCCTCAGAGAAGTTGGCAGTCATCAAATGGTTCAAATCATGGCAGCCCTACATTGATCTATATGTTTGGAAGATCATCCTGGCTATCATGTGGATATTTGTGAAGTTGGAAAGACCCTGGGAGGTTATTTCAGTAGTCCAAAATACTGGTGAATGATAGAAGAATTGGAAAAGAATTGAATGATGTATACTGTACTTCTGTATTCTATGTAAAAGGATACTAATTGCCAATAGAAGGAATTGAGAGGACCTGGAAAAAGAGAACCAATGAAGGACTGGGGGAGATATGTTCATGACAGTCATTTACCTGGGAGAGGAACAGATATGGGAAATGGGCACAGAGAAGTAGAGAAGGCAAATGAAGTAGAGGGTAAGAGCATAATATCTGTGGAGCACAGAGACAACTGCCAGTGGGACTGGAATATGTAAAGTCAGTGAGAACACAAAATGCAAAATTGGCTAATGAAATGGGGAGGTATATGCTTTGAGCATGGCTAGTTCTAATTTTCTCTCCCCATTCCTTCAACTTTGAGATGTTTTTCTTGATCCTGCCACAAGCCATTGAGAATCACCTACAATAAAAATATGAGGGCCAGTGGTGTTGTACGAATGTTTCTTATCCTTTGTTTTGGTCACATGCTCAACTCTGAATGAATCACAGTGCCCCCAAGAAAGAGATTCCAAGCATATTTTTAAATGTTAGGCAACTGTAATCATTTGGGGGGGGGGATGGACTTGTTTTTTCCAGCCCAAAGGTCCCACCACATCTTAGCTGTGGCTGAGGCTGACCTGCTTCCCAAGGTGGCCATATTGTGCCAGTGAGTGAGATAGTGGCTCAACTTTTCAAGATTCATTTTATTTCTTAGGAGGGAGAATCAATGTAGCCCCAGGGAACAGAGTTACCCATAAAAGAAGAAACTGACCCAATTAGACACACAATAGGTCTTTTTATCAAGGGTGGCAATGAATACAACCATTTATTCTTCAAAGGTCTATTTGTCACAGAGCAGACAAGAACCAGAACGGACATGGCTGCTTGAGACTTACTCTTGCAACTTGGTCCTCAGCTGGGACCAGTCATTTCAAGGCATGACTGTCCAATCATAGCTTACATCTGCACCTCTTTCTTTTCTTTTTTCTTCTGCTTTTTTATTTGGTTTTGGGCCACACTCGGCAGCACTCTTGGCTCTGTACTCAGAATCATTCCTGGCAGGTTTGGGGGATCATATGAGATGCTGGGGATTGAACATAGCTGTATAGCAAAGTAAATGCCCTACCAGCTGTGCTATCAGTCTGGCCAACCTCTTTCTTCTTAAGGGGACCAAGAAAAGCACTGTGGGGAGAGTCAACTAGATGAGGAGGAGCAGACACCACAAGCTAGACCAGTCTCAGAGGAAGGCTCATTTTGAAGGCCACCCAGGTCTCCTGTGGACGCTGACCAGCTCCAGCAGCTAATGTTCAAGCACTCCAGAAAGAGTAAGAATAATATAAAGAGCTTTTTTGCTCAAGTCCATGGGGAGGCTGTGGGACAGAGCAGCCAGCCTCCTGTGCTCTCTGTGGAGATCACAATGAACTGGAATGGGAAGGAGAACTGTCTTAGCCAGGGACAACCCAGATCTGGCTCAGAAATTGTAAGCCTTTGGCAGCTTGTGAGCAAAGATTTTAGCATAAAAAACAGGCACGAAGTCATGTTGCTGAAAATCAGTTTGCTGAAAGCTCATTTTCTGAAACCTGATTGAAGTAACGACTGAATGACTAAAAACTAAATAAATGAGGAATTTGTAAGAATTTTCAGGTTTGCTCTGGTAACTTATCCCTTTCTCATATCTGAATAGGAGTGGTATTGCTGTTAAGGGGCAGGGATGGGAGGAACTGGAGGAGGACCTGGGGGTGGTTTGTTTCTTTTTTTAAGTAATCTCCTCTCCCTACAATACTTGTTTATCTGTTTTATTTGGGGGGGGGGGGAACTTACCCATTTTTTCTCAGACTCCTGGCTCTGCTCATAAGAATCAGTCCTGACAAGTTCAGGGATATGGGATACTGGAGATCAAACCCAGGTCTGCCACGTGCAAGGCAAACATGTATGCACAGTACTATATCTCTAGACCCCTTACAGTCTACACTTTAGTGGACTTCTCTCTCCTTCCTTAGCTCCCAAATTAGAGTAGTACCTGTCTTTTATCTTGACCCTCTTCTACCATTGGATCCTGTTTCCCTGTAAAAAGTCACTACTAATCTATGATTTGGGAGAGTCATGTCATTTTATTCTGAACGAGTTAGGATTACTGTTGACTACAAGTCACAAAAAATGGAGTGTGTTTTTTCCCCATGTAGAAGGAGTCTAGAGGAAACCAAGGAAGAATTAAGTTTTTTTTTTTTTATCTATCTTGATGTGTTATTATTGGCCCTGTATTCAGACCCATGTGGAGAGATGACTGTTGTATTTCTGAACATCACATCTACTTTCCAGGAAGGAATCAGGAGATAGGATAAAGACTAACAGCTGTGCCACTTGTTTTGTCCATTAACACATTTCAAAGGACTTAATATTTTGTTGTTTGTTTTGGTTTTGGGCCATGCCTGGCTGGCTCTGTGCTCAGGGATCATTTTAGATGGGCTCAAGGAAACATATGTTGTGCAGGTACCAAATCCTTGAACTTGGACCTGTTGAATGCAAGTAAAGCACCTTATTGACTGTACTATCTCTCTGAGACTGCAAAGGCCTTTATCTTAATCTATTATTGGTCAACCCATGCCCCATGGTCTCGACCTTTTCCCACATATCTGCTCCTACCCTTATGATGGAGGGAAAATGATGGTGAGTTCTATTTTAAAGCCCCTAGAGGCTAAGTGAGGGAATAAAAGTATATTAAGAGAGTTCAGATTTAGGGAACATAATTATCATTGTAATCATATTTCTTACTATAAATTAATTTGATTAAGGAAAACCAGTTTGCAGAGGCGTATAGGACATAGTGATAGGTATACTCAGGCTAGAGGCAGAAAAATACTTCTGAATTGCAGGAGAAATACAAACAAAATGCACTGAGGGAAAGGAAGCTCTGAGCAGGAGGATGAATTGTGTTGTGTTCTTTTAATGCTCATTTCTTTTTGAGGGGGGATTAAGGGCCACACCCGGTGACACTCAGGGGCTACTCCTGGCTCTGCACTCAGAAATTGCTCCTGGCTTGAGGGACCATATGGGACACTGGGGGATCAAACCGCAGTTCGTCCTAGGTCAGCTGCATGCAAGGGAAATGCCCTACCGCTGCACCACCACTCCGCTCCCTTAATGGTTATTTTAAAATGACATCAGTGTATTATAACTTGACATCAGTTGGCTTGCAGTTAGCAAGCAATTTCATTAAATCTTCACAAACATCACAAAGATTGTTATATGCTGGAAACTGGGAGGAGATCATCTATATTCAGTATATTAAAATATAATAACCATTCAGTTGAGAATAAAGAGAGAATTTAAAAAAAAAGAGCTTCTTTGTAATAAACTATGAAGCCCTGCTACTTTTAAACCATAAACTGGAAGTAGTTGCTACATGTGAAAAACATTAGCATTAGTCACCAACATCTGTTTCTTTTCAACTGTGAGGCACATGAAGGGATGTGGTTCTCCTCTCCTCAGAATTTGGTCTCGTGACTTTTTGACTATTTAAATATGACTGGATAAATTTCTTCCAGATAGAAATCAGTGTTGGACTCTCATAGTTCGCTTTTTCCCCTTGAGCCAGCCGCATTAATTAATGTGCTACGGATGGTCCATATCATCAAAACAGCTTTTCTTTGCGTTTCTTTTCTTTTGTTTCCTTCCTGTTTCTTTTTCTTTTTTTAAATGTATCGTAAACAAAGTGAATTATGAGTCTTTCAGAGTAATATTTAAGGTATAGTGCTTGTTTTGGTTTGTAGTTTTGGGCCACACCCAGTGACACTCAGGGACATTCCTGGCTATGCACTCAGAAATCACTCCTGGCTTGGGGGACCATATGGGATGCCAGGGGATCGAACCACTGTCCGGCCTAGGCTAGTGCCAACAAGGCAGATGCCTTACTGCTAGTGCCACCACTCTGGCCCCTAAGGTACAGTTTTTAAGTGCCCTGACCCATTCCATAAGGGTCAGTTCTTCAACTGCAACTATGAATTGATATTCAATGTATGTCTAACTATGTATATGTGAATGTATGTGGTTGATTCCTCTGTCTGTCTAATCTGTATTTACATAATGCCTGTCTATGTTGTATATAGTCCCTGTTAGATATAACTCCCCCCCCCCTTCCCTGCCTATCACCTTACAAACCCACTTCTATCCTCTCATCTTCTCAATCCTGATCTGTTATCTCTTCCTGTTTAATCCTCTTTACCCTCAGTTCTTAACTCCTCAGGAACTGGAACCTTCCCCCTGCCCCAGCAAATTGCCAGCTGGTTCCCAATGTGAAAGAACAGACCCCCAGCCCACCCAGGAAGAAGTTGCTGCCACTGCTCCTACTGACTCATCCTTTGCACCCCTTTTCTCCCACCTCCCCTCATTGTAGACTTGCTTACTGATTCGGTTTCGGAGAGACCCTCAGCTCAAGGACAATACTTGATCCCTGACTTCTGAGAACCATTTTTCAGACTCCACAAGACCCTGGCACAGGATGAAACTGTGTTTTGGATTTTATCCTTCCCCCCACCCAGACTATCTCAAAAGATTTAAAGGGGATACCTATATTTCCTTTGTATATTTATGTAAATGCATTTCCTTAATAGTTACAATTCCTAGTGTATATTTCCATATGTAGAGGTAACTTTACCCATCCCTCTTTTTAATCTGCTTAGTAGGAAATTCTAGTAGATAAATTCTAGTAGAGGTTTCCCTGCCTTACCACCTAAAGATGAATGAAATCAGAAGATGTTCATGACACCCTGTCTTTGACACAGGATCTGCAAAAACCAAGATCTCTAATTACAGAAGCCTGACTGCAAAAACTACAATTGAGTAGAACCTTTCCTGGAATCATGAAGAAAGACATTGAGGTTGTACTATTAGTATGCCTGGAGCTTGTAAATGGTATTATGACAGGATGCTTTATGGGCAGAGACATCCTGGTTTTGTTTTTTTTAGGCCAAGGCTATTTCCTTTCTAACTTTCCACAGTGTTTTCTGTGCTTATGCAAATAAACAAACAAACAAACACAAATTTTCCACCTCCTAATTTTATTTTGTTTTGTTTGTTTTAGTTTCTTTGGATCATACCTGGGTTACTCCTGGCTCGACGCTCAGAAATCGCTCCTGGCAGGCTTGGGGGGCCCTATGGGATGCCGGGATTCGAACCACCGTCCTTCTGCATTAAAGGCAAACACCCTAACTCCATGCTATCTCTCCGGTCTCCCCCATTTTAAAAAATATTTTCACAGTTGGGCCCCACTGGGCCGGTGTACTTTCGTGGATTTTCCCCGCCTGTTGTCATCAGATAAGGGGCTAATCTCCAAAATATACAAGGCACTGACAGAACTTTACAAGAAAAAAACATCTAACCCCATCAAAAATGGGGAGAAGAAATGAACAGACACTTTGACAAAGAAGAAATACACATGGCCAAAAGACACATGAAAAAATGTTCCACATCACTAATCATCAGGGAGATGCAAATCAAAACAACGATGAGATACCACCTCACACCCCAGAGAATGGCACACATCACAAAGAATGAGAATAAACAGTGTTGGCGGGGATGTGGAGAGAAAGGAACTCTTATCCACTGCTGGTGGGAATGCCGTCTAGTTCAACCTTTATGGAAAGCGATATGGAGATTCCTCCAAAAACTGGAAATCGAGCTCCCATACGATCCAGTTATACCACTCCTAGGAATATACCCTAGGAACACAAAAATACAATACAAAAACCCCTTCCTTACACCTATATTCATTGCAGCACTATTTACCATAGCAAGACTCTGGAAACAACCAAGATGCCCTTCAACAGACGAATGGCTAAAGAAACTGTGGTACATATACACAATGGAATATTAATCAGCTGTCAGGAGAGATGAAGTCATGAAATTTTCCTATACATGGATGTACACGGAATCTATTATGCTGAGTGAAATAAGTCAGAAAGAGAGAGAAAAACGCAGAATGGTCTCACTCATCTATGGGTTTTAAGAAAAATGAAAGACACCCTTGTAATAATAATTTTCAGACACAAAAGAGAAAAGAGCTGGAAGTTCCAGCTCACCTCAGGAAGCTCACCACAAAGAGTGATGAGTTTAGTTAGGGAAATAACTACATTTTGAACTGTCCTAATAACGAGAATGTATGAGGAAAATGGAGAGCCTGTCTAGAGTACAGGCGGGGGTCGGGTGGGGAGGAGGGAGACTTGGGACATTGGTGATGGGAATGTTGCACTGGTGATGGGTGGTGTTCTTTACATGACTGAGACCCAAACACAATCATGTATGTAATTAAAAAAAAACAATAAAAAAGAAAAAAATTAAAAAAAATTTTTTCATTTGTATCTTTTCGATAGGGGTTCCCACCTTTTTCATAGAACCTTGGGAAGAATTATTTCCTTTTACTTTATATTTCTGCATCTTTCTACAAATTTAGTAAAGAAATAAAAGTGATGGGGTCCAGAGACCTGAGGGTCTCAGGTGCATTAGTGGAAAAATAAAAAGGTCAAAATTAAATACTCAAGCCAAAGAAGACTCAAACTATAACAATCTAAACAATAATATGGACCATTGGTAGGTTGGGGAGGGGGGCTAGGGCAGAAGTATGGGATGCCCACTGGAAACTTTGGTGAAAGAAGGTCAACACTGGTGGTGGAAATGGCCTTAATTCACTGTCACGATATGCCTGAAATACAATTATAAAGAACTTGTAATTCACAATGGTCATAGTAAATTTTTTTTAAAGTCAGTTCCTGGGGGCCAAATTGATAGCACAGTGGTAGGGCATACAGCTGACCCGGAACGAATCTGGGTTCAATCCCCAGCATCCCACATGGTCCCCAGAACATGCCAGGAATAATTTCTGAGTGCAGAGCTAGGAGTAACCCTTGAACACTGCTGGTGTGGCCCCAAAACAAACAAAACACAAAAACAAAAGTCAGTCCTGAAGTACACTATCAACAGTGTAAAAATTCAATTCATTGAAAGAGAAATATTTACAAATTACATGTGATAATAATATCTGGAATATATGAAAATTCAATGAACACAGGCCTTGAATAGGCATTTCTCTTAAGTCACAACACAATGGAATGCTATTACTATCATTTAGCAAAATATAAATCAAAACCACAATGAGACACCACCTTACACCAATTAGGGTGCTCTTTGGGCAAAATGAGCTCTCAAAGGACATAGATGAGTGAGTGGTAGGACACTGGCATTGCTGGTGCAAGGTCAGAGTTCAAGCTTGAGCAGATCCACATTTTTAATAACTTTATTTAAACACCTGATTACAAATATGATTGTAGTTGGATTTCAGTCATGCAAAGAAACCATCCTTCACCAGTGCAACATTCCCATCACCAATGTCCCAGATCTGCTTCCTCCCCACCCCACCCTCGCCTGTACTCTAGACAGGCTTCCTACTTCCCTAATTCATTCACATTGTTATGATAGTTCTCAATGTATTTATTTCTCTAAAAGCACTCATCACTCTTTGTGGTGAGCTTCATGTCATGAGCTGCACCTTCCAGCCCTCATCTCTTTTGTCTCTGAGAATTATTGCAAAAATGTCTTTCATTTTTCTTAAAACCCATAGATAAGTGAGACTATTCTGCGTCTATCTGTTTCCCTCTGACTTATTTCACTCAGCATAATAGATTCTATGTACATCCATGTATAGGAAAATTTCATGACTTCATCTCTCCTGACAGCTGCATAATATTCCATTGTATAGATGTTCCAGTTTCTTTAGCCATTCATCTGTTTAAGGGCATCTTGGTTGTTTCCAGAGTCTGGCTTTTGTAAATAGTGCTGCAATGAATATTGGTGTGAGGAGGGGATTTTTGTACTGTATTTTTGTGTTCCTAGGGTATATTCCCTAGGACTGGCATAGCTGCAGATCCACATTTATAAAGTGATGTCTAGTACTGACACTGATTCCTGGAATTACAAGAATACTGGCACATGGTGACTAACTATATGAAACTTTGATGGAAGGTGACATGTCTTCACAAAGGGCCCAGTGACACCTGATATGTTGCTGATATGAGAGGAAGTGACTCACAATGTACTGGAAGAAACTGACTCCTCTTCTGTTTAGGTAAGAAATACTTCTATGTACCAATTAGGGTTTGCATAACTATCTCTGACAACAAAAACTATAGTGATCATTTGAAAATAACTTTGAATTTGAAATTTTACAAGTTTATTTTGCTTTCATGTGAGAAAAATACAGAAATAGTCCGTCAAGGATTAGTTTAGTGATGCCAGGATAAGCCCTTTCTATTTCTGCCCCATTTTTTCTTGTGGTTGCGTCCATTGTCAAGATTACCTCATGGTACAAGATAACAGGTAGAGCTCCAGTCACCACATATATAATTCAGGCAGGATGAAGATGAGAGAGAAAAAAACACAAAAGGTTTGTGAGGTAAGTGTACTTTCCTTAATGAGATTTTTTGGGGTAAACTCTACCCTCTAAACTTGGTACACACAGCCTCAAGCCAATAGAAACTAATAGAAATGCACTTTGAGTTTAGCATTTTTCTGTCCCTGACTATAAATATGGCAACTGGAAGTATTTGTGAGAAGATAAATATATGTTTGTACATAAATATATATATATTTGTAATCAATCACAAACATTACTTGTTTGTGGTCATTAATTTGCAAACTATGCTATACAAGAGGTGTGCTGGATACGTCATATCTCCAGTTGAGAACCATTACCCTCTGCCACACATGCCTAACACAGATAATTCTATACTTGCTATGGATATTATCTGCATTTTATATATCAGAAAGTTCGGTTAAGAGTTTCTGAATAGGGGGTCGGAGAGATAGCATGGAGATAGGGTGTTTGCCTTGCATGCAGAAGGATGATGGTTCAAATCCCAGCATCACATATGGTCCTCTGAGCCTGCCAGGAGTGATTTCTGAGTGTAGAGCCAGGAGTAACCCCTGAGCACTGCCGAGTGTGACCCCCCCCCCCAAAAAAAAAAGAGTTGCTGAATAATTTGCTAGAGGTCATACAGCATGTGTCTTTGCCCAGGCTTCAATGCCCTCCTCTTACTTTCCAAAATTCAGTTCTTTCCACAATCACAATTCAGAAAAACAAGAGAGCTCTTTTGTCAAATTGTCCTTTATAAACTAGGAAGAGCAGAAACGGTTTTCTTTTGATTTGGAGGAAATACTTTTGTGTGAAGGAAAACATAAAAGAAGCTGAATTTAAGAAGTCTATTTGGTAATGTCTGAGAGTAAGGGGGTGGAGATAGGAGAGTCATGAGCAAAATGCTTTCTTAAACCTCACAGAACTTTCCTCATCTGTTCTTGAGAGGATTTAAATGAGTGCAGGAAAGATGGGTAGATTCTTTTCTTATTTCTGAGACAATAAGCAATTGCAAGACTTAGCAGCAAAGACATCTTGTTCCAGAAGCAAAAGAGAAAATTTAAAAAAATAAAAGAACAAAACAAAAACTGTCTATGGAATCGCCTTCTTTCAGACACTATTGTTATCCCACCAACTTTCAAAGCTGTGCTGAAATGACTTCTAGCTTGTGAGAATTTTAATGCCTGGGTGAAGTGCTTGGTAGACAGAATAATTCACTCCTCTGCAAAAATGAACAAATTAATAAATAATAAGTGCATAAATGAATTCACATCCTAATATCCAGATGACTGGGTTGCTTTGTTTCAGTTTGTTTCCTGTTTTGGCAGATCTGATGATTGAACCCAGGGCCTCATTCACAGAAAATGTGCGCTCAACCTCTGAATTATATCCCTAGATCAGTGGTTGTGGCATTACAAGACAAGAGGATGCTTATGGATGGAATAAAGTTAAGGACTTTGATAGGAAGATTTTATCTTGGATGATCTGGATGGTTACAGTGGGATAATGTGTTTCCTTATGAGCAAGAATTCTTGTCTACAGACTCCTGAAGAAAGTCAGAGATGGATATAATGTGGCTGGTTTTGAGGGTCTAGCCAACAAGCTAAATAGACAAGTCTACTGTTCTCCCTGAGAGCCTGTAGAAAGGCTTAAATACCTGCTTAAATCTTGATTTTAGCTTAGGAGATATGTGTTAAACTTCAGACCTGCTGAACTGAAAAACTATATATTTGTGTTCTAGTTCACAAATTTGATGTAAGCAATCACTACATCAAATTGATCAAAAAAGTTCTTAGGTCAGTGCTAGACATTTTGGAAACAAAGGTCCAGTGCTCATTCCTTACTTCCTGTATACCACTAGGTTCTATTTACTGTTTATTTGACACATTGGAATGACAACTGTGATGTAGTTGCTTACCTTTGAGGGCAGGCTTTGTGCCAGACACTTTCTAGATTCTTGGCATCCGTTATCTTCGATCTTTTTTTTCTCTTGAGAAGTAGGTAACAAATCATTTTTATTAAACGAAGAAATTGAGACTTGGAGAGGTTGTGAACTTTCCCGATGGATTTCAAACTTCTCTGTTCTCTGAGAGCGCTGAGGACCTCACCAATGTCCTGAATTGGGTTCTTCCTCTCCATACCCCAGAGCTAAGATCCAGAAATAGGCTCATTTTCTACTGGGATTTGGCCCTTTTTTTTTTACAGAGATGTCTTCTTGACCCTGTATCATATCCCATCCATCTTCCTGGACTGTAGGTAAAAAGCTTCCCCAATATACACACTTATTCTTACCTCTTGTCTCTCTGTCTCTGTCTCTCTCTTATTTTCTCTCTCTCTCTCTCTCTCTCTCTCTCTCTCTCTCTCTCTCTCTCTCTCTCTCTCTCTCTCTCTCTCTCGCCACACCCTTTAGTGCTCGGGGGTTACTCTTGGCTCTGTGCTCAGAAATTGCTCCTAGCAGTGTCAGGTTACCATATGAGCTTCTGGGAATCGAACCCAGGTCCATCCTGGGTTGGCTGTATGCAAAGCAAATGCCCTACCCAACCATAGTGCTATCTCTCTGGCCCCCACTTGTCTCTTTAATCCTGCCAGACAACCCTATTTTCTGCTACATGAAGTCCAATCTTTTTGACATAGCTTTCAAAGTTCCTCAAAATATGACTAAATTTATTCCATCCTTTCAAACTATTTATTCTTCATGTCCATTACCTGATTATCTTTTCACTAGAATAGATCACAAACTTTTCACTGCATTCTGTGTGTGTGTATGTATGTATGTATGTGTGTATGTATGTATTTGTAGTGTCTCATGATCCCATAAATATGAAAGTACTTTGTGTGTGTACGTATGTATGTATGTATTTGTAGTGTCTCATGATCCCATAGATATGAAAGTACTTGGCCTCAGGTCACACAGCAATAAAAAGCAGAATTAGCACTTGTTCCCAAATTTCCATTAGATCACCCTGTAGTCTCTCCTCTGCTGCCATTACCGAGAGAAAGCATCCTTTCTTCTGAGGGGGACCACAGCACCTCCTCACTGTTCTTCACGTGGAATGAAACATTTAATCACCCCTCTCCACTGCTTAAAAGTCCATCACTATTCCTTACTTCCAAAATCAAGATCCAAACGTTCAAGGTTATACTCTTCATGAATTTTTCAGCTCCATCTCAGGAAACTCTGTCTCTATGCTATCCATCCTCTTTCAGGCCCCTCCAGGTGTCCTGTTTGCTTCCACTTCAGAGCATTTGTCATACTATCATTTCTGTCTACAATGCTCCTCTTCCTTTGCTCTTTTTCTCCTCACCTATTATCTCCCTCAGCCTCTGCTTCCCCAGGAAGCCTTCATGACAAAGATGGGTCTACTCTGAAATGTGATTCTCTGTCCTATATTTTCATCCTGTTTAATCAATTAGTCTATAATGATCTACATGTATAATTATTTGATGAATGTCCTATATTGCAGACTATGCTTCATTAGAGCTGAGATTACATTATCTGATAGTGTGTTTTTGTGTCCTTAGTGCTGACAATAACACCTGGAATGGAGATTAATAGTTCACCTGTCTAATGAATGGTCCATTTGGTAATTTTCATTTATGTGTCTTTTAAGGAAAGAACATTAAAGGTACAAAATGTTTCAATGTCTAGAGACAGACTGGATATTCTGTTCCAAATGTTGTTTGTTATTCCTGCTATTCATTTTTTTTGCTCAATTTAAAGGAAAAGACTCAAATACATATTAAAAATAATCTAAAATCCAACAAATAAAACCACTCACAGATTTATGCTCTCAGAAAAATTATTTGTTAGATGAAGAAATTTGTCAAATGAATACATTTAAATTATTTAAGAATACACATAAGGACCATGACAAGTTCTTGGAAAATTGACCTTCTGTTTTTAAATTAAAAAAAAACAAACTTAAACTAATATTTTTAGAATTAGTTCTACAAAATTAGGACTAGAACATGATTCTTCTTAATATTTTTTTTTACAGAGGATGGACCATAAGTGATAACCTATGTATAGAACCCCAGACAGAGTTGTTTCCAAAATTATCTTCGCTTATCACTTTTTCTCACACATTTCTTATGATGCCATCTGATCTGAAAGTGTTTAAAATACTTCTGAAGATCTGTCAGTATGGACACCTCTTGCTATCAAACCAACTGATGAACTTTACTTAGAAACATTTTCAACTTTTGGCCTATTTGAATTGTGGATTTGAACAACGTGTATTGGTTTGTCAGAGTTGCATTGTCATTATAATACAACAATCCAAAAAAAATTATATTTCCCTACCTCCAAATTTATCCTAAAATCATGTTTTATTTTCCAACAAGGCAGCCGACATATACCTGTACTTTCCCTTGGAATTCCTTTATTACATACATTCCCTACCCGGTACACTTTTTGAAAAGCTCAAATTTGGAGATAAACAATACCTTGAGGGAACAGGGAGATAAGTCAAGGGTTACTATTAGTATCAGTGCCTGTCCTGGGTTTGATATTTGCTGCCACACCGGCCCCTGAGCACCTGAGGATGTAACCCTGAGACACTCAGACACTGATGAGATATCTCTGTTGGTCCTTGACACTGTAAAATCTGAGCAGCACTGCAACTCCAGACTCTCACAATCTCAGATTAGCCAAGTTGGCTGAGAACTTGCAATTATTGCAAGTCTTAAAAGAATAGCAGGGCCCGGAGAGATAGCACAGCGGTGTTTGCTTTGCAAGCAGCTGATCCAGGACCAAAGGTGGTTGGTTCGAATCCCGGTGTCCCATATGGTCCCCCGTGCGTGCCAGGAGCTATTTCTGAGCAGACAGCCAGGAGTAACCCCTGAGCACCGCCAGGTGTGACCCAAAAAAAAACCAAAAAAAAAAAAAAAAAAGAATAGCAAACCTAAAAAAAAAAGAAATCCCAAACCTTAACAAAATCTTGAAAGTAACTGATACAAATCTCAGGTTTTCTTATTTCTACCATATGCCTACTGCCTCGAATACTGAAGACAATCAACATTTTAAAATGAATCTCTTTATTAAAATGTTACATTGAATATACATTTAAATTCATATTAAAAATTTACGTTAAGATAATAAATGCTTATATATTTGGGGAGAAAAACCAAAAAGAACAGGAAATGCTCTTTAAGTTAATTATTATAAAACAGTTTGGCATGTTCTTACAGTGATTTTATACATGCATATGCATTTTCTCTTTACATCATCCTCTACATATAGTTTTGTAAGATATACGTACTTACATTTACTTACAATGTATTAAACATATTTTCCAACTCAGAGTGCTTTTGACTACAATATAATTGGCATTTGTGTGTGTTTTTTTTTTTCAGCAAGAATGAGCCAGTTTATGCAAATATACTCACTGAAAATGTAACTAATGTCACAAAAACTCCTTTTTTTTCAGTTCTCAGTAAAGACAGGGCATTCTGGTTATTAGGGAATAATCAACAAGGAGAAAAATCTAGCATACAATGTGAAGATTAAAATCATGTAGACCAGGCTCCATTTTTGATGATGAATAAAGAACATACTCATGTTCTTATTTTCTCATTTTCATAAAGTACACAAATAAAAGAGTAATCCTGTACTTCTGATAATGAGTGGGTAATTTCATATTTATTTGTCCATAAGGTGGGAAATATTTTTACTAAAATTGAGGCCAAACACTCCATTTCTTTCCTATCTTGTTTAATTCATTCATTCATTCATTTAGGGCTTTGGTCTGGCAGTATGCAGGGTGTACATCTGGCTCTGCATGTAGGAATTATTCCTGATGTGTCCTGGGGACCATATGGTATGCCCAGGGCTTGAACCCAGGTCAGCTGCAGGCAAGGCAAATTCTGTACTATTGATCCAGCTCCTTGTTTTCTATTTTAACTGAATCCAGTTCCTAATTTCTACTCCTTAATTTAGATTAAGTAGCAGACTTTGACCATTATTTTGAAGAGTAGAAGTTGATGTTCAAGAATAATTAACTATTTGACAAGTGTCTAGGATATAATTTCTAAGTAATTACTTGTGTTTGGAAATTAGTTTTGCTTATGATTCATGACAGAACTCACTACAGAATGTCAGTAAGACCAAGTTCTACACAGTATCAGGAATTCCCAGTGTATCATGGTTAGTCGGAACACTAATAGGGCTGGACCTAGATGTATGGCTTAAATATAATTCCTGCTGATCCTAACAGCTTTGATCTCTCTCCCAAATATATTTTATATTTACAGAATTCCAACTTTGAAATGGCCGTGAAGTGTAAATCTATAGAGATTTCTACAGAATTCAATATGAGTGTTGGAATATTTTATAAGCATTGACTTAAATGATAAACCAATGACATCTCTTTTTTTAGATGAGAATTTTTTATATTAAAGAATTTTAAGTGATTCACCTGAGTTTTTTTCCAAGCTAAGTGTACAGCATAAATGAGTAAATGTCGGGATTTAATAAGGCGACAGTATAGAGTATCAGTAAAACATATAGTAATTTCTATAAATAGATTGTTAAAAGTGCTCTCAATAAAAGCTTAAATCCAGAATTAAAACTCTTAGAATAAAACCAATTGCATAAAGAAAATATTCTTCTAGGTACAATTGAAGTCATTATTTTTGAGTTCTCTTGATTCTAGGTAAATACATGAACTAAAAATTTTAAGTGTAGAAGGTGGTGTCAGTTGGGGTAAGGAGAACATCTCCTATCCTAATGACCCACAAAAGAACTGATTTGTACTTAGACAAAAGAGCTAATTCTCAGGCCAATTGGCTCAGTCCTCTCTGCACACAGCACAGTGCCTACACTCAGCATACACTCTTGACCTATTTGCTGATGAGGAGGAAGGGAGGGCTAGGGAAAAGTTCTGGTATCATTTTCTCTTCTTTAAAATTTTTTTTAATTTAAGAACTATGGTTACAAAAATGTTCGTAGTTGGCTATGAGTCATTGAATGTACACCATACTTCACCAGTGTAACTTTCCTGCCATCAATGTCCCCCACTTCCCTCCCTCCTCTCCTACTCCAGCCCAGTCTTCAGATCAGGCATTCTATTTCTCTCTCTGTCTCTCTCTCTCTCTCTGTCTCTCTCTCTGTCTCTCTGTCTCTGTCTCTTGTCTCTCTCTCTCACTCACATTATCATTATAATGGTAGTTGCTACTGCAGTTATTTCTCTAACTGTGCTCATCACTCTTAGTGGAAAGCTTCATATCATGGACTGGTCCACATCTCTATTGTCTCTGGGTATTATTACCAGACTGTCTTTTTTCTTAAATCCCATAGATGAGTGAGACTATTCTCTGTCTATTTCTCTCCTTCTGACTCATTTCATTCAGCATGATAGTCTCCATGTCCATCCATGTGTAGGCAAATTTCATGACTTCGTTTCTCCTAACAGCTGCATAGTATTTCATTGTGTATATACTACAGTTTCTTTATCCACTCATGTTGTCAGGCACCTGGATTGTTCATTTTTTCCTAACAGCTGCATAGTATTCCATTATGTATATATACCACAGTTTCTTTATTCACTCATCTGTTGTCAGGCACCTGGATTGTTTGCGATTGTAAATAGTGCTGCAGCAAACATAGGAGTACAGAGGGCATTATTTTTGTGTTCCTAGGGTATATCCCTAGAAGTGGTATAGCTGGATCATATGTGAGCTCAATTTCTAGTTTTTTGAGGAATATCCATATTGTTTATCAGAAAGGCTGAACTAAACAGCTTTCCTACCAGCAGTGATTAAGAGTTCCTTCCTATACAGTTTTGGTTGTTCTTGTTCTTTGTGATCTGTGCCAGTCTCTGTGGTGTGAGATGGTACCTCATTGTTGTTTTGATTCACATCTCCCTGATTATTAATGATATGGAATATTTTTTCATGTGTCTTTTGGCCATTCATATTTCTTCTTTGAGGAAGTATCCATTTCTTCTCCCCATTTTTTGATGGGGTTAGTTTTTTTTTTTTCCTTGTTAAATTCTTTCAGTACCTCGTATATGTACCATTTTCTATGAGCCCACAACTTTCCGGCTGATCGCTCCTGGCAAAGTATAGATGAAGAGGACCAGAAAGATGATGAGGATGATCAAAATGAAAGCAATGATGATGTATTTTTTGTAATTTCTCCAGATGAGGTGGTAGAGGCACTTGAAGGGACTCACAAACCAGGAGAAGGAGGTGTCTGGACGGCTGAGGAGGAAAGCAAGAGAAGATCAGGGTGGGGCTATCACTCCAGCGCCAGGTAAATTAAATACATAATTATAAGATACCAAAAAAGTCGGTTGTGATATCAGATCTATGGGCTATTGTATAACCATTAAAATCTTAATTATTGGCACATAAAGAAACCTAGTAAGACCATAACAAATGGCCAAAGGGAATAAATATGAGAACTGATCTATAAAAAAACGTCTAGTTCAACCTTTATGGAAAGCAATATGGAGATTCCTCCAAAAACTGGAAATCGAGCTCCCATACGATCCAGCTATACCACTCCTAGGAATATACCCTAGGAACACAAAAATACAATACAAAAACCCCTTCCTTACACCTATATTCATTGCAGCACTATTTACCATAGCAAGACTCTGGAAACAACCAAGATGCCCTTCAACAGACGAATGGCTAAAGAAACTGTGGTACATATACACAATGGAATATTATGCAGCTGTCAAGAGAGATGAAGTCATAAAATTTTCCTATACATGGATGTACACAGAATCTATTATGCTGAGTGAAATAAGTCAGAGAGAGAGAGAGAAAAATGCAGAATGGTCTCACTCATCTATGGGTTTTAAGAAAAATGAAAGACATTCTTGCAATAATAAGTTTCAGACACAAAAGAGAAAAGAGCTGGAAGTTCCAGCTCACCTCAGGAAGCTCACCACAAAGAGTGATGAGTTTAGTTAGAGAAATAACTACATTTTGAATTGTCCTAATAATGAGAATGTATGAGGGAAATGGAGAGCCTGTTTAGAGTACAGGCAGGGGTCGGGTGGGGAGGGGGGAGACTTCAGACATTGGTGATGGGAATGTTGCACTGGTGATGGGTGGTGTTCTTTACATGACTGACTGAAACCCAAACACAATCATGTATGTAATCAAGGTGTTTAAATAAAAAAAAAGATGTACAATGAAAAGCAAGACTGTGAAAATTATTGTATCTCCAATGAAGTCATTAATACAATGGCAGAAGGTTTAGCAAACTCTTGTTAGCTGTTCATTCTGTTAAATTGGTGTGTTTCTATAGGGATGAAAAAAAAACTAAGCTTACTATGTAGGGGGCCAGGATTGGAGGGGGGATGGTCACTGAGGGAAGCTGATTCTGCTGGAAACTGTGGTATAGAAATATTATATATATGAAATCCTATCACTAACAGATTGTAAATTACAGTGCCTCAAATAAAATAAGTAAATAAAAATTCTAATTATAATATCAATGGCAGTGGGGCAAAACTCCAGCAAAGACAAGTAAAATATAACAATAATTTTATCTGCTAAACAAGTAGGAAAAACAGGTGAATTTATATATCATTTTATCACTTTCTATGAATTCATGTCATATAAAAAGAAAAAAGTCATAAAAGTTTAATTTTAAAATTCCTATGTTGTACTAGTGAAAAGAAAACTCTCCTTTTGACAAACATTTGGTAATGCTTTTGAAAATTTTCCAACTACAGAAACAAAATGCCACATGGTTGCTTTTTCTTTTTTTCAGTTTTCCTGGAGAAAAACTAAAGCAATGGCTTTCAATCTTTTTACACCTTGGACCAAATCTGGGGCATGGACCAGATTTTCATTCAGTTGAAAAGTGAATGAAGCAAAGCCTCAAGTCTCAGGTATAGAGATTTCAGGGTGTCTTTCCTATTTCTGATGTTGTTGCTCACAGCTCAACTCACTTAGGCTTAGCTAGGGGCTCTGGTTCCTTCCGGGCTTTTCCAACAGGATTCTTCTCAGCCTCTTCTGCTGTGACCAGGTGAAACTCAGCTTCAACCTTGCCCTGCAAATAGACAAGAGTTTGGGTTTTAGTTACAAAGACCAACCCGGACATTGCCATGATGCTCGAAAGAAGTGCTACCAAGGGGTCTTCAAACTACAGCCTGCAGGCCACATAATGTATTTGTTCCCGTTTTGTTTCTTCACTTCAAAATAAGATATATGCAGTGTGCATAGGAATTTGTTCATAGTTTTTATTTTCACTATAGTCCAGTCCTTCAACGGTCTGAGGGACAGTGAACTGGCCCCCCGTTTAAAAAGTTTGAGGTTGTCAGTAAGTATTTTGGCTTTCCTGTTGATTTATTTTGAGAAATAGCATCGCCTTTTCAGTCTTGGGTGAAGCCATTTTTATGACAATAAAAGACTGTTATGATGTTCATAAATTTTGTGAAAAATGATTCCTCATACATATACATATTCAGTTGCAGATGTTATGTGGTTTGCAAGAATTTGAAAATTAACCTATCCATTAAATATAGAAACTTAATAACAATTAGAAAAGAGACTAATTACTAGAGTGACAGATCTTTTTAAATCTGTTCTCACCTTTCTTCCCTGTCAAAGATTTAGAGAGGAGATGGGAGAAGAGGCATTACACCAAATGGCTTTCCTGCCATCCCTCACTGTTTTTGTCATCCCCATGAATTGTTTTAGAATTATCCTCTTATTCTCTATTCTTTTTCTCAGTCTGTCTCTTCAATAGAAACTATTTCTTTTTCCTTTCATTTCCTTCATGTATTCTATGTCATGGAGAATCTACTAGACTTGATGGCCAGAAGAAACCCGAGAAGACAGCCAAGGACACAGAAGTAGAGACTCAGACAGTACGATAATAATATCCAGAAACAATAGAGATGAGGGTCAGAAGACCAGCCAATGGTAGGAAACTTGCCACAAAGAGCAGTTAGAGTAGAGAAAGGTCGGATATGACAATCATGGTTGGAATTAATCACTCTGGATAAGAACTGGGTACTGAAAGGGGATAAAGTAACATGCATGGCAACCTTTCATTAACACTTGTGCCAACCATAGTCTCATAAACAAAGAGTGAGTAAGACAGAGAGAAAGGCAAAATGCTTGCCTCAGAGAGAGCCAAGGTTGGGGTTGAGGGTGGAAAAGAAATGGGGGACACTGGTGGCAGGCAAGTTGCACTGGTGGTGAAGGGTGGTGTACATTATATGACTGAAACCAAACTATGAACAATTCTGTAACCAGAGTGCTTACATAAAATAAAATAAAATAAAATAAAAACAAAGAAGTAGAGACTCAGGGCAGACGCTTCTAACATGCAAAAGGAGCTTTTCAGAAGTTAGCTAACCTCCACAGAACAGTCTAGAACCAATGCTTCTATTTACGAAAGAGTATCAAGCTAAAAGTTGCTCAGTAATTTCTGAGTTTTAGAATGTTTGGAAGAAAGGGAAAACAGTGAACAGGGAAGAAGTGAGAACCCGGATGATAGCTGCCTCTCTGCTCTTAACTGTTCAGACTATGCATTAAACAAGGCAGGCTGCTTCAAGCGTGTGCTATTCCATTTAAACTTAACAACTCTGCAAGGGAGATGCCATTGTTCTCTTTTTGTAGACAAGGAAACAAAAGATGGACAATGCTAATTAACTTGTGTCATAAAAACATTTGCACTGAGATCATTTTACACCTGTTCCCACCCTCTGTTATTTAATGTGTCGAAGTGAGTCCTGTCCATGGAATAAAATAAATGGGCTAGTTATTGAATAATAAATAAGTATACCTGTGAAAATATTTTATTTTATTGAAATAAATGTGATTTACAGAGTCCTTCATAGTTGAATTTCACGTATGCAATGACTCAGGGTCCTTCAGACCACCAGTGTTAACCTCCCTCCACCAATGGACCCAGAATGTATCCTATATCATCACTCTTTGCCCCCTGGACTGAATTATAACAGACCCCTTTCAATTTAGGTAGTAAACGTTTAGGTCCCTTCATTCTATTATCATTGACTTTGGCTTGTATATTTAGTTCTGTTCTTACTTATTTCCTCGCCAATGCATCTGAAACCACTTGGCCCCTGGCTCCTAATCTTTGAATAAGTATACCTTTTATGGAATGCTTTACATAATCATTGTATTGATTCTGGCATTACAATTTGTTTTTTTATTTTTCCCTGCCAGGGCTGCTCTTGGATAGTTTAATAAATATTACAGCACAGCAGAGAATAGCAGGTTAGCACAATAAAGCATAGCATACTGTAATATAACACGGCAGGCCATAGCATGGGATAGTACACTATAACATAGCAAAGGCTAACACAGGATAGCCTTTCACAGCATAACATATCATAACACAAGTTGGCATAGCATAGCACAGAATCCCATGACATAGCACAGCATGGTACAGTCTAACACAGAATACTATTGAGTGAACAAGATTTGGTGACCAGGTTCTACCATTTACTAGCTAAGTCACCTTGGTTCAGTTAATCACCGTCTTTTAGTTTTATTGTCTGGGGATGTTAAAATCATATGTCCTATAATTTTGCTTTGAAAAATAAGTGAAACAACACAAATGAAGTGTTCATCTTAGTGCCTGGAAAAATAGCAAGCTTGAAATGATGGTTATCACCTTCGACACACACACACACACAAATCCCAAGAAGTCTTAAGGACCAAGATTTCTACCAAAAAAAAATGTAAAGGAAATTGAGACAGAGAATATGAAATTAATTCTGCCCTAGACTGAAGAGTCATTAGTTATTCTCATGAAATCTCTTGGCCCTGCTTCACTGCTCTGTCTGCGGCAAAGGTTTTTTTTTTTTTTTTTTTTTTTTTGTATCACAACAGCAGTAAGGAAAGGTTTTTATTGACATAGATAAAAGTTGCTGCTCATTCTCTATCTCTCCAAACACAAGGCTCCATCTCTCATTTCAATTACCACTATTCAGCCAAGCTCCAACTCGATGTCTAAAGCTAATAATAGCTTCCAAATGTAATTTGAAATCAAAAAATAAAAGGGACAGTTTCAGAGACTCTCTCTTAACCTAATGGTATTCTTGTGAGGCAGAAAATAATTAATCCACAAAAACCTAAATTTATGGTCTTTAAACTTCATTGAGCCTGGATGTTTGTTGATGCTGGGGGAGAGGAAGCAGACCTGTTCAGTTTAGACATAACTTCTTCAGCCATAATTATTGCCACTCATTACAGTGGCAGAATTCTCATACAGAGGGGCTTCAAGCTGGCAAAATCCTTTGGGAAAAGAAAAACACACAAACACATCTATGCCCATCTATATATATGTACATCTATGTATGTACAAGTAAGTGTGCATTATTCTATGTCTAGTCATTCTTTGAAACTAAGAGATATATTTCTGGATAAACAACTTAAGGAAATCACTAAAAGGCAGAAAACTTCATTCAAAAATCATAGTAATTCTTTTGTACATTCAAATCATTTTGCTTGTTTTAGAGATGTCCCAGACACATTTAATCTTTTGTTTGTGCTCGACCTGAAAATGGCTTTCTCCTGCTTACTTCCAGTCTGAACAGTTATTCATAGATAGAATTTCAGAGCTAGAGATTTTTTTCTGCTTTCTCTATGGTGTTTACTTCTATATTGTTTCAATGAACAAAGCTAGAAAAAATATGGTAAAATACAGGAGTCCAGAGTAATACTATAAGGGAAAAGTTTCTTTTTCTTTTTTTTGGAAGAACCTCTTATACCAATTACTTCCAAATTGCAAAGACAAAAATGTACTTCCAAAATGAAAGGGTCTAGGGTACAGCAACATGGTCCAGTGAGAAAACATAGCCTGACTAATAAAGATGAACAACTAAGGGAAGTGCCTCCTGGACCTTGGGAAGTTGCCCTACTTTACAGGGAATAAAACAAATAAGCATGATAAGAAAACAATCAGATGAATCAAATTGAATTTCATTGAATAGATCATGTCATGGAGGGAAAGTGATGGGAGCTTTTCTAAAATAACAGGTCAAAGATATGATAACCAAGAGCAACACACAAATGATAAGTGAGTCCTGTTTTGAGAAAGAAATAGGATCCAAAGAGATAGCACAGGGAATAAGGTACTTGCTTTATCTATGGCAGATCCTGATTTGAATCCTTGGTATCACATAAGATCATTTGAACAATGCCAGGGGTTACTCCTGAGTACAGAGCAAGGAATGGGTCATTAACTTGTTTATGTAGGTCTCTTCCTCCTTCCTAATGTGTGTTTGCAAAGCTATGCATGTTCCTCTTAGTACTGATTTTGCTGTGTCCCACAAATTCTGATAATTTGTAGGCCCTTTCTTCCTTCCTGATGTGTGCTTGCAAAGCTTAAATTTTCCTCTAAGATTGCCGCACATCACAAAGAATGAAAACAAGCAGTGCTGGTGGGGATGTGGAGAGAAAGTAGCTCTTTTTCACTGCTGGTGGGAAAGCTATCTAGTCCAACCTTTATGGAAAGCGATATGGAGATTCCTCCATATGATTGAGCTCCCATATGATCCAGCTATACCAATTCTAGGAATATACCCTAGGAACACAAAAATACAATACAAAAATACTTTCCTTACACCGATATTCATTGCAGCGCTATTTACAATAGCCAGACTCTAGAAACAACCAAGATGCCCTTCAACAGATGGATGGCTAAAGAAACTGTGGTACATATACACAATGGACTATTATGCAGCTGTCAGGAGAGATGAAGTCATGAAATTTTCCTATACATGGATGTATATTATGCTGGATGAAACAAGTCAGAGGGAGAGAGATAGACACAGAATAGTCTCACTCATCTATGGGTTTTTAGAAAAATAAAAGACAGTTTTGCAATAATTCTCAGAGACAAAAGAGAGGAGGACTGGAAGGTCCAGCTCACGACATAAAGCTCACCACAGAGTGAAGAGTGAAGTTAGAGAAATAACTACATTGAGAAATTTCATAACAAAGTGAATGAATGAGGGAAGTAGAAAGCCTGTCTAGAGTACAGGTGGGGGTGGGGTGGGGAGGAGGGAGATTTGGGACATTGGTGGTGGGAATGTTGCACTGGTAAAGGGGGGTGCTGTTTACATGACTGAAACCCAACTACAATCATATTTGTAATCAAGGTGTTTAAATAAAGATATTAATAAAAAACAAATAACCACACAAGAAAAGAAACTGTTG
This sequence comes from Suncus etruscus, assembly GCF_024139225.1. Lineage (NCBI taxonomy): Eukaryota > Metazoa > Chordata > Mammalia > Eulipotyphla > Soricidae > Suncus > Suncus etruscus. The sequence continues at coordinate 32,044,342 of NC_064866.1, read as the reverse complement.
ACATTGGTGTTGGAAAATGTGTACTGGTGAAGTTTGTTATACATTGTATAACTGTAACTCAATCATGAACAACTTTATATGTGAAAGAGAAACTGTATTATGAACCTTGTAACCGCTGTGTTTAAATAAAACATATTAAAAAATAAATTTTCCTCTTAGTACTGCTTTTGCTGTGTCCCACAAATTCTGATAATTTGTGTCTTCATTTGAATTTGTTTCCAGGAATCTTTGATTTAACCTCTGACCCACTGGTTGTTCAGAAAGGAGCTGTTTAATTTCCAGGTATTAAAGTTTTTCTTTTGTGTCCCTTTGTAGTTCACTTTTTGTTTTGTTTTGTTTTTGTTTTTGTTTTTGTTTTTGGGCCACACCCGGCGGTGCTCAGGGGTTTCTCCTGGCTGTCTGCTCAGAAATAGCTCCTGGCGGGCACGGGGGACCATATGGGACACCGGGATTCGAACCAACCACCTTTGGTCCTGGATCGGCTGCTTGCAAGGCAAACACCGCTGTGCTATCTCTCCGGGCCCTGTAGTTCACTTCTAATATCAGTGCACTGTGATCTGAGAAGGTAGTCTGTACAATTTCTATCCTCTTAATTGTATGGAGGTATGTTTTGTGGGCCAGCATGCTTCTCTAGTTCCATCTTTTGTAGGCAGAGACAGCTCACCTCTGCTGAAATGCCCTCAGGGGATGTACTCTGTTGACTTTCTCTAAGGAGCTGCTCTGGTTGGGATGGTTCACAGCTGCCTCATGGAGCAAACACAGAGGCCATTTAAAATGTCTCCTGTATGCCAAAACACTTGACAGGAACCCTCATCTCTATATTTAAATAAAATCTACATAAATAGAAAATAATTTAAATACCAGTAATAGTTTTCTTCGGTGGGTTTGCATAGTAATAATTTATCTTCATTTTTACAATTTTATCAACTGAAGTTTCCGCAAAACAGCCCTCCGTACAACATTTTGTGGCCCTGCCCTAGAGGAATTTTGTTTTGTTTTGTTTTGTTTTAGTTGTTTGGGTCACACCCCCAATGTTCAAGGCTTACTACTGACTTTGCACTCAAGGATCACCCTGACTTTACCTCCTGCGGCCCCCAGGTAAATTGAGTTTGAGACCCCTGGAAGGGAAAGAGGCTCAGGGACAGATAGGGCAGTACTACTATTTATTGTTTTATACTATCACACAAAATATAAAATAAAAAGCACACATTTTCCATAAGTACCTTTTCTAGCCTCTGTTTTAAAAAATCTCCACACAAAAAGATTTGTCTTTCCCCTTTGCTTACAGAAAGTCTGCTTGTAGAAAATCTTATAAAAAATAGTCACCAAGAATTTAGATGGTTTGTTTGTCTACCAGCCTCCTCAGCTAAGCCGTGAAATTCTGGATGACAGGAATGTATCTCATTCTTTGTTAAACTCTTAGTGCCTAGCAGGAAACTGCATTATTGAAACTGCTGGCAATTGTTTTTCCACCCTGCGGTAGAGGCATAGAAACCTCCCTTTTAATTTTAGTGATGCTATTGAAACTTACTTGGGCTACTTATTTAACTGTCAGTTTGCAGGTTTAATCTGTGAAAGAAACAATCTGTTTTCCATCTTCAAAAGGAGTGTTTCTTTTTAAAAAAACACTTGTGTTTAGTAAAATAATACAGTACAATGGTCTCCTGGAAATTATGTTCGGTATATATTCTCATTCCTCCTACTCAATCTTTAGCAATCTGATTAGAATTGTTTTTACTTACTATGAAGACAGGCACATTCCACAGGAGGAGCATGGAATCCAAGTGCTTACCTTACATGCCTACATGTACACATAAGCAGCTTTAAAATGAGACCTGGCAGGAGGCAGTGCCCATCATGAATGCCTTCTGGGGTGCCAATGCTTGGAACTGGAGGCAAGGACCTAGTGGCTGAATTTTCATTTGGTGGGCCTTGCTTGAATCCCCAACACTTCCTGGGACCACCCAGTTCCATGTACTCATTTTAAATATGTGTGATCTGAGCATCTTCCACTTGGAGACCTCTGTCCAAAGGACAGAGGAAGGGATACACTTAGACAGAGGCATTCCACTACTCTGTCTTACTCTAGGATCATCTAACTTTGTACCTTAGAAGGAAAAGATTCTAGTATTCTCAGTTTCTAGTCTGGTCACTGGTTCCTTAAGAGTAAGGGGACAAATGACAGCGGAACTCTACCTCACTTCAGGCCAAACCCAGATCTCAAGACTAGGCTTTGACTAGTAACTGCTGAGGTGTGAGGTGGGGAAGGAGGAAATCAATCCTCATTTCACTCAGATTTTCAAGGACAAATACAAATTAAAAATAAGAGAAGCAAAAAAAAAAAAAAAATAAGAGAAGCAATTACCTGGTTAAAAATTAGGAAAGATATTTCCCTCTCTCTTTTTTCTTAGTGTTTATACTTTCTAAAACTTATCATTGTAAGCCCTCTTTCTTCCTTTGAAATGCTTTTAAATCCTTTTAAATATGAGACAGAACTTTTGTCTTTAATGCACAAGAATATCTTTATGAACAACTCTGGAGCCATCTTTAAAATGTAAACATCAGGACTGAAAGATGGTGCAGGGTTTAGGAGTTTCCCTAACATCCCCAAACTCATTCTAATCCCCAGCAACCACAGATGGTTCCTCCAAGCTCCACCAGGAATCTCTCCTGAGGGAGCAGTCAGGAATAGTTCTTGAGTATCTCTGAGTATGGCCTACCCTCCCCCTACTCCTCTACTCCCAGAGTAGATATATATATATATATTCCCAGAGAGTGTGTGTGTATATATATATATATATATATATATATATATATATTACAGGACATATAAATCCCTCTTTCCCAGTTTCAGTGTGAGGGAAGGCATCCAACATCCAAATGTGCCCATTTCCAAGTTGAAAAACTGCCTGTTTTTGCTAGATAAGAGTAATTTGTTTTTCTCCTGGACAGAGCCAAGAGGAGCAATAACTTAGATGGACAGGTGATCTTGGATGATCTACCTGAGACAAATGTCCAGTTTTATTACATGGACATCAAATCCCGTCAGGGACTTGAACAACCACTATGTAATAGGTTGTATTTACTTAGCATCGCAAAGGGTGGAATTTTTTTTTTCTGTCTCTGCTGTCTTCGTGTCCTGTGATCTACGTCCCCTTCTGGGTTACTGCTTAACCGTCAATAAATCTGTTTTCTTTCTTGAGTTAAAAACTTCTGTAGAAAGATTTTTTTGAGTTGAAGGCAGATTTAACTTTCAGATTTTCCTGAGGCAATATAATTTACGATACTGTGATTTGTAGTCTCACAGTCTCATAGAGATATAATGCAGTGATTTACTGAAGCACTGTGATTTACAATACTGTTTATCATAGAATTTAATGATAGAGCTGTTAGTGATAGTTTCATTCACAGTGTTTTAATATCACATCCACCAACAATGTCAAATGTCTCTCTAATCATGTTCAATGGTCCCCTCCCATCTCCTTCATCCCCTTGCTCAGTCTTGTAGGTCAATTCTCAGACTTCTGGAATTTTATTTTTATTTTTTATAAGAATACCTTTATTTAAGCACCATGGTTACAAACATGTTTGTAGTTGTGTTTCAGTCATAAAAAGTACACCCCCTTCACCAGTGCAACCTTCCCACCACCAATGACTCCTATCTCCCTCCTTCCCCGACCCCTGCCTGTCTTTGAGACAGACATTTTATTTTTCTCATTCACTACCATTGTCATTATAGTTATTAGTGTAGTTATTTCTCTAACTGCACTCACAACTTTTTGCAGTAAGCTTCGTATCATGAGACACAGAATAGTCTCACTCATCTGTGAAACTTAAAAAAATAAATAAAAGACAGTATGGCAATAATACCCAGAGACAATAGAGATGAGGGCTGAAAGGACCAGCTAACAATATGAAGCATTTGATTTTTAATTGTATTTCCCTAAACAGATATCATCTGGGAATTCATTTGCATGGGATGATTTCTGATGATCCCAGCACCAAATTGATTCTCCCTTTTGCTTTTTATAGCTCTCTGCTAGAAGAGGAAGCAAAACTGCAGAGTTACATTCATATAATTAGAAGCAGAGTGATTGGGTTTAAATCTAACTTTTGGCTCTCTCTCTCTTTTAATTTACAAAGTCCTCTACAGCAGCTCTGGGGTCTATCAGTGTTATAGCTGCTGATGTTGGTGATACAGAAACCTCACATATATGTCATGTGCTCAACTATTTGCACTACATCCCCAGTATATTCATTTCATCCTCTCTTTTGTGACATGGGAGCCAAGTTACTTAACCTTTTTGTGCTTTTCCTTTTCCTTATCTCTAAAATGCATATTGAAAATATAAATATATTTATGGTCTCTTGCACATAACTGAGTAAATATATATTAAGTACTTGGATGTGGGAAGAAAATTATCTATGAGGACAGAGGCTATTTATTCTGATACTACAACACCTCTTTCAAACTTAATGATCACATAGATCATCCCTACTCCTAGAGAGGAGAAATGGGGTGCCTAAAGGAAAGGGCAGAAGAAACATCTCCCAGAAGCATTCAGGGTCAGCATTCCTACAACACAGGACGAACCAAATCAGCAATGTGGGGAAGAGAATACTGGCTCTCTTTTTATCACCCTCGTAAGGCAGTGTTTAAAAGATCAATTATTTTTTAAAATTGCTCTGATTTTGAGGTAGAAGAGAGGAGAGAGGTTAATTCTCCTAGCATAATCTTTACCTTCAAGGGCTCTATATTATTCCACGGAGCTGGACTTGAAGTTCATAAAATGGCTCTTGTAGAGAACAGTCTCTTGTTTAACGTGCCCCACCCCCAACTGTAGCTATCACTTACTGTGAGTTCTTTGCTTTTCGCAAAAGGCCACCAGCCCCGCACTCGCTTTTGTTGGAATATGGAGATCTTGTTCTCCTCATCTGCATTTTCAAATTTGTTGAGGTCACAGGCTTTGGCAGATTTGGCTGCTCTGGGGAAACTATTGAGGTTCATTTCCAGGGATCCTGTGAAGATGTATGTACAAGTTATAGAAGTGTGTTGGAAAATCCTCAAGTAGGATCACAGAGAAAGAAAACCTTGTAGAGGACAGAAGACAAAGCTTTGCCTGCTGTGCTTGAGGCCAATCCTGGCATTGCATATGGCCTCTGTCGGCATCACTGGGGTGTATTCCTGAGCACAGAATCAGGTATAGCCCTTGAGCACCCTGGGTGTGGCTATAAGATTATTTGAATGAAGAAAATAAAAAATAAAATAAAATTCATTGTTGTCTTCATTCATTCATTCATGCTCCTTTCACCAGTTATTTTATTGCACAATGGATCATTAACATGTACTAGTATTGGGAATACAAACATATCCCAGACATGTTGGGAATACAGACATGTCGTCACCTCAAAGTGTTTATACAGTGGTAGCAGGTAAAAGATAAGGGCAGAACTTTATTATGCCACTTTCATAGTTTGGGTTCATAGAATTTATTTCAAATCTTTTTCAGATGTTTCTATTTTTTGTCTTTGCTTCCTGAATGCAGCCTGAATTAGGTCCCCATCTTCTGAGATTTCCAAAGTCTTAGATAAAAAGACTTTGTGAGAATTCTCTTCCTCACTGACACTGCCCCTCCAAGACCACTAATCTCAGATTGAAGAATAATTTCTTCTTCCTGTATTTTTAGCTTCTCTCCAGGTAAGACAATATGAGTGAATTCATTAATTTACTTCCAATGAAGGATTATAAGGTTGAGTCTGATAATGCCATGTGAGTATTACTTACCTCACTCATCAGTAACTTTTCCCTATTACAAAATTGCTAAAACATAATAGAGAAAAGGTCCTTGCTTCCACTCCTTAATAGCTGATCACTGATCTATGAATCATTCCTTTTTCTCATATCAATTTTTCTGCATTTTTGCCTTTTTGATTCTTTTCCCCTGCTACATAGAAGATATATAGTTAGGGCCCGGAGAGATAGCACAGCGGAGTTTGCCTTGCAAGCAGCCGATCCAGGACCAAAGGTGGTTGGTTCGAATCCCGGTGTCCCATATGGTCCCCCGTGCCTGCCAGGAGCTATTTCTGAGCAGATAGCCAGGAGAAACCCTGAGCACCACCGGGTGTGGCCCAAAAACCAAAAAAAAAAAAAAAAAAAAAAAAAAAGATATATAGTTAAACATGCAGTTTACAGAAAGGGGAATTTTTCTATATGCTAATGATCAATGCAAGCTGCTCAAATTTCCAATTAATTATATACTTTTAGTGACTTCAGAATTTTCATATGTTGAATTAAATGAAGTCCTTCATTAAAAAATTATGTTATATTGGGGCTGGAGAGATAGCATGAAGGTAAGGTTTGCCTTGCATGCAGAAGGTCGGTGGTTCAAATCCTGGCATCCCATATGGTCCCCCAAGCTTGCCAGGAGCGATTTCTGAGTGTAGAGCCAGGAGTAATCCTTGAACATGGCTGGGTGTGACCCAAAAACCAAAAAAAAAAAAAATTAAATTATGTTATAGCCTGCATAGGTTCTAACACTGTCTGAAAAAGACCACATTAATTAATCTTCATTTTACAACTGAAGCAAAAAGGAGACTATAATTGGAGCCAAATTTAAGAACTTGTTGGTGTGGCTAAAGCAATAATACAGTGGGTAGGGAGCTTCCCTTGCATGTAGCTAACCCAGTTTCAATTCCTGGAATCACATATGGTCCTTTGAGTCTGCCATGAGTGATCCCTGAGCTTGGAGCCAGGAGTAAGCCCAGAGCCTTGCCAAGTGTGGGCAAAACCAAACAAACAAACAAATCAAAAGACCAAAACAACAGGGTTTTTCCCCCCTAAAGATCAAATTCAGTCTGAATGTATATTTCACCATATGAATGCTTTGTGACATATCCACACTAGTGGCTAGTTGGAGTGCTTGAAATATTTTTGTTGTCTTAAAGAGAAATAAAATTATTATTCTAGTTTCTAAATCAGATTAAGTTCTCCAAATGCTGGGACAAAACGTTATTGTGAGCTTTATGAAGCCCTCAGCTTACCCAGAAAGTCATCTGAGGACAGTCTTTCAAAATCCCAAACCTGGAGCACTAACACAGCTGGTGCCTTACAGTCCATCTTCTCTAAGGAAAAGATATTCTCTCTCTTGGTTATAACCATTTGCTTCTCAGCTGGGAGATACTGAAATGGAAATAGGAAGCGCCAGTTGAAGTTTCCCTCTCCTGTTAAAGAGTTATAGTGCACATCTGTCTCTTGCTTGTCATCTTCCAAACCCTTTATCCACCTGAAGAGAGAGAGAAAAGAAAATAAGCTCATCTCTAAAATTATGATCGATATACATAGATTCAGTTGAAAATTTCCACTGAATTCAAAGAAGGAAAATAAGAACAAAAAACCTAAAACAGCAAAAAGATTATTTAATATTTTGAGCCTGGTTGTTCTCAGTCTTCAGTTGTTCTTGGGGAGTCCAGAGACTTATGTAATGGAGAGGACACTTTTTAGAAATGTGACATTAAAGTTTAGTTTAATCTTCTCTAACCCTGGAGTCCCCATTGGAAAGAATGCTATGTTGGTTCTTGAGTAACAGAACAAAAATCATGACCCTCCTGCATGGAGGCCATAAAATTGTACTGATTTAGATTTGTGATGTCAAGACCAAATTTGCCCTCTCTTCCCTGATTCCATGTATCAGCCTGAAGGTCTGTGTCATTGAAACATGTAATGCAGAAGGATTGGTTTTGCCCACCTACATTCTAATACTGATTAATACCACTGACCAACTGTGGTAACAAATACCATGGACTTTTTATCTAAATTTTCTGTGCCCTTGTTTTGTCCTGGAAATGAAATTCATGATAGTATCTGGTTGATGTGTCAGTGCTGAAGAGTTATGTAAGATAGTATCTGTAAATTGCTTGTATCCTCAAAATTATCTATAAAGCTATTTTTCTGAGTATCATAGATTTTTATAAAAGAACATGTAATGAACACATTTCCCCTAAGTATTTTATCCATAGTGAGTTAATTATAGAGGAAGCAAATAATATACATTCAAACTAATAGTGCCAAGCCATTTGCTTTATGTAATCAGCATTCCTACTCAAGTGCAGAAAAGGATAATGACTTATCTCTTTCCAGAGGAGTGTTACTACTTGAGGCAAGAAAGAAATTACCTAGCTCATTAAACCAGTACATTTGTGGTAGCTTTTTATCATACAAGAAGTGAATTAGAAGGCAAGTATCAAGAAGTAAATGATGCTGATTCTTGCCTTCATGGAGTTACAATCACAGATCAAAGAGGATAGAAGAACCTAACAGAAATCACGAGAGATGTGGGAAATGTTGTCCTATGGTAGATGAGGAGATGAAACGTTCTAAAAAGAGAGAAGTTGAGTATGATGGACACCAAAAAACAACGAGAGGGTGTTGATAAGTAATATGAGGCTGGAGAGGAACGGACTTATTTATATTGTAAATATTGGGATTTTATTCTTTGGCCAGAAGACTATAGGATGTCATTTAACAGCATTGAGATGATTATTTTGTATTTTGAGAAGCTAATTTATGTTTCAACGCAGAGAACAAATTATTGAGGGGAACAAGAAGTGATCAATTCATACTAGTCTTGGTATCCACAGTGACTGATAATGGGGAAAAGGTTTATGATGGCCATGTGATGAGGATGCAGAAAATAAAGTCTTGATAGTGGTATGGGAGTGAATATGGACAAGATTTAGTGATCTATTAAAATGAAGGAGTGAATGAGAAATTTATAACTCTAAGTGCTAACATTAAAAGGTATAAAAAGCTCCTTCCCCCCACTCTGCTTACCATTTTACAAATTTCTTCTAGCCCTTCACTCTTTCACCCCCAGATCTTTTATTTCCCCCTATTTAACCCTTTTTACCCTCAGTTCTTAATTCCTAAGGTACCAGAATGTTCCCCTCACCCTAGCCAGCTACCAATCAGCTCCTAAAAGGAAAAGACAGATTCCAGCCCGCCTTGCCTCAGCCCAAGAAGCTGCTGCCACCGCCGCTGATGCTGATTTGCTCTCCGTAGCCCCCTTTCCACCTTCCTTCAATATGGACTGCTGCTTGCTACTAGATTCAGTTTCTGAGAAGCCCCCAGCTTGAAGACATTTACTGAAATGTGACTGCTGGGAGCCATTTTTCAGACTCAGACAAGACTGTGTCGCAGGCTGAAGCTGTGCTCCAGATTTTATCCCCCGCCTCATACTATTTCAAAAGGCTTAAAGAGACATGTAAATCTCCTTTGAATATTTCTTTAGATGTATTACCTTAATAGGTGTAATTCTTTTCAGTTTTCCCCCACTCCATTTTTAGATCTATTTAGTAGAAAATCCTAGTATATAAATCCCTCTTGTGCTCTGAGATCATGTTAGAACCAGGATACTGGGATTGTTTGGCTTGTGTTATTTTACCTCCATTTGCACCAGTAATACGTGACATTGTTCCTTTTTGCATAGGTACATTTAAATGGGGGAAAATCTTACATGTGGAAACAAGTTCTTATCTAATAGGAATAGGAACACATAAATGTTATATTGCAGTGGAAACTTAAATCCTGAATATTTGACATAAGGCTTAGGTAACTAAGGCTTAGGTTCCAGAAGATTGGGTATTGGCATTCACCTCTGAACCTTAGATCCTATCTATGGAACCAAAATGGTTTTCTACACTAGCACCAGGAATTGGTTTTCTACAGGGATGATCCTAATGCTGCCCTGACATTGAATTGCTCCAGAATGAATTCATATGATACCCTGATGACTAGGTAACAGCAACAATTTGCTTTCAGGGCAGGTTCCCTACATTGCCTCCTAACAGTAAGATGAAACAAGAAGACATCATGTCACCCTTACTTCTACATAGGAGCTGTACAAAAACCAGGTTCTCTAACTACAGAAATCTGACTGCAACCATAGTGACTATGAAGAATTTTTACTGGGACCATAGAGAAAGACTTGAGGTTAGACAACTTAGTATGCCTGGAGCCTGAAGTTGGTCTTCTGACGGGATGCTTCAGGGTAAGGTCTCCCTGCTTTTAGGCCAAATGATTTCCTGTTTCCCCCATATTTTGCTATGCCTTTGCAAACAAAGAAATACAAATCTACCACACACACACACACACACACACACACACACACACACACACACACACACACACCCTGTTTTTAATTGGATTTTTTAAATCTTTTATTTTTTAAATTGGAGCTCCTGCCTTTTGCATAGAACCTTGAAATATGGATTACTTTATTTTACCACATATTCCCACATTTTTCTATAAAACTAAGAAGAAAGGATTAAAGAAATGCCAAGTGGTTTCGAATGCATTGTGGGAAAATAAATAAAAATAAAAAATAAATAAATATCCAAGACAAAGTGAATGAGAATAGACTCAAGAGACCTAAACTTTAACAGTCTAAACTTAAAGGGACCTGTTATACGGGCAGGCCAGGAGTCAAAGTTTGGTGGTAGAGTATGCACTTTAAGGGCCATTGGTGGGGAGAGGTTAACCCTGATGGTGGGACAGGCCCTGACTCACTGTGTAACTCAATTTTAACTATGAAGGATTCTGTTGATCACTGTTGTTTCAATAAAATAAAATTTAAAAAGTTAAACTAAAAAAGCATGAAAAATATAGATCAGAGAGAGAGAGAGTACAGCATGTAAAACATTTTTATAGCATGTGGCAAACCTGGTTTTGATCCTTGGAGCCCCAAATGGTGCCCACCAGGCATGATCTGTGTGTGCTGAGTAAGGAGTAAGCCCCTAAGTATTACTGGGTATGGCCCCAAATAAATAAAAAGCATGAAAAATCTCAAATCAAAAAAGAATCAAAACAAAAGGGGGTGGAGCCATGGTGCAAGCTGTAAGGTGTCTGCCTTGCTGGTGCTAGCCTAGGATGGACCGCAGTTCGATCACTCAGCATCACATATGGTCCCCCAAGCCAGGAGCAATTTCTGAGCACATAGCCAAGAGTAACCCCTGAGCATCACTGGGTGTGGCCAGAAAACCAAAAAAAAAAATTAAAATAATTTTTAAAAAGAAAAATGTCAAATGAGCCCCTAACTATGCAACTTAAGAACTATAAAAAGAACTATTTAAACTTAAAGCTAGTAGAGAAAAGGAAATAACAAAGATTATAGTTGATATAAATAAAGTTTTAAGATAAAAAGCAATAAAAAATTAGTAAAGTTAAAATATAGCTTCTTAGAAGGATGTAAAATATTAATTGTACAATTAAAGTCACCAAAATATGAATAAAAGTGTGGACAGTAGTACCAATGCTACAGAAATAAAAGAAATACAAAATTAAAACAGTATAAGCAATATTATGAAGACCAGCATGACAACAACTCATATACCTAAATGAACATATGCCAACATAAAACCCACAAAACTAAATCTATCCTGAACATAGGAAAAGGTCTAGACAATAAGTTTTTTTTTTGTTTTAATTCTTTTTTTCACCCTTTTTTCTTGTTTTAATTCTAAAAAAATATTAAATTGTAACCACATACAAAAGTCAACACAAGATTAATCAAATATATTAATAGTATACTTAAACTATGAAACAGAAAAGTTTCATGATGGATTTTAACATTGATTCTTGAATATTACTTAAGAATAGGCAGCAAGAGAAAAGATTGACAAGTTAGACTGCATGAAAGCCAAGTAAATCAAAGAAACTATCAATAAGTAAAAATACAATACTAAGAACATGAATGTTATTTTCAAGTTTTTATCTGATGAGCCCTCAGATAACTAGAATACTAGAAATATTTTATAGTAGAATATATAAATGTATGATATATACTAGAATAAATAGAAAGAACTCAGTAATAGTAGAACGACCTAATTTTAAAATGAACAAATAACTTGAATAGACCTTTCTTCATTAAATAAAAGTACAAATGGCCAATTATTACATGAAAACATATTCAATATTGTCAATCATTAGGGAAATTCAAATAGAAACCATCTAATAGAGAAAGCAACACATGTTGGCAACTCTGTGGAAATTGTAAATTTTTTGTTGTTGTTTTTGGGCCACACCAGTGATGCTCAGGGGTTACTCCTGGCTATATGCTCAGAAATTGCTCCTGGCTTGGGGGACCATATGGGATGCTAGAGATCGAACTGAAGAGGAAATTGTAAATTTTATATGCTGTTGGTAGACTATAAAACAGTACAGCTACTGTTAAAACTCTACGGTGGCTCTTAAACATTTTTGAAAAATGATGTAATAATTTCCATTCTCTCCTGGCAATACATATACAACAGAGGATTTTTTTTTTTTTTTTTTTTTTGGATTTGGGCTACACCCGGTGATGCTCAGGAGTTACTCCTAGCTGTGTGCTCAGAAATTGCTCCTGGCTCAGGGACCATATGGGATGCCAGGGATCGAACCCAGGTCCATCATGGGTCAGCTGCATGCAAGGCAAATGACCTACTGCTGTGCTATTGCTCTGGCCCAACAGAGGATTTTTTTTAAAGACACATTTTTACACTTATGTTTATAGCATTTTTAGTAACTATAGCTAATTTTTGGAGGCAACTGAATGTCTATCAGTGGGTGAATAGCTAAGAAATATATCGTAAACATTCATTGTAATATGCTTTCAGAGAAAGAAAAATTAGACATACACTGTGACATGGCAAACTCTTAAGAGATGTTATGATAAATGATCTAAGCCAGTCACCAAAAGAGAAGACCATATGATTCTTTTTATATGAAGCATTTAGAGTACTAATTCAAAGAAACAAAGTACAAGGGTAGTTACTGAGAGCTAGAATTGAGGAAATGAGGACTATTATCCAATAGATATAGAGTCTTAGCTTTAAAGGATGAAAAATTATGGAAATGTACAGGTTTCATGTTTTTCCAATCTTATGAAAGTATTTAAATTACTGAACTGCATACTTAAAAATGACCCAAATGGTACATACCGTGTTCTGTATGTATAGAAGGTTCTTAGAGGGTAGATACATCAAAATCTCCTTAAAAGGCAGTAAGATAAGAACTGACTCAAAGAAGAAAAAAAGAAAAAGAGGACGAGGAGGAGAAAGAGAAGGAGGAAGGAGAAGGAGAAAAATTAGAAAAAAGGAGAAAAAGAAAAAAGGAGGAGGAAGAGAAGAAGAAAAAGGAGATGTCATAGAAGAAAAAGGAGGAGGAAGAGGTAGGAGGAGGAGGAAGAGGAAGAAGAAGAGGAGGAGGAAAGAAGAAGAAGGAGAAGAAAATGAAAAAAGGAAGAGGAGGAGGAGGAAGAGGAATTGGAAGAGGAAGAGGAGGAGATATGACCCATGGACAGGAAGGGCATTAGGGAGGGTGAATGGGATACTGGAACACTGGTGGTGAAAAATGCAGACTGATAAAAGTTGTACATTGTATGATTTTTACTTAATCATGAACAAATTTATCTGTGAAAAATAGTTGTAATATGAACAACCTTGTAGCCATTGTGTTTAAATAAAAATAATAAAAATTAGAACAATTAGATTTAGTAGCATGAAGGGCACAATTGATTGGGGAGGGGTTGGTCACACCTAATTATGTTTAGGCGTATTCTGGCTCTGTATTCTTGGATCATTTCTGGAGGTGCTTAGGAAAATACAGGGGTGCTGGGGAACAAACCCGGGTTAGAGAAATGCAAAGCAAATGTCCTGCCCAGTCTACTATCTCTCTAACCCCATAATGATATTTTGTTTGTTTGTTTGTTTTGGGCCACACCCATTTGACCCTCAGGGGGTACTCCTGGCTATGTGCTCAGAAATTGCCCCTGGCTTGGGGGGGACCATATCCCATAATGATCTTAATGAAATTTAGTTTAGTAAAAATATTAGGGGCAGAAACCAGTTTGGAATTGGATGAGAAGAGAATAGGAAGGAGGAAATGAAGTGAATATAGAAATATCTTTCAATATATTTAATGGCTCTTAGATCTTGAAGTCCAAACCAAAATTAGAATTATCTCATATTTAGATACAGGGCATGGCATCTTTTCACAGGCCACATTAGTCTCTCCCAATTTCAGAGGTCAATTTATTTTGGGTGATGCTAGTTCCATTACTCCTCATTTATAACATTTATAACCACTTAACTCTGTCTCAATATTTTTATCCTGAATTGAACCACCAGATAGGTTTTGAAAAACATACTGGCAATATGAATTCTAGAGGCAGACTCTTGCTTGTTTGAGGAAAGCATTTACAAATATTGAGCTGAGATGAGTTTACCACTTCTGAGATGAATTTCATCTGAGGGTACATATTTAAATTGCTTTTACATATGATCTTCAGTACCTTTTTCACTCCAATTGAAGCTAAAATGAAATCTCCAAAGGTATTTTGTGTCAAAATAAAGATGCAGTGTCAGTTCCCTGAGTCCTCAGCTGTTCTCCTTTTTATAATAACTATCCACTTTAACTATCTACTTTTAGTTTTTGCCTTAGTCTTACAATCTTCTGAACACAAATATTTTATCAAGATAAATAGATTTCTTTATGTTCTTTAGGTGTAAATGTATTTTAGATGTGATGCCAAAATTTTAGGTAGTCAATATTCAACTGAAAGATATATTTGTGTCATGACATTTTCTCACATAAGTAGTTTTTCTAGGTATTATTTTTTAGAAAACTGATCAAATAAGACAAATATTTAACAAAGTAATTGACCTTATGTAACCAAGTAAAATGAATTCCTTTGTAAAATATGGATGGAAAGAATATTCTCCATGATGCAGTAGTCTGATAAATTGAGAAGGGAAAATAAATAATTGTGTTTGTTGGTGACCTTACCCTTTAACATAAATATCACTTGATTTTTGTCCTGTAAAAAAATTCTCATCCTCTAAAATGACATCTTCAGTGTTCCAGATGGTCACTCTTAATTCATATCTGGGATAAAAGAAGGCAGAATTAGTCTGAAGGCTTTCAAAAACAAGCAATTTTAATAACTAGGAGAGGTGATAGATATAATGATTAGGTGTTCATTCTATAATGTATTTCTGTATGAAATAACCATGTTATACATTTAAAATATATATTTATATATATTATATTTATATATATTTTAAATATATATAATTTATATTTCCTCAAAATTCTCAATAATGTTTGTTAACTTTTTTAGAGTTAAAAATATCAATATTTTGGTGTTGGTTCTGCTCCCCAGCTAGAACCTCAGAATTATGAATGTGGATTTAACTTCCATTGACCAATATTTTTCTGAATGTTAAATCTCAGAAACTACAGTAAGATAAGGACCAATAGTTCAATTCTTTTTTTTTTTTTTTTTTTGGGCCACACTCGTTTGACGCTCAGGGGTTACTCCTGGCTATGTGCTCAGAAATCGCCCCTGGCTTGGGGGGACCATATGGGACGCTGGGGGATCAAACTGCGGTCCATTCCTTGGCTAGCGCTTGTAAGGCAGACACCTTACCTCTAGCGCCACCTTCCCGGCCCCGAATTCTTAACACTTCAACGTCTCCATTAATTATTCCTGTAATTGGTCAGGTGGAAGTGAGTTTTGCTTGTCAAGTGCCAATTGACCGATAAACTTCATGTATCAGAACACAGGATTGGTTGCTATGCCATTTTAGTCTGCTATCATATCTTTCTCCCTTAAGAAAAGACTGTAAGTGATTTACCCTTTGGGTTTCCTTGGTGAAATGTCAACAGGAGGTCCAGGCTGAGTCAGATCTTTGGGAAATATGTCCACCCACATTTGCAGGCGTCCCTGATTAAAAAAAAAAGACCATATTTTAGCTTAAAGGTATAAAGTAGCACCTGGGAAAATGACAGTTTATTACTATAAAAGATTAAGACATAGTTATCAGCAAGCTATGGAGTCAACAACAATTTAACCACAAAATTTAACAACCAAACTTAAAAAGATGCCTGTTAAGATGGCAAGCTTGGAGTGGAGGTATGGATGGACTCTGGGAACAGCGGTGAAGGGAAGTTAACACTGATGATAAGATTGGTGCTGAAGCATTTTATGCCTAAAACTTAATTATGAATAACTTTGTAAATCATGATGCTTTAAAAAGAAATTAAAAATTTATTTTGTAATAAAATGGGTTGAAAATAAAAATAAGACAGGGTTATCAGGAACAGTCTGGGAGTCATATATATTTAGAACACGTATTCTATTTTTGTTAATAACCTATTCTGTTTTTGTTGGTAGTTTTATTATAAACTAGAGCATACATAAGTGAAGATCAAGGAAAGAGTAAACAATCCTTCATGAGCATCCACTATGTGGTTCACATGTATGAAATGCTTTGGCAAGCATCTCATAAACTCTTTCAGTCACACTAGCTAAATATTGCTTCTTTTTCTTGGAATATTAGAAAATATTTTGTACATATGTACATAGAAAAGATGTGTCAAAATTTAGATTCAATCCTAATCTGTTAATTCCACATAACTTTCTATTTCAAAAAATTCCTAAGATTAAAACTATGGTATCAACTGTGAGAATTGTTATTTTTGGTATTTATAAAGTAACTGGGCATCTATTACTGCTATGAATTCTTAAGTCGATCACATTTCAGTGTTAGGCATGCATAAGTCAAAAGCTTAGGGAATTCAAAGAAATGATTAGAAGTCATATGATTAGAGATGGAACAAGGTTCCCTATGTATTTCCATGGACTCCACACATCAGACTTAAATTGCAAGGAATTTGAGAGTTCATATGGGAGAAGGTCCAGTGAATTCCATGATCATTTCTACCATGAACATTCTAAAAATTTTTGTCAACTCATGCAACTAGATGAGTGATAAACAAGGGCTCAGTTTTTCAAAGTAGATTTTATATAAAGGAAATGGGATTTCCATTGAAGCAAGAAGGTAATGCCAGAACTAGATGAAGGATGATTTTGGCAAGGAAAAACAACCTGTTTTTTCATGATAAGGGTAAGAGCATTTAAACAAGCTTTTGAAAAGAAGTGAGGCAATGAAATAGTTTATTACAATCCTAGAATCCTTAAAGCTATTTTAACATTCACCTTTCAGCAAAAAATCACCAGGAAAATGCAGGATGCCATAAACCAAGAGAATTGAAACATTCAGTAATAATTCATAAAAGTAATCATAAGCTTTCATCTATAATAAGGATTTATCCTTTCAGGATATAGCATCATTAGTTTTATACCTCTATACTGCAGAGATAGGAGCATAGATATTTCTGCCGTTTTACCTCAGAGTTCCCTTGCTTTATTGAGTTATACAGTGAGAGAGTCCTGAATAGAACATTTTCTAGGAAGATAGCTGACAACTTCGAATAGAACATCATCTAGAGAGTCAAATTGCCTTGAGGACATATCAGCTCTACTATTTGCAGGACAAGAAATCTTGAGCAAGTTACCTAAACTCTCTGTATTGCTCTTTCCTCTTTTAAAATGAAACCAGAACAACCACATCATGAAATATTAAGGAAAAAAAAAGAGGTTACCCTGTATACCCCTGTTTGTCTAGAAAAAGCTCAGCCTTCTTATTAATAGTGACTTCTTTCACTTTCAAACTTGTCACAGTATGGTTACATTTTAATAAGGTGATATATTTATGTCAAGAATCTTATACTTAGAAGGCTCCTGATAAAGTTTATCTCCTCTTCCCTTTTATCTCTTAATCTCATATTACACTATCATTTTTAGTCATTTTCCCCCACATTTCTTGCCAACTCTGTAGATTAAACCTCTATCAATTGCTTCTCTGGGAAAACTAGTGGGGTGTGTATTTGCTGAGAGGTTTTGAACAAGATCTTGTCAATCTGAGATATCTGAAGATTTCTCAAACATCAGGATTCTACCAAAGTAGTTAGATAACGCAAATCATAAAAAGGAAAGACCCTAAACCCACATCTGATTTTAGGATGAGGTTTCTCAAGTTGTACATTATTGCGATTTGGACTGAGTAATTTCTGATGAAATGGGGGCAAGAAAGCTGGCCTGGGCTGTGGGAGATGGTCATTTGATTCTTTCCAATTTGATATTAATAGCGCCACCCAGAATGACAACCAAATGTTAAATATTATGCAGAAATATTATGCAGAAAGGGGCTGAAATTGCCCCATTATCGTGGGGATTTAAAATTAATTTTTAGAGAATAGGTCATATTTTGAGGGATGAACACTTCTGGAAACCAGAACCATCTTGTTCACTACCTGTTCCATTCCTGGTTTGTCCTTGTGGTACAGGGGCCGAGTTTCTATGTGTTCAGGAACCAGCCTACACCCGACCTCTGCGATATCCTCCCAAGAGTGTAAAACCTTGAGGGCCAAGTGCTCAAAAGACTCCACCGTCTCATCTGTATGGAAGAGAAAAATTATGGTGAGACTTGTCAGATATGAGATCTTGTAAGGGACAGTGATGGTTTGCTTTAATTTCCTTAAAGATTTATGAGCACAACAGGGCATGGGGAGAAAGAAATGATAGCAGAAGAGAAAAGGGACAGATGCAAGACTACTAAGTAATAGGATAAGTACAGAGGGGACCACATATTCTAGCAGCCCTGGGGGTGAGGGAAGAGTATATGGGAGTAGGACAAAAATGGAGGAGTAGGGAGGACAAACCGGTGATGGGAATCCCCCCTGATTTTATGTAAATATGTACCTAAAATATTATTGTCAACAATATGTAAGCCACTGTGATCAAAATAAAAATTACGTTAATATAAAAAAAAGAAAATGGAATGAGGTGGGAAAGGGGGAGACTAAAACTGGGAAAAACAGAAAGAGAAAGTGTGGGTCATGGCAGTGGGACATGGGGCAGACAGGGTCCTGGAACATGGGTTCCTTTCATCCCCCCTTACCCAAATTGTGTTTTCCAGAGCTTGTGACTCAAAGGCTTGCCTCAAGCTACTTGAGAAGCTGTTTCCTGGAGATACAAAACTGTTTGCTAACTATAATGTAATCAGGGTGGACCTAAGCAGGGTGGGGAAATAAATTCAGAGATCATTCTTCATTAGTAAAACAAACTGAGCGTTGGTGGCTGAAAATGTGCACTGGTGAAGGGTGTTGTACATTGTATAACTGAAAATCAATCATGAACATTTTAACTGTGAAAAAAATCAACTATATTATGAACAACCTTGTAACCACAGTGTTTAAATAAAGCATGAAAAAAAGGTAAAGTGGAAAAAAAATTCCAAAAATTAACTTAACATTTTTTTCCTAAAATTTTTTTTTTAAGTTTTGTTTTTGGGCTACATCCAGTGATGCTCAAGGGTTACTCCTGGCTATGCAGAAATCGCTCCTGGCTTGGGGGACCATATGGGACAACTGTGGTCCATCCTAGGTTAGCGTGTGCAAGGCAAGTGCCCTACCAGTAGCGCCACCACTCTGGCCCCTTCTTCCTAAATTTATGGAGACATTTTTGCAATCTTTCTGGTTTGTACTATGATGCTCCTATGGAGAGTCTATTTTTGGTGTCAGCATAAAAGAGTTCCTACATAAATAGGGGACTTTTGGGACATGTACAGTTATTTATTTTCCCTTATGGTTGTTTTGAAGTTGTTCTACCTCCTGACACAACAATTTTACTTTTATGATCAACATTGTATAAATACCAGAAGTAAGAACAATGTATATATCAGGAAGCTTATGGTGAATTCACTGTATCTCCACAAAAATTGACAAAATGACAATAAATAGCACCACCCTGAAATGGAATGTTATCAGTGTTTCAAAGGACAAGAGAGTCACCATAACCAGCTGAAAATAGAAGATAGAAAAAGACAGGAACAAACGTACACACACATATATGTATATATACATATATGTATAGTTGTAATATGATAGTTATAATTCTATTCCAAAGTGACACATTATATGCAGAGACTCTAAAGAAATGTACCAGCAGGGCCAGAGAGATAGCATGGAGGTAAGACATTTGCCTTTCATGCAGAAAGTCATTGGTTCGAATCCTGGCATCCCATATGGTCCCCCGAGCCTGCCAGGAGCGACTTCTGAGCGTCGAGCCAGGACTAACCCCTGAGCACTGTCGGGTGTGACCCCCCCCCCCACAAAAAAAAAGAAATGTACCAGCATGCAGCATATTTATCTCTAAATGCAGGGTTTATGAATGATTTTCATAAATACTTTTTCATATTCCCTACCATAAGTGTGCATTACTATTTTGGTTGGAGAAGGTTTGGTCCTCTGTAGTGCTCAGAGATTACTCCTGGCTTACTCCTAGCAGTGCCTGGGAGACCATATATGGCATTGGGGATAGAACCAGGGTTGGCTGCATTTTTTTTTGTTTGTTTTTGGGTCACACCCGGCAGCGCTCAGGGGTTCCTCCTGACTCTATGCTCAGAAATCGCTCCTGGCAGGCTGGGGAACCATATGGGATGCCGGGATTCAAACTGCTGTCCTTCTGCAAGCAAGGCAAATGCCCCACCTCTATGCTATCTCTCTGGCCTTGGGTTGGCTGCATTCTAAGCAACACCTTAATTACTCTTCTAGTTTTCCAACCCCAGTATGCATTACTTGTATGCAAGATCATTACTGTCAGAGCCACAAATACTCAGAAGCAAACTTGTCTAGAAAAGAGCAGTGTCGGAAGGACACACTATGTGCCATTACCAGTGCCCTCTTCAGTGAAGGCTGTTTTTCCAGAAAAGACCTGGCGGCCTATCTGTATCTTCCCAGGGCTAAAGTAGGGTCCATCCAGCTTGTTGTCTTTGCAGAGCTTGGTGAGGATTTCAGTGGGTTTGGACGTATCTCTCCAGGCATTGTATCCTTCTCTGAAAAGTGGAGGAAGAACAGATAGAAATCCTGTGGTCATCACTCAAAATGCTGCCTAAGTATGATCTATGTGGCTTGCTTCAAATTTTTCTATTTGCTCTGCTCTTGTGGCGTCACTGAGTCTGTTCTATTTTTGCCCCTCTATTCTGGCCAATATCTCTGCACAGTTAGAGTTTGGAAAAAAATAGGGTGTCTTTTTCTTAAAGAAATGTGTCTCTTTTTTTTTTTAGCAGTTCTTTATTTTTAAATTAGCTTATATATTATTTTTAAATCACTTTAATCGTGATTACAAGGCTGTCCATAATACAGTTGCTGTTTTATTCATAGATTCAAAGTTGTTCATGATTGAGTTTCATTTCTACAATGTACAATACCCTTTACCACTGTGCATTTTCCACCACCAAGGTCCCCCAGTTTCTCTCCTGCCTTTCCTACTGCCTGCTTCTGGGCAGACATTTTTCTTCTTTCTCTGTCTCTTTCTGTTTGTCTGTTTCTCTCTCTCTCTCTCTCTCTCTCTCTCTCTCTCTCTCTCTCTCTCTCTCTCTCTCTATTTCTATTTTCTCCCTTTTGTCTCATGTTTGTCCCCTTTTATTTTATTTTTAAAAACTTGAGCCAAATTCACCAAACACCTCAGGACCAAAATCTTAAGTGAAATTTTAAGTTGGCTAGTATACTGCACTTAACATAAGTCTCAATGCCATGCTATTTACTTCCAAAAAAGTTCCATCACATAAAAGGAAACCTGGTATTCAAGGAGTTAGTCTTCATTTCCCTTCTTAAGTCCCAGGCAACTATCAATCTTCCATCTTTGTGGATTTCTCTGCAGGCTGTTTCTGTTTTGCCTTTGTTCTACACCAAACTGAATAGCTAGCAGAAAAAGCAGTTACTTATTCTCAGGGGAAAAAGTCAAGCTCATCCTCTGAATTACTCTGCTTCTTCCTTCCAACCCTCAAACTCTTGCACAAGAAAAATCATATTGTAAACTCAAGACACAACTGAAAATCTTGAAGTAGATCTTTTTAATTGGTAATTCTTTTGGTAATGAACTTCTAAATATTTCCAGCCCACTCCCTCTTCCCTGAAAAATTAGCTGTTGACTTCAAAATTTTTATTTTCAGTGAAATAACAACCCTAAGATAAATTTGCATGTCACTGCTCATTGGGACACAAGTTTCATCAACATTTAACTTTCTCAAACATTCAGAAAAGTCAAAATATATTTGATTTTGGTTTTGATTGATACAAAACACTTTCTATATTGTGCTGGATTCCTGAGCCTAGGAAGTTCTTCCACATTGTATGACTGGAACTCAATCATGAACAATTTTGTAACAGTGCCATCTTTTGTTTGTTTGTTTGGTCACACCGGCAGCGCTCAGCGGTCACTCCTGGCTCTATGCTCAGAAATCGCTCCTGGCAGGCTCGGGGACCCTATGAGATGCCAGGATTCGAACCACCATCCTTCTGCATGCAAGACAAAAGCCCTGCCTCCATGCTATCTCTCCGGCCCCCAAACAGTGCCATCTTTCCAGATCAAGCTACCTTCAAATGCAATGACTAGTCCCCAAGTCAGCCCTGATGACATGAAGCTACCTTGACCTAGTAAAGCTAAGGCCTGGCTATTCTTTTCAGAGCAGAGGCAAATTGAGGTTGCTAGCTTAGAATCTCAGCAGTCCTTCCACAGGAGAACTTACATCTCATACTGGCTCTGCAAGCCACAAATGGCTCGATGTTTGCTATAGAAGCGATTCTCCAGGTCAATCTTGGTCTCCCCTATGAGGTCATCTGTGCCGATCAGGTCATGGTCATAGATTAGGACAGAGAGCAGGGAGTCTTTTGGGAAGGTGGCCTGGATCTCAAATGACCTGCAGTTCAAGGAGAGAATTTATGAGTCAATATCATGTATTTGATGTGGGGAATTTTTCCCTACTTTGCTTTAATTAGTTTAGGGTTTATATAAACTTACCAAGCATTAAAATAATGAATTGATATTTATTGGGCATTTATATTAATTTCCAATCCCCTTGTCAATTTCTGATGGCCAGTAATCTCTTTCCTGGCAAATGTCTTTAGAGCCACAGAAAAGAGAATAAATTTGTATTTTGTTCTCTATCAGGATAAATTTCCAATTTTGGCTTCAAATAAGTAATGTCTTGATTGTAAAATTTGAGGAAAGTTATTTCATCCCTTCCATCCTTCAAAGCATTTGAGAGGCAAAGCAATGGGGTTGGAGTTTCTGGGACCATGAATTGATTATGCATGCTACCAAGCATGAGAGAAGATATTTAAGAATTAAAAGTTAGGTAAATTCCTGTCCTTTTGCAAATGGACTCCCTGGAACCAAAATTAAGAGCACAATAGTACTTCTCCAGTTGTTCCTAATTCTGGCTACCCTAGGAGCAAGGTACATGAATGTGGTGGAGAGAAAGGGGGAAAAAGAAGGCTCTAGGTTGCTGTCTTCATGGTCAGATCCACTTAGCTCTGACTCCCATTCTCTCAGTGACTACAATCACAGCACAGTTCAAAGCCCATAAATCTTCTCCAAGCAAAGATATTTGTTAGTACCAGTGACTCTCATTTATGAGCAGATGCATACCAGGAATGTGACTATATGGGAAGAAACACGTGTATTCATTCTCTTGAGACACAGCACTCTTACTAGGGCTTCAAGTTTTGTTTCCAAAATAAAACTGATATTCTGGCAGAAGCCCCCATTGCTCTCGGCTTGCTCACTCCCATGGCTATGGCCATCAAGGAAGGACTTATAACTGTACCTGCACCATGGCCCATCTCCCTGAGCTGGACGTTCACAGGTTACCCTGATGCCTGCTTTTTCTGATTATTCCTTGAGTTACTATTGACAAAATGATCCCAAATAGTGCCCCTAGGTGGATTTCTGGCCAACCAGAGGAAAAATGTACATATACTAACTGTGCATCAAAGAAATCATCTCTAGATACAGTGGTGGTTTGAGGACTCATTAATTGGGACAAATAACTGACTTGAAAAATTAATACTTCTAAATTTTAGAGTAAATAAATTTGAATTTCTCTCTTTGCTCATTTATCTTTTTATTGGCACATCCAGTAAGTGCCAGGTGTTGTGTTTATTAAGAAAAGGAGAAATTACCAAGTTTGCAGATGTGGACCACATCAAAATGATGTAGTTTAATAAATATTAATTAAATATCACTGGAAAATGACTGAATGCTGCTGGTCCATTCATTCACTTATTTCATTCAATCATTTGTTCAATGTACATTTATCCAGCTTCTGCACTGTGGCAGGACTTGAGGTGAGTGTTGGAAGTGCTGTCTTGAGCATATTATATTAAATGCCTGACCAGGAATTTATACTCTAGTTAGGAGATGAGAGACAACCAATAAACATCAATTAATGTCAGTAGCTACAAAGGAGATAAAGTAGGCAAGGAAACAGGGTTTCACGTAAACCATACTAAAGTGAAATAAAGAATCTACCCAGCTTAGGCACAAGTGCCCTCTGTTCTCTGAGCCAAGACACTGCAAAATTTAGTCATAAAGCTTTTATCCCTGAATAGTAGTGAAAAACACACGCAACAAAGCATCTACACATGATTTCTGAAAGAAGCTCTGCAATGTCAGAGGTGAAAGAAAATAGCCTATCATTTTTTTCTTCTGTTTGTTATTGCCTTAAAACAGTGGTAATAAAACCAGTTGAATTCATACCAATAAAAATGACAACAAAGCCTTAGGTAAAGTCTAGCACTAGTTATGTAAACATTGGGCAATGAATGATTGAGGTCATGGGGAGCAGAGAAGCAGAGCAGCGCTGTCTCCAACACTGTCGTTCTAATCATCTCCATTAATCTGAACAGGCAGGATCATTTATTGCTTATTGCTTCATTTCTCCAGGAGCAATAAAATGTAAGAGGCCATTGCTGATCAAATTTCAGAGGGTCCAAAGCGATAATAAATGTATGAATTTAAACTAAGTTGGTAAAGACTTCGTCACACATTACTACTCACTTAGGAAAACATCAGAGATTAAATAAATTTCTATGGCATCCATTGTAAAATAATTATCAAGGTGGAGAGGAAGCAGGCTAATGTTTTTGAGTTTCTGTGTGTGTATTGATAGACTAGATGCTTTATGTAGATAATCTACTAAAGGCTTCCAAGAATCAAGTGTCACTCTGTTGTTTTACAGAATGAGAAAAAGTAAAACTGGAAAGATCAAATCATGTGTTTAGGTAGTAGAATAATCTACTTGACTTCAAAGTTGATGGCAGCAGCAAGTTTGCATACTCAAACAGGGAACACAAGAAGCCAGAGAGCTAGGAGAGCCTGTAATGCACTTGCCTGCATATCACAGACCTGGTTTAATCCCCGGCACCCCATGTGTTCACCAAGTCACCAAGAGTGACATCTGAGTGCAGAGACAGGACTATGCCCAGAGCACCACAGGGTGTGTCCCAAAAACTAAAACAAAAATTGTGTGACACACCTGTTAGGAAAACAAGTGAAAGATAGGAGTTAGAATAACTATCAGAGAATGAAAGCCAACTACAACCAAGCATGTACAAATGGAATGGGTTTATCAAATAGTTGTCAGAAAAACAAAAGCATAGCTGGGGACGCAGTTGAACTTTCGGACTTCAGGGAATCGACTAAAATAAACTGCAAGATGATATAATGAAAAGTCCCTTTAGTAGAAGAAAGAGACCCAACTGTCTGACCCATTTTCCTCCACTTATGAAGATTGTAAATATTTTTTTTCATTATTAAAGAAATCTATCCATCCAAAGTTAGGGAGCTGAATTGCAGACATTCAAGGAGTCTTTTAAATTTAAGGTCATGGAACTATTTTTGGAAAAACAGTGTCATAAAGATCACCACGTACCCAACAAATTTCTTTCTTTCTTTTTTCATTTTTTTTTCGGGTCACACCTGTTTGATGCTCAGGGGTTACTCCTGGCTAAGCGCTCAGAAATTGCCCTTGGCTTGGGGGGACCATATAGGACACTGGGGGATCGAACCACGGTCCTTCCTTGGCTAGCGCTTGCAAGGCGTAGACACCTTACCTCTAGCGCCACCTCACCGCCCCCCCCCCAACAAATTTCTGAAGGTATACGGCTAAGAAGTAAGCCCTTCAGTTTGACTCGCTTTTTATAATGAGCAGAAGTCAGCATTTACTCAGAAACAACACACACACACACACACACACACACACACACGTGCATGGACGTGCAAATACATACCCCCATATACACACAGAAACACAGCAGGAGAAAATGCTGAATAATAAAATACATCATGATTCAGGTAGCCAACTGACCTTCCAAATACTGGATTCAGTTGTTTGGGGATATATTTGTCTCGGTCTTTGATCTCTGTTTTCCCAAGTCTGACCACAATGTAAGGATCTGCTTTGCCATCTGGATCAGCTGGGCTGAGATTAAATGCCTGGTAAAGAGGAAAAAAAATTTCCCTTTGGTCCAACGGTTCTCAACAGTGACTGATATCTGGGATCACCCAGAGGTTTAAATTGATACTGATGCCTGAGGTTCCATCCAGATCTTCTGACTGACTGTGTTCTTGAAAAGCTCCCAAAATGATTCTAGTGTGCAGCCTAGATTAAGAGCCATTACTTTTACCTTCCTGGTTTGCTTTTAAAAGTAGTAAGGGGCTGGAGAGATTGTACAATGGGTAGGGTACTTGTCTTCATGCACCTGGCCCAGGTTCTATCTTTAGCATCATAATGATCCATGTCTCACTAAGAGTAATTCTCTGTGCTCAGAAATCACTCCTGGCTTGGGGGACCATATGGGATGCCGGGAATCCAACTGGGGTCTGTCCCAGATCAGATAGTTGCAAGGCAAACATCTTAACGCTGAGCTATTGCTCTGCCCCAAGGATAATGTGATTCTTTGTTTCTGAGTTCTATATATAAAATCATAAGAAAGGCCTCCTAAGATTAATGCATTTTGAATGTTTTGTATTTCGCACTGCCCATTTGAGTAGTAATCTGTTTTTCAGATTCAAACCATATTCTGGACACACAGATTCTGGACACACAGAGTACTTCATAAGTGAGCTCCCTCCAGGGAACAGCAGGGTAGGGTCAATGGAGTAATGATACTAAATATGGTTATTGAAGAACTGAGATCCAAGTGAGAAGTAATCCTGATTTTTGGACTTTATCCTACAGAGAAAATGGTCTAATGATATGAAACTATAGGCTGGATATAAAGGTGTTTTTCATGATGCTTGTCAGAAAAAATTTAAAAAAAAGATGCTTGTTAGAGTGTTGGTTAATAGTTTAAAAATGTAAATAATATATATAACAACTATATATGGAGAAATTGAATCCAAAATCATTCCTTATTTACTTATTTGCATAACCAGTTTAATTCTTTATGAATAAGTTATCTCTGATGTTCATTTATCTGCTCCCTAACTTATATATTGTAAACCTTCCCCCAATGCACTTTTTTTTTTTGTCCCCCAATTCACAATACATACCCAGCAAGGGGCCTGTGTTGAGGTGTATATGGGGTGCCTTTACTGTACCTCCTCTTTCTATACAGCCAGTGTAAAGAACACAGCCTGTGGTAAGATTTGGGAGGCCTTATCTTATCTTTTATTTATTTTATTTTTTTTTCTTCAAAGCAAACTAAAGTTGTTTTTTTTTTTTGTTTTTTTTTTTTTTTTTTTTTTTAAAGTAAGAATTCATTTAAAGGACAAAATTGATTAATATAATGAGGTAAACTAATATAACATAATATAGTGACATAACATAACATATAATATAATTGATATAATAATAATACATGTAAGTCAAAGAAAATTTCTGATTAAAAACACAATTTTTTTTTTCATATGGCTTACATATCTTTCACTGTAGTATTTTGGGTACATATTCACATTGAATCAGGGGAATACCCATCACCCAATGCACTTTTACTTAAGCTTTCTTTTGAGATATTAATCCCACCTTGATGATCAGACCCGCCCACACCAGGAATGGGGCAGGCTGTTTTAAAGAAAGAATAAAAAAGTCTGGCTGAGTGGGGAGGCGAGAGAAGAGAAGTAGCAAAGAGAGAGGAGAAGCAGCAGAAAGCTTTGCAGAGAAAGCAGATGTGAGGTAAAGCATCATGGTGGACAGGGCCATGGAATCAAAGCAAATGGACTCTGATGAAACTTTAACTGACAGCTTGTAAATGATTTCTCTGCCCTTATGCTGCATCTTCAGAACTGCTGGCCGAAGGGGCTAGAGATGCCATGTTGGGGGATGACTCACTCAACACATGGACTTTATACTCTAGATCTTATATTTTTATTCTACAATATACCATCTTAAATTTCATAATTTCATGGAAATTAGTATGTCATTTCTCTGATTAATACTTATATGATCGGTTTCAGTATGATTAGAATTAGTATGAAGACAGTATGCTAGTTCTATGAGAACACAGTTTATTTCTCCCGTTAGTACTTTATTTCCAGGTCTTCTAAATGACTTCTTAAGATATGTTGAAAAAAAAATGGGTTATATTTTACTCATTCAGGAAAACAACGCTAATTCAGGTGACTACCAAAATGTATGAGGACAAGTGAGAAAAATTAATATCAATACATAATGCATGAAATAGGATTCCATTAAGTAAACACTTGGATATTGTTGTAGACATGAATACATAAATGTAATGTGTTAGCAAATGCAGGTGGAAAAGTAAAATATTTCTGTGGATAGAATTCTAGAGTTGAGGAGATTTGAATTTTTTTCTACTTACCTATGCATTTTAACCTTTTGTATTTTTATCAAATTAGAGGGTTTTTTTTTTTTTTTTTTTTTTTTTTTTTTGGTTTTTGGGCCACACCCGGTGACGCTCAGGGGTTACTCCTGGCTATGCGCTCAGAAGTCGCTCCTGGCTTGGGGGACCATATGGGACACCGGGGGATCGAACCGAGGTCCGTCCTAGGCTAGCGCAGGCAATGCAGGCACCTTACCTCTAGCGCCACCGCCCGGCCCCAAATTAGAGGGTTTTTTAAAATCAACTTATTACTAAGCAAATTAATTAGGTATTAGATTGAGAGGAACAATTATTCATCATCACTAGCAATTTCAGTGAAAAGTATTAACTGTCCCCATGTACAATGACGTTAACCTACTCCCTGAAATTCAGGGCCACCATTCTGTCTCTTCTTTGTTGAGTCCTGTCTGCCTTCAAGTTCCAGCCCAAGCCATTCCTCCTCCAGGTTGCTGCTTGAGTAGGAATCTACTCTACGCTTTTGGTTTTTGTCAAAAGAGGGAACTAGACACAGAAAGATGTGCTGTCAGTATTTCTGAATAAAAAGTGAGTAAATAACCATAAAGACAGACCTTGGGGCTTGACAACTAACATGCCTGGAGCCCATAGTCGGTCTCATGACAGTATGCTTCAAGGATAGAGACACCATGTATCTCTTAAGCCAAGAAAATTTTCTTTCTAATTTTCCCAATGTTTACTGTGCCTATGCAAAACAAACAAACAACAAAAAAAACTTAATTGGGGCTGGAGCGGTGGCTTAGTGATAGGGCATCTAACCTAGGATGGACCATGGTTCCATCCCCTGGCATCCCATATGGCTCCCCCAAGCCAGGAGCAATTTCTGAGTGTATAGCCAGGAGCAACCCTTGAGCATCACCAGATGTGGCCCAAAAACTAAAATAATATTTTTAATTTATTTTATAGCTTTTAGATAGGTTTTATTTTACAGAACCATAGACCATGAATCATATTTTTATGCTTCATATTTATATGTCTTCCTACAAATGAAGAAAAGGGTAAAAAAAAAAGTAGATGGGACCCAGGGGCCAAGTGGTCTCAGGAGCATAGAGTGGAAATAAAAAATGATCAGCCCTAAATACTCAAACCAATGTCAACAACAGAAGAATCAAGAGACCCAACAACAAGCTATACACAAAATGAACCTGTTACACTTGCAGACTAGGGGGCTAAGGGTTGAGGTATGTGTTGCATGCTGGGAACTCTGGTGGAGGGAGGTCAACACTGGTGGTGGGAATGACCCTAATTCACTGTCACTATGTAAGTAAAATACAACTGTGAAAGACTTGTAATTCACATTGATCGCACTAAAAAGTGAGTAAATAATACTCGTTATTTATAGTCCAATTTTTAATACTATTTTTCTACATTTCATACTTTTGTAGGATATGATCCCATAAAATTCAGAGCTTTCTGTTTAGAAAATACAGTTAAGGACTAAACAGTTAAACAAGTTTCCTTTATTTTGGCACTCCCAGATCCTTGGATTGACTTTTAAGGAAAATTTCAAGGATACAAGAATGGGAATAAATGATTGTCCCAATTATTTCTCAAATGTATTTGAACACAAGTCTAATATCCAAAGAAATGCAAATAAAATATTCAACATTATAAATTATCCAAATTTTCTTAGCTCATCTAAATCTCAAGATATGTGTGATGCCCTGAACAAAAATTTGAAAAAGGCTTTAGCTGTTCCCTGGGTGTTCAATAGAAGTCACTTCACTGCTTCTTTGCAGGGATTTTTATCTTTCCTCCTACCCTGGCTCATTTGAGGGCAGAGATTCATATTCTCATTACAATATTCTCTAATAATGATTGGTGCAAAGTGGTCATGGTCCAGCTACTGCTGAAGGGAAGAACAATTAGAGACTCCTTAGCATTCTAAAATACCCAATTTATCTTTCTTAATGTTTTAAAAAATGTCAATTTCATCAAAGAATTAATGCACAAAAAACTGCTGGATTCCAATAAGATCATAAAAATCAAGTCCAGGGACAGGAAAGGGAAACAAATTTATGATCCATCAAGGTTCAGTCAGGTTGCAGAGTTTATTAACTGATTTTTGACCCTGAGTTTCCCAGTAGTCAAGCCCCCAAAGTTTATACTATTAAAGTTTAGTGCTATAGTTAGCAGAAATAGGAAGCTTGGGGGAAGAAATAGTATTTTTATGAAAAAAAATTAGGATTAAAATTTATGACTGCAGCAGTGCAGAAACATAAGATGGAGAGATTTCACAGGGCAGCTACTCTGTTCCATTCTGCTTCTTCCTTATAACAGTTTTGGCTGTGAACTTCCTGCTTCTGTCCTATTTGGTTTTCTGGCCAGATACCAGGTAAATACAGAGAGAAAATCAAATTCACTAGAGTTAGTTTTTTACTCCTGAGAAACATTTTCCCAGAGTGAAAAGCCAGAAAATGTCTGTTACTGACCAAACTTTATGCCCTATGTCTAGAACTGAACCTTGTCATCTTAAAATTTATATATTGCATCTTTACTCTCAATTTCAGTGTAGTGAGAGAGCATGACTTAGATGACAAAAAAGATGAAATAATGCTATTGAGTGGTGCTTTAATAAGACCAATCAAAGAGATGAAGAACTTCCAGATCTCTCCTCTCTTCATTTTTCCTCATGCTTCCCTATTCCCATAGTAGAGAGGACATTTGACGGCCTAGCAAGGTGGCAGAACTTTCCAGAGACCAACTCTAACAATACCTCTATTGTGGACTTCTAGGCATGAAAACTAGAGAAAGTATTTATGTGATTTATGTACCCACATAATTGTGTCTGTGGTCTTCTCCTGTGACAACTGAAATGGCCAAGATACTCTTGGAGAGGAAACAATAAAGACTCACAGCCACAATGTAGACTCTTATCAGAACTTTGACAGGATGATTGGGAGGAATCCCTTGCTGAATTCTCAGCTGCCCGCTGTCTTCAGTGCTGGAATCCTCAGGGCTTTTGTAGATGCAGAAGGAGCCCTGGAAACACAAGGTGTGAACCCAATTTATAAGTTGTCATATATTCCCCCCAAAAGTCAGAAGGTGTAGTCTGGAAAAATGAGCAATTTGATAGGATCTGAACTTGTGTTAATGCCCTCTAAGTTTCCTCAAGCAATTTGTCAAGGCACAGCAGCGAATCAGATCAGCACAGTAATGCCCTGTTCACAGGGTTATGATGTGAGGAGCATGAGGATATGCTGAATGTTTTCACATCTGGTGCCCCTTCCACCTGTCTCACTCAGTTGGACTGTAGAATTGGTTTCCAGATGTTACAACCAAAGCTTAAGGAATTCAAGAACCATTCAAGGATATGAGGCTAGTTAGTATTATAATTATGATTTAAAGTCAGATTGACAACATATCATGTCCAGACTATTTCCTGCACGCCACACTGTATGCAAAAGGCCCAGTACCAGTGGCCTCGTAATTACTTTCCACTAAATCTTTATAGTGCTAACATCAC
This sequence comes from Suncus etruscus, assembly GCF_024139225.1. Taxonomy (NCBI): domain Eukaryota; kingdom Metazoa; phylum Chordata; class Mammalia; order Eulipotyphla; family Soricidae; genus Suncus; species Suncus etruscus. The sequence continues at coordinate 32,012,294 of NC_064866.1, read as the reverse complement.
AAATCTGCTATTTGATGTTTATAAGATTTGATTTAACTATTCAGCTAGAACATTTTATATGAAATACACTTTCAGTAGGTCATGGGTAAGAGAGAAAAAGTAATGGTCAGTGATCCTTTCAAGGAACAATTCTGATTTATTGTATTTTATAGGCTGAACTAACGCAATACTTCAAAAAGAGTGAAACTCAAAAAAAAAAACAAAGAAAAGAAAAATAAAAAAGGGGCTGGAGCAGTGGTGCAAGCTGTAGGGCCTTTGCCTTGCACGCAGCTAACTTAGGAGGGACCGTGGTTCGATCCCCGTGTCCCATATGGTCCCCCAAACCAGGAGCGATATCTGAGCGCATAGCCAGGAGTAACCCCTGAGCATCACTGGGTGTGGCTCCCCAAAACAAAAATAAACAAACAAAAAAAAGAGTGGAACTCATTCTTATAGAGTTCTGAGGAGGGTCTTGAATAAAGATAATGAATTTTTCTTAAAGACATTCCATAACAGAATTATCCAGTCTGCTCATTTGTGGGATATATAAAAGAAAGATAGCATGGTAATAATATTCAGAAGCAACAAAAATGAGGGCCCGAAAACCAGTCAATGGTAAGAAGCTTGTCACAAATAGTGGAGGAGTGCAGTAAGGGCAGAGAGGGGAACTAGGACAATGATAGTTGGAAATGATCACTATGGACAATAACTGGGTACAGAAAGAAGATAAAGTGATAGGCATGACACCCCTTCAGTAATAATATTGCAAACCAGTTGTCTAAAAAGAAAAAAAGAGGAGAGATCAACAGAGAGAGACAGAGAGAAAGAAGAAAAATGTCTGCCACAGACGCAGAGGAGAGGGCAGGAGTGGGGCAGGAGGGAAACTGGGGACATTTGTGGCAGGAAATGCACAATGGGCGTTGTACATATTAAGACTGAAACTCGATCATGAACAATGTTGTAATTGTGAAAAACTGTACTGCTCACAATCTTGTAAATTATGGCGTTTAGTTTTAGAAATCTAACAAAAAATTCTCCAGTCTGATCTTCATGGACAGAAGAAACAAAGAAAAGGGTTAACATTGGAACCTGCCTTAAACTTTCCTATGACTCGATCTCCATCCAGGCCATGGTCTTCATCTGTAGATTTGCCTCTGAAGAGCTCAAAGGTTTTCACCCAATCTTGAAAATTGCTGAAATGACTCTCGAGGTCACCATCATATATCTTTAGGGAAAAGGGAGGATGAAAAGAGAAGAATGTGCTCAGAGAAAGGAAAACCTAGGATTGGTTTAATGATAAATTCAAGGAGTCTCTAAACCTTGGAAAATGTAATAGAGGATATTAATTTCTCTTTAGCAAAATAATATGATTGAATCAGCATTCATAAAACTACTCTGAAATATGTAAAACTTTTTTGATACACTTTCAAATGTTAACAATTAAAGCTAAATTTAAAAAATAAAATTATAAAAATTTGAATAAGACTCTAATTATATTATTAGTTACTGACTGTAGATGATTAATTTTGAAGAAATTTGAGTTGACAAATATCTGCTAAGTGTTTAATCTTACCAATATAAAGTGGCAAAATATTAGCTTTTATTATAATGCATCTAGACTTGAATTCTCCAAGCAGAAAATTATAAATACATTTTAGAAATGCAAAATCAAAGTGAGTTTTAGGCTTGGTAACATAATTATATTACTGATTCAAAAGTCTGATCAAAATTACTTATCCAAATTGGTTATCTAATGCATAATTTTCATTCTCCCACTTTTTATATTTATAAATATGCCTCCAGTTCAGAGCTTCTGGCTGCGATCAAGGTTGATCTTAATGTAGAGTTAAAACTCCTGCTATTTTGCCCATGTGAACAGCTAATGCTGATGCCAAGTTCCAAGAGGTGAATGAAGGGAAATTTAGACACTGTCAAATGACAGATTGGACCTACACTAACCAATGTAACTTATGCCCCTTTTCTGTGTAAGGATGTAGAAAACGTAAACTTAACAAGTTCCCTTTGTCTTGGTTTGCATGCCTGTCAAAATTTTCTTCTCTGCACCAATGATTATAATATATATAAAATAAGCTCCAACAAAGTACTACTATGGTTGATGGAAGCACAAAACAGGATCCTTCTCTGAGCTTCTTTCCTTCTCTGTGGCTAAGAAGGGGGCTGGGTATACCTTCAGGACTGCCAGATTGGGGATCTCCTCTTCTTTGAGTTTCTTCTTGAGAATTTTGTCTTTCTTCTTCTTTGGGCTCTCTTCTATGTTTATTACTACCTCATCTGATTTTGCGTCTGTGGATAGGTAGTAAAAATCATTAGACCTTGTATGGCTGTTGAGATGAGAAAAATAAAGCCAAGTTCCTTTTCTGCCCTAGTTTTGCATGTGTCATGCTTTTCACTACAAAAAAGACAAAGTAGTATATTGCTATAGGGTTACTGCTTGCTGCCCTACAATCTGTGCTGCAGAGCTTTTGAAGAGGTGACTCACTTAGAAATGAAGTGTCAATGGATCTTGTGGAGTCAGGTAATATTCTGCCCAATTCTGTCATAGGAAGAATTCTCTGAATTAGGCAGCAAGAGCAAGAGTTATTTCTATCAATTAGCAAAACCCAGGATAGGGCAATGCAAAAGCCTTTAGTGGCATTTTCTCTCTGCTCTATTTATAGACTTGACATCCATCTACTACAACAATTTGAGCCTAAATATGTTAGGAGTCTTGTTTAAAATTATGCATTCAGCTAGCTAGATTGTACAGTAATTTTATAGGAGTGGTTCAAGAAAAAAATACAAACTCTGTTGTTTTGCAGCCGGGTAAATTTGGGAAAATTAGTCAACCTCTCTGTATCTTTTTTTATCATGTGCAAAATTAAGGCACAGTGGCTTCTGTCATAGAGATGGTCTGAGAATGAAACATGCTAATTAGAATCTTGGCTCTGGTTCTCCACTAGCACCACTGAAACAGAACTGGTAGCTATGTTGGGACTGCTATTTTTAGGTCAAGATCTGCAGTTGGCATGAACTAAGTTTGTGGTCATTTTAAATCCTAGGCATCTTTCATTTGACTTTCTGCCAAACCATATCTATTCAATCCTTGTAAACTGAGTCTTCTAAATCCAGGTCACCTCTAACAAATTTTATGAAATGGATTTTGGCCTGTCATCCTAGCCTGCTTCTATTTTTACTCTGCTGTTTTATAGTCAAACTGTCAATGTAGGGAAATGAGCCAATGAGTGGATTTCATCACTGAACTGGATAGGGAGATCTGGGATCTGTTTATAGTTCTGTTCAAATCAAGTACTTAACCATTGAAAAAGAACATGAATCTTTTGAGATTGTTATCTCTTTGGGAAATAAGGGAATGGAGCTGTGACACACCTTCTGTGGCTTTCATTTAAAATTTTAACACTCAAATTCAATGTCCAAACACCCCCAGGATAGCTACTGACCTGTGTTACCTTTATTCTCTTCAGAATTTCTCTCTTTTTCCTAGGAAGAGGGAGGGTAGATTACTTATACCATCATGCCTGACTTATTATTAATTAATCGACGGCTACAGTTCTGAATCATCTGAACCCTGTGCCTTCCCAGAATTTTTTTAAAAAGGATATTCAAACAGTCTTCAAGGGTATCCCAAGGGAAACTGCGTGTAAAGATTGGGGTCCCAAGTGCAGTGAGAGACTTTACTCTAGAGAAAAAGTACCCTCACATGAGAAAAATATCTCCAAACACTTGATATTCTTGTTCTCTGAGTACACTTCCTTTGACTATCAGAAAAGCAACACATCACCTCTTTGAGTCCTATGCTGTCTGCACTCTATTTTACCTTCTAGCATGTTGGGTCGCTGGGCTCCCCAGAAATATGGAGGCTAACAAAGAATGGAGGCTAACAAAGTATGAGGTACTAGAAGTAGATGGCTGCAAACAGAGAGAGATCGAATATGGATAATAACATTTAATGGGTTTCTTGCATGATATTTCAATTCATAGATAGTCCTGGATGAAGAAACTATAGTCTTTTTTTTTTTTTTTTTTTTTTTTTTTTTGGTTTTTGGGCCACTCCCGGCGGTGCTCAGGGGTTACTCCTGGCTGTCTGCTCAGAAATAGCTCCTGGCAGGCACGGGGGACCATATGGGACACTGGGATTCGAACCAACCACCTTTGGTCCTGGATCGGCTGCTTGCAAGGCAAACGCCGCTGTACTATCTCTCCGGGCCCAGAAACTATAGTCTTTCTAAGGCTAAATTATTATAAGATTTTTCTGGCCAATTAAATTTAATTTTCCTTTCCTATTTTACTCAGGGATAAAATGCCTTGCCAAATTTTTGCCATTGAGCTTTGGCCTGAGTCTCCAGATCCTCTTCCCACTGGTTTTCCATCTTCATAAGTCAATCCCTCTCTTTTCTCAAATACATAAGGCCTGGATTTGGTAATCTGCTAGTTATTAATTTTATTATTTATTTATTATTAATTATTAATTTATTAAGACCAAAACTACTGCTTTTACTTCTAGAGTTTTCCACTTGAGCTTAAAATCTTTTTGGAGACCTGGATCTTTTGACCTTGTATTTCCAATTTCACCAAAAAGATCCATAACTTATGCTTGCCTTTACAGGATTCTTAATTCTCTGAGCTGGACCGCCTTATGTTGGACTGTGGGCTGATTTCTCTAGATGTCATTACTAAGCTGAACATCCTTCCAGAATATTATCACAAGACTATATCTGGGGGTCAACTCTAACCAGAGGGTGGAAATCATGCAAATCAGAGACCTTAGTGCTTCTATTCATTTTACTCATCTGCAGTTGAATCCTATGTTGAGTTGAATCTATGGAGTAGGATTTTAAAGAGGGGAGAATGAGGGACTTACTATGGTTTCTTATTGAATCCCATGACCTTCCTAATCATGGCAGAATTTACCTTTAGTGCTTTCTTCACAGAGGCATAATATTTAGACCACCAGTCAATGACATTTTCAGCAGATTCATCTGCTATGGTCCTCTTCTTTCTTTTCGTAGACCTCCGAGAAAGTTTCCTGTCATTCTGGCAAAGAGATGAGGAATGAATGATTAATTATGAGTTAGGCCTCATGGATCTGCATATCTGGCTAATGGTTTGCTGAAGAAAGAATACATGCCCATCCTCTGGGGAGCAGAAGAGGTATTGGCAAAGTTTTTACCAATACATTTTATATACCAATACCAATATAGCCCTTTTACCATGCCAGCAAATGAAAGTTAAATAAAGTGCTCATCAAGCCATTAATTTGTTTAGTGCACAATTACCTAGCAGATGTGAGATAATATAGTAAAGTCTGGGTATGTAAAGAGAACTAAATATATATTCATTAGGTAATTCAGAAAGCTTAAAGTTCAATGTGATAGAGTACAAGAACAGAGCTTCAACAAACGGCCTATTTTATTTTATAATTATTTTTAAATAATATATCTATTTAAGTACCATGATTACAAACATTTTGTAGTTGGGTTTCAGTTATAAGAAAGAACACCCCCCCCCCATTCACTAGTGATCTCCCCTTATTCATTTCTCTCTCTCCCTTTCTTTGTGAGTTTTGATTGTGGTTTATCAATCTTGTTTATTTTTTCAATGAAACAACTTTTGCTTTTGCTGATATTTTGGCTTGTTTGTTGAATTTCCACTTTATTAATTTCTGCTCTAAGCTCTATTATTTCTTTCTGCCTACTTAGTTTTGGTTTATTTTATTGATAATTTTCTAATTTTAGAAGCCATGCCATTAAGTTATTTATGTAGATCCCTTCTTCCTTCCCGATGTGTGTTTGCAAAACTATCAATTTTCCTCTTAGTACTGCTTTTGCTGCGCCCCACAAATTATGATCATTTGTGTCTTCATTGGCATTTGTTTTCAGGAATCTTTTGGTTTCCTCTCTGATTTTATCTCTGACCCATTGGTTGTTCAGTAGCGAGTTGTTTAATTTCCAGGTGTTAAAGTTTTTCTCTGTGTCCATTTGTAGTTCACTTCTAATTTCAGTGCATTGTGATCTGAGAAGTATATATATATATATATATATATATATACACACACACACACACACACACACACACACACACACACACACTAGGCCACTCTATTCCATTTCTCCTTTTAGAGCTAGTATATTTTTGTTGGATTTCAGCCAAATCAGGCCTATTTTAAAGCCATTTATTAGTCAGTTTAAATTTTGTAATATTCACCTACCAAAAATACCTGCTTTGTTTGCAGTGTGAGGATTAGGGACATAATGTAAACAATTCCCCTTAACCAAATAAATTACTGCTACAACCTCAATGAGGGATATGTGTATAAAGAAGAAAAGATATCATGGGAGAGAACAGTTGTCCTATCAGTGGCTACCCATGCAAAACATATCATATACCCATCATCCATTCATATCTATCGAGTGTTTATGATATACCAGGCACTCTTATCAAGCAAGTGCAAGGGTGATATAGATGTTAGAGAAGTCATCTCTAACCATAACACAGTCTTATGGTGAAAACAGACATTTAAACTAAGACATACAACACAAATTGGCAGGTGTAATGATAGTGGAATAGAAAGACTATGACAAGAAGTCATAGAGGCTCACACTAAGTATGGTCTAGTAAAACAATTGAGTAAACAACAACTCACCATCCACTCTGCTTTTCATTTCAATCTTTACCATTTGAAGCTTTGGGAATCTTTTAGAACTAATTTTAAACTGTCCTTTAACTGTCAATATTACATCAGGAATTTATGCTCAGATTTGTGACTTAGATCACTCAGTCCTTTGCTTATGGTTTGTCATAGACCTATCTCTCTCCCCTTCCAGAATTTCAGTTGAGGAGACAAATTTTACTCAACTTTAGAATCTATCCCAGAATACATATTATTTGAGCTAAATGACCTCATAAAATTTTTTTCATAACTTGTAGAATTCCAGTTATTTATTTTTTTAATATAATTTTTATTTTAATCATAGTGGCTTACATATCGTTCACAATATTTCAGGTACATATTAACATTGAATCAGGGGAATTCCCATCACTGAATTGTCCTCCCTCCACCTCCAATCCCATCCTGCCTCCCATATCTTCCACCCTCACCCCAGGGGCTATTAAATATTATATACAGTAATATATAATATATTATATGTTATATACTATATATTTAATTATTTATTATAAAATGTTATTCCACAATAAATGAGGAAACTTTATAAATATTCCCAAGGTAATGAATTCATAATAACTTCTCTTTAATTAAATTTGTCAGCCACTATTTGACCCACTCTTTGAGTTCAGTTATATTTCCTTACATATGCTTTTCTATATCTGTAGTAATGTCATACAAATCAGGAACTGATGCTTAGGAATGTGAAGTTACCCTTGGATCCAGTTAATAGATGGGGGAAGCGGTATCTAGAATCTGCAATGCAAGCTTCACTTAGCTTTTTACTTTTTCTTGTAGAAAAAGGAATTACTTTCTAACCTTTGCTTTGTCATCTTTTGGTAACTCTTGGGCTACAGACTTTTGTTTGGGCTCCAGCACAGGAGGTGAATCAGTGACGTCAACAACGATAGGTGGCTGAACCTGGGCTGAATTGGGAGCCTCTGTGGGAGGTTGTTCAACATCCACGTAGATGTGATCAGCTGAGGAGTCCTGGGAGGCACTACTGGCCCCAGAGGGCTCTGTGGCTATTAGCAAATCTGAAGTAGCTGAAATGAAAGCACAATGCTTAATCAACTGGGCTAATCATGGTGGTTATTTCAGTGTTCTGAGACTGGAAATCAAACAGATCTAGATTCAGATAGGAAAAATTCCTAACATCTTGGAATATCATTTTTCTTTTTTATAAAATGTTAGTGAAAATACTCTTCTCACAAGGAGATAAATAATATCATGATGTAAGGTATATTGTGTAAGGTACTTATTACTGATCCATCAGACTAATTTTAATCAATGGTGCCAGAGGAATGAAATATAACCAGATGTTAGTGTTGATTGAGTTACCCAAATGTGTTAATTTAGGGAAAACCTGGAGGACCACAGATCAATGACCACCCATATTTAGGCAGAAGTCTGGAACACAAGTATTGTGTTTGAGAAAGATCAGAAGTCACTCCAGCCTGTCTAGAGTACAGGTGGGGGTGGGGTATAGAGGAGGGAGATTTGGGGCATTGGTGATGGGAATGTTGCACTGGTGAAGGGGGGTGTTCTTTACATGACTGAAACCCAACCACAATCATGTTTGTAATCAAGGTGTTTAAATAAAGATATTTAAAAAAGCAAAAAAGAAATCACTCCTTGGCTTCATGAGGCTTCACTGGGTTCTTGATTCAATAAAAATATGGCACACCTCTGAACTTCTCTATTTAGGTTCCCTATCACAGCACTGCCAGTGGAAGTGAGAAGTTGGAGGTAGCCCAAGAATTCAATGTGGGGGTAGATGTAGCAGATAGTAATCTCAAATTAGTGTACACAGATTGAGCAATCAATCTAATTTTAAAAATTTTTAATAAAAAAGTGTAGAAAACAAAACATATCATATTTGTAAACTAATTTTATATTTACAAGAATTAGTTGTATGGAACCCAAGAGGAAAGAGGCATGGAATAAGATATATATGGCATGGGGTAGTAGATGTAAGGAGGACAGTCTTACACTAAGAATGATATAAAGACTGAATTGAAAACAGTAAGTTCATTACTCTCTATGCACCTGACATAAAAAAGGTCCAAATTAGAGTAGTGCTGAGCAAAAAATGATATGAGAGAGTAGAGGCAGGAAGAGGCTTACGTCATCGTCACAGAAGGTTTCTTAGATAACTTGGTGCTGAAGCCAATCAAAAGAAAATAGAAAGTTGGGCCGGAGCAATGGTGCAGCGGTTGGGCATTTGCCTCGCAAGTGGCTGACCCAGGATGAACCTAGCATTTCATATGGTCCTCCAAACCAGGAGTGATTTCTGAGTGCACAGCCAGGAGTAACCCCTGAGAGTCACCTGGTGTGCCCCCCCAAAAAAAGAAAATAGAAAGTAAGGGCGGGGGCAAGATCAAATTCTTGGGAAGCAGATACTTGGCTATGAGCACTTCTGTACAGGAACCCGAAGATCTCTGTGGGCACTATGCTTTTATACAACTCCCCAATCTACAAGGCACTTCTTACCTTGACCATCCACCTGTGAGGTGATGGTGAAGGGCTCCCTGGATTTGCATAAAAACTGCTTCAAGCAGTTGATGGTGTAGGTCCCCACTAGTGTGCTCCTCCCAAAAGCTCTCCAATCCACAACACAGATGCTCAGAGGAGGATGCAGAAGTTCATTCTCAGGCAATTCCTGTGGAGAAGAAGCTAGGGTGAATGGGGCATGATTGGGTAGGAACTGGTGACTTTCTGGGGACAGGATCAAAGCAAGTCCTGCAGCCCCTCTCATCATTCTGTCTCTGCCTTGTCATTCTACCCTCTAGGGTACCTGGAGTACCTGGCAACTTGATAGATTTCCAAGATTACCCCAAATGGGGAAATGGAAATAACAATTAATTCCTGTTACAATAAATTGTAAAAACCCACCCACTTCCAAATTCGTTCTGGCATTAGTCTTAGGTTCTTTTGTTTTGTCATTTGATACTTGTAGAACTCTTATCTCAAATGATTCCTGAGGCCCATGATATCAAACAGAATAAAAACTGAGCCATTTGAAATGGAGCTGAGGGTTTTAGGTCAGTGCCCAGACTTGCTTCTCCTAACAGCCCTTGAGATTTAAACACCTTCATCAGTTTTAGTCTTTCATAATTGAAAATATGAATTCATTAGAGTTGACAGGTCAAACAAAGCAAAGTTTCCATTCCAGATGAGACACCCCAAAAAGTACACTTAACTCTTGAGTTGTTAAGACTCAAGATCTCAACACTGTATAGAAAAAAAACAACTTAGGTAAAACCTAAAGTTGATTGAGGGTTCTATATACACACAACTCACAACCAATTGTGGTTGAATGTAAAACCAATAGAAAAAAAATGCCATAGAAAGGGACCCTGGAGTTCCAACCCTCATGGTTAAAAGGTTAACTATGGGATGGAATAATGAAATAAACAAAAACACAGATAGCACAAGCCGTAACTGTTGAATTGTCAGTTCACATGTGAACTATCGGGCTAAGGACCAATGTTTTTAAAAGTCTAGCGATTAGACTATGTTTAATTAGGGTATTTTCTAGATCAGGATTTCTCAATTGGAGCCTACATGTCCACATTGGGGAGGCGGTATACCCTAATGGAGACACAAGTAAAAGTTTCAGAAGTGAAGGATTACAGCACGTTAGGCTGATTGGTAGACAGGGAATCACTGAAGGAAAATTAGATCAGGAGGGGGTTATGGCTGGGAACAGACTGAGAAGCATTGTTCCAGATCAATGCTCCTCAAATTTTTTTTTTTTTTTTTTTTTTTTTTTTTTTTTGCTCCTCAAATTTTAAGTGAATATAAATACCTGGGGGCCTTGACAAGTCAAAGGTAAGGGGCCTTCCCTGCAGTGGTTTCTCACTAAGCAGTATGAGGGTGGTCTGAGAATTTGTATTTCTAACACATCCCCAGTTAAGACTGTACAGAGGAGCCCTGTGTAGAGCCATTGCCCAGCTGATTTAATTTACTTATGATTGGCTGGAACCTACTAGATTAAAACAATAATGAAAACAGAACTCTATTGTGGGATAGATATAGAACATCATCTAGGGAATTTGCCTCATACCTGGCAGCCCCATATTTGATCCCATGGTCCTATGAGCCCTTCAGGAGTGGTCCCTGAGCACAGAGCCAGGAGTAAGCTCTGAACACCTCAGGGTGTGACCCCAAACAGTCCTATTGTATCCCATTCTAAAAATTCAGTCTCTTCACTATATATTGACAGGTCTTCACCACAGATATAGGATACCCAAAACTCTGGAAGCTTCCTCCAAGTCAGGGTGAGGAAGGACAATGCCTTCAGCAGAAGTGAAGGGAGGGTCAGGAGGGAAGCAGGGGTCGCACCACTTCGAAAACATCTGCCTGGACATTGAAGTTGGGGTTGTTCTTGTAGCTCTGGATGACACATGACTTGACTCCTCTTCCCCCACACTCAATGAGAACCTGAGGACGGTCCACAGACAGCAGCTGCACCTTCTTCATTTCACGGACGCCCCAGAAGAGGACCTGAGGAGAACAGGTGAGCAGAACTGTTCCTAAGTATCCCAGAAGGTGTCAAACACAAGCCCTGATTTTTCCATATGGTCAAGACAGGTAAATAGCTGGAGAATGATGGCTGTTTTCTATGAGATAATTGTTAAGTGCCCAGAGGGCCACAGTGGGTATGTCTGCCTCCCTCTCCACCTTCCTCCAATGTAGGCAGCTAGTGACTGCAATGCACCTCTGCCTTTTAGCCCCCAAGAATGATGAGATCTTCCACCTCTCTGCTTCATACCTCCACTCGGTATTTACTCAAAACTGGACGGATGCTGGCAGGAACAGGGTAGATCTGGGTGACATCTGGTGGGTCTATGGGTGGAAGCCCTTGTATTCCAGATGAAGGAACCTACACACAGAGAACAAGCATTGGTTAGAGGACTGAGGCAAGAAGGTAAGAAAGACTAGGGGCTACCATGTCACCACCTCAAACCTAAAGCAAAGATTGCAACAAGGCTTTTTACCACTCTAAATTTAATGACTGATAAGTTCATTTTTCCTCCAGAGCAGGCAACCTTTAGGGAACCTTTGCCATGTTCCCCAAGATATATGAGAGAGGATGGAGAGAACAGGGAAGAGGTGCTCACAACTTGAAGACATGACACCAGAATTAATGAGCTAAAGAAGGGGGTCAAAGAAAACTCTGAACCATCTGAGACTTAACTCTGATGCTTGAATGACCTCAAAGCAAAACATGAGTTGAATCTCATAGATACTTAATCAGTAAAACAGAAAACGAAGCCTTCTGAAGGTTAAATGCTAGGATGAAAGAACGTTAAAGTTAGTGAAACTTTAGGAGAGCCGTCACAAAAAACTAAGATACTACTTTCTCACTAAGGCCATCCACAGTGACACCAAGTCCTTCTCTCAAGAAGACTTCTGGTTTCATCCCAGCCACTGAGACCATTCTTCTCCTAGTCTTCAGTCCTCAGAAGACAGTGAGGCCCCATGAAGTCGAGACCAGTGATGCCAAAACCAGTGAACCATGAATCAAAACCAGAAACTAGACTTTGTTGTATGACTTTTCATAAGAAAGTTCCCCTCTCTGAGTCTCAGATACTGGACCAAATAAACCTTCAGGCCCCAGGGAGTTATTCTTTTAAGCACTGCCCTTACACGGGTTTTCTTCATGAGGGGTGTCTATCTTGTTCAATAAGATATCTCTTATTTCTTTTTATTCTCCAATCACCTCAAGTGAGACTCTATCACTAGGGGGTTCTTTTTATTGGCTGACAACACCTTAGCTCAATATGTTTGTAAAGGCCTAATTGCTTTTCAGAAGTTGCCAAGCCCAGGAAGACCATTATTTCTTTTTTTTTTTTTTTAGAGGCTTTTAGCTGGGGTCTGCTTCAGCTAAAGATCAGAAAGCTCCAAAAAAGACAGAGCACAGACACTGAGAACAGAAGACAGGCTAAAGCTAATGAAGTTACAGGGTGGAACAGGTTTCTCTAAAGGAAATAGGAATGATATGGATGTATATCCAAGAGCACTTACTACAGATAAGGTGAGCAATTTAGCCTGCCACCAAAACTAATTGTTCCTTGAGATCCCTGAGCAAAGTCATAGAACAGCAATGGTTGGGTACAGGGGGCTGCCTCTTGTTGCAATTTTTTAAAAATTACCCTATATTTATTTCTCTGGAGCTACTGAAAAGTCAGTCTAGGAAATACCCTGAAGTGGCCCTATTCATTAAGTGCCTAAAAGATGCCCTGGAGGGTTTCAGTCTGGACACCAAGGTTCCCATATGATAGAGACTGGAGTCCATTAGAATTAACTAAGATTTGGGTTTTCCTGTCAGATGGATTGGCTGTTGGTCAACCACGTGGTTGGCAGTTACCCAGCATATGAGACTGAATGAAAGTAAAGAATTCTAATGAAAGCAACAAGGTAAGAACAACAGGGGTATAGAGAGTACACAAGATGGTTTAATCTATAAGGTAGATTTCTCTAGCATTACAATGGAGATACATATCAGGACCTCAAAAGGAGATCCTATTGCAGAACCAGGACAAGGGATCCAGGGCGCGTCATGTTAGGCGGCACTACTGTCAAGGTCACACATGACCTTGATCCCAGTTCTATGCCTCTCAAAATTCACTGATGTTCTGGAAGCCTTTTTCCTTTTTCTGCCTGCCAGCTCAGTGTTTATTCTGTTTATAGCCCCAGCCTTGAATTCTATTACTTACTAGCTGTATGAACTTAAAGAAGTTATTCTGTGTCACTGAATTTAAGTAGTATCATTTATAAAGTGAAGACAGTGCTGATGGATTCATGAGCTCCTGTGAGGAATTGTTGAAAGAACCTCTAAAGTACTTGGCATACCTTCTAATAATGTGTTTGCTGGGAATAAGGGTAAAGGGGAAATGAACTGACCTTGATAAAGATAAAAGTGCAATTTTAAATTGTTTTCACTTTCCATTGGATTCAGATGATCTAAGATTGCTTGTGCCCCCAACTACCTTGGAGGTGAGTTTAAATCTGAATTTATATAGTCTCTTGAGGAAAATGCTGTCTAGACTCAAGAGTTCTTTGTGTAATTTATGTAATTGAGCAAATAAAGGTGCATGGAAACATTACAGAGAGGATCGGCAATGTAAAATAAAATTGGCTTCTATTAGTGACAAAGAGATAAACTTCACATTCACTCCAATTATCGGTCAACTCTCAGTTATCTTTGACACCCATCTAAAATCCTGTCCTCTTCTTTTCCAGCTATTACTTGCATCTAAGATTCCTGTTCTCTGATCTGAATTGTTTGAAGAGTCTTCTAATTGACTTCCATGATCCCCCACATCTTCTCTCCAATATGGTGACAACTAAACATCCCCAAGTATTTCAATTGAAATAAAATATTATCTTCATATTTCTTCCTTGACTTTTCATCTTTCATGGTGTACGAGTCTAAACCCTTATAAAACTCTATGTGACCTACTTCTCATCTCATCTACATTCCCCTTTTATTTTCTCCACTCCGGCTAATGCAGGTCAACTCTTCTTGACCAGGCCAGTCATACTTAGACTCCAGAATCAAACACTTGATATCATTCTGCATCGAATGTTTTCTTCCCAGATATTCACATGGTCTGCATCCTTTTCCCCTTCAGGTTCTGACTAAAATACCTAGTTAGGGTTAATGACATCTTAGTTAGGTTTCCTAGGATTCTGACCTATCAATCCTGCCCCTCCTCCAACTTGTGCATGTCTGCTTCATAGAGCAGCTTTAAGCATCATCCGTTCTCTTTAGTATTTGTAAAATTGCTGTTATAATATCCAGTGTTTTCTATTTTCTCTCCCTCACTTTAAATCACACGAAAGAAGGAAATTGTGCTTATGCTTAATGGAGAACTCAGTAATGTGTCTGGCACATAACAGAACTCAACAATAATTTTTGAAGGCATGAATGAACAAGCAAAACCATGACTTTATGACACAGACAGATTGAGGTAGACAAGTCTGAGAACAATTGACCTATCAAAGCCTAAATTAAATAGTAAGAGAGGTCAAGGGCTCTTGGAGGGAAGAGGAGAAACGATTTTCAGAGATCGGAGTGGGGAGAGGTTCCTGGTTTCTTTAGTTGTAAACCTCCATGATTAAATGGAGAATAGAGGTGGAAATTGGGGTAGTCAGGTTAGGAAGACATTTAGGAGTCCATCTGTGGGACAGGATCAGGAAACTCAAAATTTTTGCATAACGAGGTTACAGTGAGTGCTGGGTAACCTAAAAAATCTGAGGGAACACTACCCAACTGAGATAAAATCAGAAGACACTTCGTCCTAGGATCTGTGCAAGAACCAAGGTCTCTAAGTACATAAGACTGACTACAACAATTGTGACTAAACAGAATTTGTCCTGGGACCACAAAGAAAGATTTTATCCTATGCTTCATCCTAGGACCTGTGCAAAAACAAAGATCTCTAACTACAGAAGACTGACTTTGATAACTGCGACTGAACAGAACTTTCTCTGGGACCATAAAGGGAGACATTGGGGTTGGACAACCAACATGCCCAAGGCCTGTAGTCGATGTTTTAACAGTATGCTTCATGGGTGAAGACATCCTGTATCTCTTAGGCCAAAGGATTTTCCTTTCTAATTTTCCCAAAGTTTACTTATCTATGTAAAAAAAAAATAGAAAGAAAGAAAAGAAAAGAAAGAAAAAAAAAGCCACATCTGCTTCTCCCCCTTTTCTTTCCTTTTTTTTTATTTTTTTTATTTTTTATTTTTTTATTTTTCTTGTATTCTAGATAGGGGCTCAGGCCTTTTTCATAGAACCATAGAACTTGAGTCATTTTGATCTGTTTCATGTCTCTATGTCTTCCTACAAATTGAGTAAGGAAAAAACAGTGGACAGGGCCCAGGCGCCAAGTGGATTCAGAAGCATAGAGTTAAAAAAAAAAAGAGAGGTCAGGGCCTGGAGAGATTGCACAGCGGCGTTTGCCTTGCAAGCAGCCGATCCAGGACCAAAGGTGGTTGGTTCGAATCCCAGTGTCCCATATGGTCCCCAGTGCCTGCCAGGAGCTATTTCTGAGCAGACAGCCAGGAGTAACCCCTGAGCACTGCCGGGTATGGCCCAAAAACTAAAAGAAAAAAAGAGAGGTCATATCTAAATACCCATTCTAAATAGAATCAAGAGACCCAAACCACAACAAGATAAACACAAATGGACCTGTTACAATAGTAGTCCCAGGGGCTAGGGGTGGAGGTATGGGATGAATGCGAGGAACTATGGTGGAGGGAGGTCAACACTGGTGATGGGAATGGCCCTAATTTACTGTCATTAAGGCGTGAAATACAACTGTGAAAGACTTGTAATTCACAATGGTCTCAATAAAAAAATATCTGAGGAAAAAAAAGTTTTGGGACATTATTGGGAGAGTTTATATGCAAAGCTATACAAATTTGACATTTCCCTATGGATCTAGTTTATTTTCCATGAACTAATAAGAGTTGTACAAACAACAAAAATATATAGTAAAAAGCAATGAGAATTTTAGAAAAATAAAAGATTTTTCAGACTTGTAATGTGATCATGACATTTCAAACCCTCAAGATAAGTTATATAAAATGATATTGGTAAATTTCTTAAACTTCCTTGTCACTGAATGAGTGAGGGAAGTAGAAAGCCTGTCTTAAATACAGGTGGGGTGGGGAGGAGGGAGATTTGGGGCATTGGTGATGGGAATGTTGCACTGATGAAGCTGGGTGTTCTTTATATGACTGAAACCCAACTACAGTCATGTTTGTAATCAAGGTATTTAAATAAAGATATAAAAAACAAACTTCCTTGTCACTGTATTCGAAGGGTCAAGAATTAAAAAAAAAAACATTTGGGGGAAGCTTTCCTGGAGGTAAAATGTGGGGAATCATTGCTATTAATTTTTGAAGAGGAGAATCTGTATTCTGGAAGAACTCAAATTGAGTAGTAGTCTGGGAGATAGTAGAGCAATTAAGAAATATGCCTAGTAAACTCATCACCTAGATTTATCTGTAGCCCAGCAACCACCCAGTCTCCTGAGCACAACCAGTACAGCCCTGAAGCTGTACCTGATTGTGTTTCTACAGCCCCTGAGTACTTCTGGGGTGGTCTGAACTACTCCTAGTTCTGCAGCTAGGTAATTTGCAATGACCAAATTATATGGGTAATAACCTCACAGACCCACAAAGAGGCCAATGTAACAAGCCTGGTGAGAAACAAGAGTCTGGGGCCAGGAAAGATTACAATTTTTCAAGGAACTATCAATGGGCTGATCTGGCTGTGGATACTATAGACAGAGTGAAGAGTTGAAGTTGAGTGTAAATTTTCAAGGTAGAGTATCCATGAGAAGAGTGGAGCTATTGGACCAGGTTGGAAGGATATTGAGGCAGGACTAGCAAGGCGGCTAGGTTGGTCAGGAGAGGGAAACAGATCCAAATTCAGTGAGAGCTAAGAGCCCTGCTACTCCACCCTTCTGAGATAAGGAAGTATTTCCATAATAAAGATAAAGAGGCTGGAGGAACTATACACAGAGGACAACTGAGAGCTGCTGGTGAAGGTAGTTTCAAGTGAAATGAACCTTCAAACAAATGAAGGTAGTTTCCTGTTGTTTTCTCAGCATGGACAAGAACCATACGTGAAAACAATTGTCTTTATGATCAAATTACCTTCTGAGCAAGTAATTAAATGAGAAAGAAGTTCTAATGAAAACTGAGTTAATTTGTGGAGAAACTGGCCTAAACCAGAGTTAAAGTACCATATGCTCTCCTGATTCTCAATAAGTTAACAGTCAGGATGATAAATTGGATATGAATTCACTTTGTCAACTCTTTTCCAATTCTTCTCCATGTCCCATTTGACCCTCTCCTAAATGAACATACTTGAGAATTTCAGCTTTCTTCCTCAAGAACAATGGCTTTATCTGAAAAAGTTGCCCCAAAATCTATGACTCCAAAAACCACTGCATTGTATCAGGACAGATAAAGAGCTCTTGACTTCAAGAAAAGGTATTATACAGTGTAAGAAGCAAAAGACTTTAAAGGTTCAAGTTAGCTCTAAATTCGACTGACTCCTAACTAGCTGCATAGTAAGGTCAGTCTGTCTTTGCATGTATCATCTGTTTACTGTCTATGAAATGAGTATGTCAACAGGAAGGAGGGAAAATGAGGGAGGCAATACATAAAAAATTATGTGAAGCAATAAATATAACTCTTGTATCAGGCTAAAGTGCTCACAAATTTGCTCTCTTCCTCTCAGCATCTTCTCATGATCTATATGGAGACCAGAGACTTACAGACTGAGTTATTGAAGCATTTTCTGTCAATCTAGAAGATTCCTTTAGATTGAGACTCTTGACTTGGCAGCAGTGGGCTCTGGGAATAGTATATTCCTCAAGTTCTTAGGAGAATCACCAGATTCCCAGAAGACACAGTCTATCAGGACTATAACAGACATGGCTCTAAAGCAGTGCAATCCTGAGAATTTGCTTTTCAGACCAGGTCAAGCAAAGAAACTACTGTGTGCATAGATATATATCTAATAACTCACCTGCAGCAGTTCAAATACTGCAAGAAGGTCTCCTCCAGAAAGGTTCCCACAGAAGATGGGGTGATAACACAGCTTAGGTGGCTCATAGTTCTGGTCAACTAGCTTTACCACAGGAGCAGCCACAGTGGCACCCAAGTATTCTGGCTTCCCCTAAAACAGGAAAGAGTTCTTATTTGTTCTTGAGTTTTAAAACACCTACTTTGGATCTGCATCAATGTGATTTTGTCAATGACCTCCACAAAAAATTTCGCCCTCGGGGACTCCCTCTTTGCCTAATCTCACTTATATCTCCTTTCAATTTTCTCTATCCTTTTCCATGGATTGGAGAGTCATAGGATGCATTTGGGTGGGGGCAGGGATTTCTTTAGGAAGGTCCTCAAAGGGTCTTCTTGTTTCGAGGCTTTCTCATGGGATTTATCAACCTCAGCAGGTTGAGCTCAATGGAATAGAGAGATGGAAAAATAAGATGGCACCAAACATTCCCAAAGCTCTCCACAGTAAGACATTATTAGTGTTAGGATTACTTTCCACACCCATGGCCATCCATGAGTTAGTTTTACAACCACTTTTTCCCCCCGTTCCCCTACAACCACTTTTGAATCCCCTGCCTAAACTAGGACATAGATAAACAAATGCCTGTTTATGGGCCCAGGAGAGATGATGCAATGACCTATGTATCTGCACAGTGATTGATATATGAGTGCTCAATATATGGTAATAAGATAAGGAGGAAGAGGAAAGATAGTACGATAAGTGACAGAAGTTCTGACTTGTCATCTTGGTAGCAAAAAAGAACTTAAAGTGTCTTTATGTATGTATGTCTGTGGGTTGTCAGTCTAAGAATGATCCTATATTGGGAGGGGGTGGTGTGTATTCCCTTCAGGCTATTGAAGCCTTGGCAGCTGCAAACAGACCTGCTCCCACATCAGTGGTCCAGCTTTGCCACTTTCCCATTAATCTTTGCAGAGACTCCAATAACAGAATTTTCAACTAGTAATAAATAGCCTAGTAAACCTTTAGACAATAAAAATATAATTAAAAATAATTACTCTATATTACCACCTCACATCTCCTGCCTCTTTTCTATGCCTATGTCCACATTCCTCCCAAGAGCAGCTTAGGGATAAAGCAAAACAATCTGCTTTGCAGTTTATCTCAGAAACTTCTGGAATGCAAGTTCCATGTGGCAGATTTCCTGCTTTGTTATTTCTTGGTGGAAGGCAGGCACTTGCAATATTGAGCAAGTGAAAGTCGTTGACAAAATGACTTGCAAAGTCCAAAGCCAAAACTGCCTTCTCTGCTGGTTGAGGCTGAGTTTTAGCAACTATATTGCATCAATGTCTTTGGATTCATGAGTCAGTACTTGTTTTTTTCCCCCTGTTTAAAGAAGATTAGTTGATTGGACTGAGGTTTAGATTTAGGCACATTTGGAAACAAATGTTCAACAATTTTGGAAATTTGGAAACAAATTTGGAAAAGTTGTCCTTTGATCTCCACTGAAAGAGTCAGCTGTTCCTGGTATGGGAGCATAAAGGGCAGCTGGATATGAAATGAATGACCAGCCTTCTAATTATTTTGCCCATTATCAGAGCTAGAAATTAATTATAATTTTAGCCCTATAAACAGAAGAGTAAATAGAAACCGAAGCAATTCATTTTCCAAATAAAATAATTTCTTCCAAAGCTAGAAACCTAAATGAGGGCACAGCTCATTGAGTAATAAAAGAATATTCTAGACTGGAAGTATGGATCAGGCAAGAGTCAGGACCTAATAATTCCATCCCATGTATCTGCAGCCCACATTGGGTATAAACAGATGCTTTTGTGTGTCTACAATTCAGTGGTCCTCAAACTATGACCCGCGGGCCACATATTGTATTTGTATCTGTTTTGTTTCTTCATTGCAAAATAAGATATATGCAGTGTGCATAAGAATTCGTTCACAAGTTTTGTTTTTACTATAGTCAGACCCTCCAATGGTCTGAGGGACAGTGAACTGGCCCCCTGTTTAAAAAGTTTGAGGACCCCTGCGACATGTTTATATCCAGGAGAAGAAAGGAAAATGTTTTCTATTTTCTTTCTCTCTAACCTTTTCTTTTCTTTTACACGTGAGAATGGAGGCTTGTTTTGTAGTAATGGGTTTAGCTTGGGTTGAGAGAAGGAGGTAAATCGCAGGCTGGAGGTGACTATCTAAAAGGTATCTGGACAGCAAAGGAAAATCTTTCTAGTCCTGCAGCTTGATTTAGGAGTAGCTTTCAAAGATGTCTGATTATTGTTATTAGCTGGCAAATAAAAATATTTAGGGCTGGGAATCATTTTGTTAGAAATAAAATTGAGAAGGTACTACTTTGTAGTCATCTCTGTAAAAAAATCCATGGAATAGGCCCAATTGTGGAAACAATTTTCTTTAAGTATATATATATATATATAGCCCCAAATTTGCAGGTGGGGAGAAGAAGCTAGGGACAGAGTCATTCCCTAAATGGAAAGAGTAGACACTGGAGGCAAGGTTCAAGTTCTTTTTTGTTTGTTTGTTTGTTTGTTTTTGGTGTTTGGATTACACCAATAGCTCAGGGGTCACTCCTGGCTATGCGCTCAGAAATCACTCCTGGCTTGGGGAACACTGGGGGATCGAACCGCAGTCCATCCTAGGCTAGCGCTGGCAAGGCAGACTCCTTACCGCTGCACCACTGCTCCGGTCCCAAGGTTCAAGTTCTGACTCTTGCTTCCAGCTAGTGGTCTTGAAAAGATCTGTTTCCTGCTCTAGTAGATAAGATGAGGGGCCTGAGCAATAGCACAGCGGTAGGGCGTTTGCCTTGCACGCGGCTGACCCAGGACGGACCTGGTGTGATCCCTGTCACCCCAAGTAGTTTCCCAAGCCAGGAGTGATTTCTGAGCGCAGAGCCAGGAGTAAACCCTAACTGTCACTGGGTGTGGCCCCAAAACCAAATAAAAAAAACAAAACAAAACAAAATCCAAAAAACAAACAACAAAATGAGATTTCTGCCAACTTCTGCAATTCCCCATTTGACTTTCATTTTGACTTTGGGTCAAGGTCAAAGCTGTCAGGATGCTCAGGGATGTGAGGAGGTTTTAAGGAGGCTTCATGGAACATCTGCCATGCCTAATATATTTTTGCAGTTTCCCAAGGAAGCAGAGACATCCAGGAAAATATGCCTTTGACTTTCAGTTTAGATTTCTTAATTTAAAGAATATTTGTCTTACTATTTTTAAAAGAATCCTATAAACTTTTGAATCTATTTAAAGCAGCAGAGCACAAACATCTTTGGAGAAGAAGTCTGGTTAACATCAGAACAGAAATAGCAGAGGGATGAATGTGCTTGGAAGTCTCAACCAGAGATCCAGTCACAAAGGATGAACTGGAGAGAATGCCTATTCTTATTCTTTGATTAAAGCCAGGCAACATCAGTACAAGTTCTTTTGTTTACAAAAAACATTCTTTTCTTTATTTGTTTATTATTTTTGTTGTTGTTGGCTTTTGGGCTGCACCTGGCTGCACTCAGGGGTTTTTATTTCTGGCTCTGTGATCAGAAATTACTCATGCTCAGAAGATACTCAGGGATACTGGGGATTAAACCCTGGTTGACCATGGGCAAGGCAAATGATCTACCTGTCACTCCAAACCTCAACAAAAGGCATTCTTATTAAGCAGAAATAAAGATATGAAATGAGGTAGGGGCAGGGAGTTGTAGCCAAGTCTCAAGTTCCTGAAGAAGTAAGTAATGTGATGGTTGAAGGTCTGTGAATCAGATCTTATCATATTCAGTTTCAATTTCAATCTAAAGAGAAATCTAGGTCACCAATCAAGACACACACACACACACACACACACACACACACACACACACACACACACACACTTCAGTGGAGCAGAACCTTCCATTTTTCTGGTTCTGTTTTTCTAGGTCAGGTGTGCCTCCAAGCACAGCCTGAGTCCTGGCTGTGGCAGGCAGATGATATAAACTCAGTGAATTGAAGAAGACGGTTTTAGCACCTGCATACTCACCACTGCATCACTGTCATACAGTTCCACCACCACCGATGGTGGGGCTTCCGCCAACTCTTTCTGGTCTCCATGCAGTACCAAGTCATTGAACAGTAGCATCTGATTCCAGGTTGGGGAGAGGGTTTGGGAAATAATCTGGAAGGTGGGGTCAAAAGAAATCAAAATGTAATTGGAATGGATTAAAGGGACTCAGGTGCATTCAGCCAGATACGTTTGAAAGGTCAAGAGAGCAAATCCTCTCATCATTGATCACATATTCAACACTCGAGCACCAATATGAAGAGAGGTACCACACACATTACTAAAAACTAAAGACTAGAGGAGGTGGAGATTCCTTGCCCTGCTGTAATTTCCTGTGTAAGTCTCTTGAGTAGACCCTTTACTAAAGATGAAAGCCCTACTTACACACAACATTTCAACTCTCTTGCAACTAGTGAAAAACTATTACTAGTTTTTCCTTTCCTGAGCACCTTCTATGTGTTGTTTTCTTTTTCTTTTTTTATACTCTTTTTAAAATTTCTCATTAGTTCTAGCGGTGGATACAACAAATAAATCAGAGTTCAGGGACCAGAAAATAGAGACTCATTGGTCCAGAGCCAGCAAGTGGAAGAATTAACATTTCATTGGATGCTGTGGCACTTAAATCCAGCCTGCTAATCTCTCTCACCCTCAGATGCTAATATTTTTGTAGAAGGATGAGGGAGATTAGGTGATTGTCACTTGTGAGCCAATAAAATTGTGTCATCAAATTCCCTAAAGAGAGATTTATTTTGTTTTGTTTTGGTTTTCAATTTCAATTTTAAATCTTTTTTTCAAAATTAATTTTGTTATCTAAGCACCATGGTTACAAACATGTTTGTAATTGGGTTTAAGCCATAAAAATGCACACCCCCCCTTCACCGGTGCAACTTTCCTGTCACCATTGTTCCCCTCCCCATTTCCTACCTCTCCCACCCCTGCTTGCCTTCAATACAGGCACTATATTTCTCTAAAAAAGGATTTTAAATTGACATGCTTTTTTAGGAATTTTGTTTTGTGGACATTTATTTGACTCCTAAGACTAGCCAGGTTTTTTTGAAATAACCTTTACTTTTCTACATGGCAGCATTCTTTCTGCCATAACAGATTGCTAGGTTGGTAGTTGGTCATGCCCATGATAGAGGTGAAGAAATCAAAGAAGGGAAACAACCTGCTTAATTGGTCCAGCACCTTTGTCATTCAAGTGGTGCTTCAGAGGAAAGAGGATAGTTGAATCTGCAGCCTCTTCCTTCCTGGGCACCATATTCTCCATATTGACCCTAGTCTCTTGCCATGGCCCCCATCTATGTGATTTTCACCTTGGAATATTCTGGGTGTCCACAGAAGGTCAGATGGAAACATTGCTCCAGTTTACTTAGTTGAATGTTTGGAAATATGCCAGTTTTACAAAGATAAGATGTGGGTTGTTTGCAGAATGGGTCTCCGCACCTGGATAGAGTCTTTCCTTTTCATAATTGAGGTCACCCTGCTGCACAGTGTTTGCTGGACTTGGAGAAATGCCCACATCACTCTTACTTCTTGCTTTCCAGTCAAAGAGCAAGTGAAAGAGATTTAGCCTGTACTAAGTGCCCAGACTACAAAACCCAAATAAACCTGTCAGAATTTTACATCAAGAGCTGTTTCTAGTCATGCATTAAATCATGAAGCACTGCGGTTGCAAAATGCTTTTTATTATTCTCCTTGATATGAGTCATAAAAATATCATGCATTTCATAATTTCTTGCTTTGTAATTTCATAGCATTCTTTCTCTACAGACACAGAGGTTTCTAATACAAACTTTGTGAAAAAATAAGAACTATTTGGGTAGGGAAAGAGTGACTTCCACCAATGTTGAAACAGGAGTTATGGAGTTGCAAAGCAAATTTATCTTTTGTCAATGGCTGACAAAAATTATGTGTATTTATGTTGAACTACGTGTATTTATGTTGCTTTTAAAGATAGACATGCCATCATATTTCTTTTAGCATACACCCAACTGTGCGATAGCACAGAAATTTATTATTCTCATCACATCTCTCCTATAGAAATGTTTTTTATGGCTTCCTTGTAACTGTGAAGATATAGGCCTTTTGATAAGACCATAGAAGTTAGTATTCATCTACTCATTAATTAATTAATTAATTCATGCATTCATTTACTCAATATATATTTTCAGGACTGGTAATTTCTCAGCACAATGGTAGGCATTATCCTTCTGCATTCAAGTTATTTGAATGTACGAGTGAGTATGTTCTGGCCTATCTTCAGAGCTTTTCTCATGAGTGAAAGGTCCATATGGGCTTTTGGAGTGGTTCTGAAAGTATCTCCCAATAGAAACATCTTTGTGCTCACTCTGCCAAAATGCCTATGCTTATTATTGTTTCTTCGGGATTTCTTTAAAAGATAATGCATAATATTCATGCTAAATCAACTTATTCAGAACACTATTATTTGAAAAACAAATGCAAATGCCTATTGTCCCTGGGTCAAAATCAAAGGAAGATAGTTAACTAGTAGTTTATTTAGTAGGGCTCACTCAATCTTCTGCTCAGAGTCAAGGTTATCTCTATGGGGGCCCAGTCTGAGATTTCTAGTGCTATTTTTGTTATTGTTGCTGTTTGGGATGGGAGCCTTTTGCTGTTGGGCTACACCTTGTAGAGTTCAGGGATTCTTTCTGACGCTGCATTTTAGTATCCTTTCTGCTGGTGCTTAAGACAGTGTCAGGCATCAGACTAGGATCAATTGCATACAAGGCAAGTGTTTTAACCTATCTCTCCAACTCCATTTCACAGTGTTAAGGCTGGTAGACAATGTCCTTAGGGGACCAATCCTTGGGTGAGAAATATCAGTAATGATAGTCATGCACAGCTTGCTGTTTTAAATAAGGTACTGCTCTATGGAAAGTCTATTCATTGTCATTTTCTTCATATCACTTATGAAGAAATTGAGGACATTGAGGAGTTTTGCTTGAGGTCATCAGCTGAATAAAAGAGAGTTCAGATTTGAATCCTGAACTGGTTCTGTTCTGCATTCTTTCTTTCTTTCTTTTTTTTTTTTTTATGGTTTTTGGGTCACACCCGGCAGCACTCAGGGGTTACTCCTGGCTCTATGCTCAGAAATCGCCCCCAGCAGGCTCAGGAGACCATATGAGATGCTGGGATTCGAACCATCATCCTTCTGCATGCAAGCAAATGCCTTACTGCTGTGCTATCTCTCTGGCCCCATATTCTGCATTCTTAATCCCTTTCACAGCAGACAAAGCAGCCAGGTGTCCTCATTTCCTGGTAAGTTCAAAGTGAGTATAGACCTACTGTCCATTACTGGTATCTCTCCAGTTCCTTCCCTTTCAGACCTAACCTCTTTCCAAGTAGTTATTAGAGGCCCAAAATTGTAAGGCTTATCTTGGTTAGAGCACGCTGTGCTCCCGTGTAAGTCTTCACATCTGGATGGCACATTCCAAAGGAGCAGGGTCTGCACCTGTATTCTGCCCTCAGCCCCTGCCCAGCATGGGACCTGGCGTATGGACCCTGACACAAGAACCCAGTCTGGAATGGGCACATGGCTGGTTCACATTAGGCATTTGGTCTATGTGTCATTCATCAAAATGACATCTCCCAGGTCACTGACCTCACTTAGGAGAGAAACATTTCCCTCCAACATCCACCAATGTAAACGCCTCCTTCCATCAATCACTATTTTTAAATTTTGCTTCTTCAGACCTGCTTTCTTTTTAAATGACAAATGGAGGCTTAGTAAACAAATGCCACTAGAGCAGATAAGCTAGAAGGTAGCCTCAGGTCTCTCTGTAGTCTGATTTTTCATCTTAACTCCCAGAAATGGGCAGAACAACAAGGAGAACTCAGGACAGTCATCAGCTGATTGGGAGCGCTCTTTGCTCTTCAGTTCAGAAAAGGGAGAAAGCAGAGAAAGTATAGATTTTCTCCTCTCACACTCAAATATCCATCAGGAAATGTTCTGTCAGAAGCAAATACTAAGCTGTAAGGGTATTCAGAGTATATAAAGACATTAGACTGGTAGGCACAGAGCAAAGTCAGGCTGTCTTGATCACAGAGAGTAAGAATTTGCTGTCCTCAAGATACCCAATATATTTTGGTGCCTCATGTAGGTGGTCTGACAGCGGTGTTTTCTCCTTTGTTCATTTCCCATCACAGGTGGGCATTGTGGGGCCCTAGGTTCTGAACAAGGAGAACACCATTTTGTAAAGGACCATATATTATAAACCTCTTAGGATTCTCTTTCTCAAGCCTTAGTTTCCATGAACACTTCCCTGAGATACCTGGCCATATCAGATAGCCTATCTGGAAAGGACACAAAGAAGTTAGAATGTACCAATTAGGGCCCAAAGAGATAGCACAGCGGCATTTGCAAGCAGCCGATCCAGGACCAAACGTGGTTGGTTCGAATCCCAGTGTCCCATATGGTCCCCCGTGCCTGCCAGGAGCTATTTCTGAGCAGACAACCAGGAGTAACCCCTGAGCACTGCCGGGTGTGACCCAAAAAGCAAAAAAAAAAAAAAAAAAAAGAATGTACCAATTATTTAAAAAATAACCAGAAGCTAGAATCTCCTCATTCCATCCCTATATAAACTGGTTTGTAACCTCAAAAGGGGTCATCCCCTCTGGGAGAGGACTCTGATCCATTTATATTAGTTCTCACATAGTACCTAGACAAAATGCATAGGACAAGCTGCATATTTATCTTTACTGACCCAGGGCAGAGAAAAATCCCCAGCCTCTGTGTTCCTCCCGCAATGTCAGCTCTCAGAGACTGGCGCCCTTCATTGCCCTGACCCTACTCCAGCTCGTGCATTCTGAGCTGAGGCCTGAAATATTAACCATTATTGTGACTGAACTTAGGCTCAAAGCTAGATTTGAGTGTGGTTAATAATTTTGTAAGACTAATAAAGAATTGCTTGAGCACACACAACTGCTCGTGACAGGGTGGGTTTACAGAATTCTAAGTAATCTTTAAGAGAGGCTCAAAGAAAGGTCTTTAGGATGCTAGTGAATTTATGTCTCAAAAAATATTGATGCCATATTATCTTCTATCAGTTTTCCCATTTCCCAAAGTGTCTCATGGACAGGCAGCCAAGGTTTCTCGATGCCAAGTGCCCTCCCTTGTGGGTACAAGCAGTTAAGGCCTCTAGAACCTGATGCTCCCAGTTATGGCATTTCCCCCTTTTTATTTTTAAAGTGAATGGCAGTCAATTCTGTATGTACATCTTTAATGGCAGTCATCAATAATTGAGCCTGAATAATACCAATTACTAAGACCAAAAGACCAATTCTGACAATTGCTACCCTGTGTGACTAATGAAAAGAATATAACGTTTTAGTATCAGATCATAGATCTGCAATCAACTATTCAATTTTTGTAATATCTAATTTGTATTTACTTAATGCTGCTGTATGTTGCTGCAAAGACTTCATGTGTAAAGACATATCATTGTGTTTCCATATGCCCAGAAAATGGGTCTTTACCATGTTCCAAGGCTGAGATTTATTATATGGAAAAGTAGTGACACATATTTATATTCTGCATGGCAATGAACAGACATCTGAAATGTGAGATTCTGTATTTCACTCCCAAGCTAAATGACTGTGGCTTCTAAAGCATCAATTTTGGCCTCTAATTTTCTATCCATTATCTCCCATTCAGCCATGACAAGGGAAACATTTCTAGATAAATGATTAACATGAGAGGCAGTATGTACTTCTTTAATCAACTCTGTGGTGAAGATAGCAATATATGTAAAAATGGAAATTAAGGCAGTGATCCCTAGGATAAGAGTGGCAACAAATTGCTTAGGCTCATTAGTGCATGCAGTCTCTGTAAGGTTTTAATGACAGAATTGTCATACCAATCACCTTATATCTCAACAGAGAACATAAAATAAGCAGGCTGTTTAAGAACCATAAATACAGAATAATCTTTGGCTATGGTCAGATTAATACAATTAGTTAATATAAAATTTGTACAAGAGATTTTATAAGAGGTATGGAATGTAGTAATATGACCACAGCCAAAGATTATTATGGTGCCCAACATTTGGGACCACCACAGAAAGTAAGCTATTTTTCTCTGCCCATTTACTTCTCCTTATTTTTTTAGGTACATGAATAGGACCTCATAAGGGTGCCTGAGATTCCCTCAATAAAGGAAGACTAAGTTAAGAAGACAAGAAGGTACATGAAGAAATGGGACAAAGCTGCTCTAAGAAACTAACTTTCTATGATGTTTTGAAATGCATGTTTAGAGCTGGGAAACAAGAACAAGCCAACATCATTTACAGAAATTTCTTCAGTTTGTACAAAAGATTAGTCCCTGGTCCCTAAGGAAGGCAGTCTGTCTCTAAGAGACTGGACCAGGGTGGGACAGGACATCCAAGAGTTTTATAAACAGAATTTCCCAAAAGACATCCCTGTAGCAGTGTTTTCAGTATGGAAAGAAATTATGAATCTTATGAATGATAGATCTGAATTGGAATGTCTGGCTTGCTTAGGAGACTAAGTCAGAAAATCATGAGCCATCTGATAATAAATATTCTGTAGAAAAATATAAAGATTGGTTAGATTATGAAGAAGAGGCATAATTGAAGGAAGGAGCTTTTAAATACAAAGATCTGCTGGCTTTGGTTATAGTCGCTCCTCCTATGAAAAAAATTAGAAAATTTATAGGAAATAACTAGACCTAATACTACATTTTGGCACTTCCCAGGAAGCTCACAATACAGGAAACTTGGAGCTTTGTTTTTCTGTAATGTTGCAGGAGGATGAGGAGCCTTCATGGCAATATTTGCCTTTTAAATTGTTAATGCAAAATAAAAAGGAAAAGGTCTTTAAGAGCAATAAGAGTTCAGGAAAAGGAGATATTGGGACTCATGGATATGGGACCATATGTTTCTTGCGTGGCAGGAAAAGACTGGCTCTCTTCCTGGCCTGTTAGCTATAATCTTCATCCTTGATGGGCTTAAGATTGGCTAATAATGATGTGGTAAAAAGTACTCAATCGCCCTGAATAACTGCCTGAGCTATGCCACTGTTTATTCTTTCTGTGATGCTCTAAATAAGTCCTAGTATAATTAATTTCCTTGCCCGCTTTATTTAGGCAGTCATAGGTGCAGTTAAGATGCTTGTGTTAAGATCCCAATATGTGCCCATAAGCAGGAAATGAGGAACCCAAAAGAGAATCAAGGATATGACTCAGGTCCATAAAAAGAGGAGGGAATGTGGGTCTCTTCTGAACAAGGAGAGGCGCCATTTTGTAAGGGATTACATATTGCAAACCTCTTAGGCTTCTCTTTCTCAAGCCTAAATTTCCATTAACACTGCCCTGAGATACCTGGTATCTTCCAGAAAGCCTACCTGAAAAGGACACGAAGAAGCAGTAGGAAAGTACCCTAGACAGCAGCCAATTATTTTAAAGATCGTCAAAAGCCAGGGCCCTCCTCCTCAGCCCTCCCTATATAAACTGGCTTGTGCCCTTGGAAAGTGAGTATGGGACTGTGGCTGATGAAATAAAGTTTTGTTTTGCTTTACTCCAATTGTGTGGTCTCGTCCTTCAAATTCAGACCCTAACTGGCATTTGACCATTATACTAAAGTCAGTTTTCCCTCTCCAATCTTTCTTCCCACACTTCCTTTATCTTGGTTAAGTGCTCTTTTTGTTCCAGGACAATAAACCTTCCCCATTTCATTTCCTCCTTGCAAGCCTACATTTGAGTCAGAAGTACATACCCGGACAGATATTTGCAACCTGCTCCTGTATTTTCATTCTAGGCTAAGCTGTGGCTTGATTGCTGGAAGGTTTGGGGAGAATGCAGCTGGGCTTCTCTGCTTACCTTTGTGGTCTGGCAGTTGGAAAGGAACGTGACTTTGGCAAAGGGATCTGAAAGTCCATTGCTATCAGCTGCGATAAGACCCCTGGCTTGGTACATGTGAGCTCTCAGCTGAAAAATATGCCGGTCTGTGGACAAATAAACAAATAATGGGAAAGCAGGGCTTAGCAGGCTTTTTAGTGAGAATATGTGGAAATAGGTATTGTGGTATCTTTGGGAGAGAGAAAAAAACAAGTGTTAAAAAAAGTGTGTGTGTGTATGTGCATATATGTATTCAGAAACAAAGAAGACCAGTAGCCTCCCACCTGATATTAATGGAAGTAAATGAATGAAATCATATTTGGGGTGAACAGATTCTCCTTGGTTTTCTTATCACATGATGAGTTTCAGTACTCACAACAATCATGTGAAAGTGCTATAATTATATCCAGTTTATAATTGAGGAAAATGGGTCACCAAAAGAGAAAAATAAGTTTTAAAATGTGAAGACCTAACACATGCCAAAACTTGAATTTCATTACTTTCAGATTCTAAAATCATTGTTTTTTTGTCCCAAAGTAGCATATTATTACTTCCTAGTAATTTTGATTCCTGTGTATGATCGTGAACAGAAACCTCTCTCTTGACCAATGAGGCAGAAAGCATGATTCATCCTCTCAGCCTGATTTGGATTATTTCCTGTGGCAACCCCTGCTCCAATCCCACTTTACCAGGGTGGGATCATAGTGTGTAGAGTCATTACACCTGGTACCTGAACTGGGAGCTGAAAATAGGGATCACGACAATATCAAGGATCTGCACTACAACACGTAATAACAGTACTACACAAAAAGTTGGGAAACCTACACAGAAACCCACTACACCTTGTAACTAAAGATGCTAGTTCTATAGACCCAACCAACAAGATCCAGCTACATAACCTCTCTGATCAGGACTTTAGAGAGAAAATGCTAAAGATATTCAAAGAACATAAAGAAACCATGGAATGGACAGCCCATAAGATTCAAGAAGATATGAGAGTATAAATAAGAAAAGTCAAACAGAAATATCAGGGCTGAAAAACATGGTAGGTAAAATGAAAACCTCACTGAAAAGCTTCATCTGCAGAGTAACAGTCATTGGGGACATAATTAGTGTACAAGAAGATGAGTTGTATAACACCTCTATACAAAAGAAGATGCTGGAAAATAATTCTCAAAAAACGCAAAGAGATAACAATAGAACTCTGGGATAAACTCAATAGAAACAACTTAAGAATCATTAGGATCTGAGAGTCCCAGGAAGAAAATTCCCATGAAGAATCAATAGTCAGGAACATCATTGCTGAGAAAATTCCAGAACTTAAGAGTAATGGATATCCAAAGAGTACTAGCTAAAGTAGATCCATAGAAAAGCATCCCAAAGCACATCCTAGATACAACAATGAAAGCCACAAATAGGAATTGAATACTAAAAACAGCAAGATCAGAAAGGGGAATTACATACAAAGAATCATCTTTAAATTTTACAGCAGATTTATCACAAACAACTCTTAAGGCAATGGTGGGAGATAGTGACAAAACTCAATGAAATATATGTTTGCCAAGGATATGTCATCCAGCCAGACTTTCATTCCAGTTTGAAGAAAGGATACATAGCTTCATGAATAAGCAACAGCTCAGAAACTTAACAGATTCAAAATCAATTTTAAAAGAAAAGCTAAAGGATCTACTTCAAGGCAAGGCAGACCTAAAAATCATAGCAATCTCCTACAAAAAGATGACAATCCCAGGACAATAATTTTTCTCAATGTCAATGGACTAAATGCACCAGTCAAGAAATTAGAGTATAAAAATTTACACACAGTTGAATTCAACATTTTTCTGTTTTTAAGAAATACATCTGAATAGTCAGAGCAAACACAGACTCAAAGTCAAAGTTTGAAGGACAATAGTTCAAAGAAACAACTCTGTTAACAAGGCTGGGGTGGCCATACTAATATCAGACAACACTGACTTTACGATTAAAAATGTTATGAGACAGAGCTGGGTGTTTTTTTTAAAAATTAAGGGATATTTTCTCTCCCTCTCACTCCTTTCTCTCTCCTTTTCCTCTCTCCCTCTCCTTTTTCTCCCTCATTCACTCTTCCTTTCTCCCTCTCCCTCCCTCTCACTTTCACTCCTTTCTCACTTCTTTCCCTCTATCCCTCCCTCTTCCTCTCCTCTCTTTCCCTCTCTCCCCCTCTCTGCCTCCCTATCTCCCTCTTCCTCTTTCCCCTCTCCCGCTCTCCCCTTTCTTTTCTCCCTCTCTCCCCTTCTTCCTTTCTCCCCTTCTCTTCCTCCTCTCCCTCTCCCTCATACTCTCTCTCTTTCTCATCTATCTCATCCCAGTGGCAAAGAAAGAAGAAAAAAAAAAGCAAGAAAAAAGAAAAAAAATCAAGGGATATTTACAATAGGAAGAAATCACTTCTAAATATATATGCACCCAATGGCGAGCCAGCAAAATACTTAAAACAACTTCTGATAAACATGAAGAAAGATAAAAAAAATATATATAACACAATAGTAGTGGGAAACTCCAACACCATCCACCTTGACCACCCTGATATTTAAGAAAGATATACTAGTTCTGAAGAAAGAAATGAAGAGTGCTTTGGTGTGTGTGTGTGTGTATGTATATACACGGAGGACAGAATCAATGAGCTATAAGATGAGCTGATAGCAACCCAATCCAACAGAAGATGCTGAAAAAAAAAATCCTCAAAGAAAGCAAATATATATTCTTCTTTAATGCACTGAGACATTCTCCAAGATAGACCAACCACATGCTGGGCCACAAAACAGACCTCCCATAAAATCAAGAAAATAAAAACTGTATCAACTCCCTTCTCAGATCACCATGCACTGAAATTAGAAGTGAATTACAGGCATGGAGGAAAACTTTAATAATTAAACAGTTCACTACTGAACAGTCAGTGAATCAGAGTGAAATGAAAGAGGAAATCAAATAATTCCTGGAAACAAATGAGAATGAAGATATGAATTATCAGAATTTATTGGACACAGAAAAAGTGGTATTAAAAATATTTGTCTTTGCAAGCATTCATCGGGAAGGAAGAAAGACCCTATATAAATAACTTAATGGTACAGCTTAAAAATTGGGAAATGATCAACAAAATGAGCCAAAAATTAGGCAGATGGAAATAAATATGCTCAGAGCAAAAAGTAATGAACTGAAAATGAAAAAACAATCCAAAAGATCAATGAAAGCAAGAGTCAGTTCTTTGAAAAAAAATAAACAAGATTGACAATCTACTAACAAAACTCACAGAGAGAGAAACTTAATAAATCAAATAAGAAATTAAAAGAGGGGCCGGGCGGTGGCGCAAGAGGTAAGGTGCCTGCCTTGCCTGCGCTAGCCTTGGACGGACCGCGGTTCGATCCCCCGGCGTCCCATATGGTCCCCCAAGAAGCCAGGAGCAACTTCTGAGCGCATAGCCAGGAGTAACCCCTGAGCGTCACCGGGTGTGGCCCAAAAACAAAAAACAAACAAAAAAATTAAAAGAAGTTACTACAGATACCACAGAAATGCAAAGGGTGATCAAAGATTACTTTGAAAAACTTTAAGCCGCAAAACAAGAGAACCTGGAAGAAATGGATAAATTCTTGGACTCTTTATAACTTCCGAAGGTTGAACCAAGAAGATCTGGAATATATGAACAGACCTATTATTATTGGGGAAACTTAAACGGTACTTAACGACTTCTCCAAAACAAAAGCCCAGGTTCAGGTGGATCCACTAATGAATTGTTTCAAATCTTTCTTGAAGAAAGAAGGACCTACTGCCAATCTTTTTCAGGCTTGTCCAGGAAATTGAAAAAAAACAGCAACACTCCCAAATAGTTTCAATGAAGCTAATACCCTGACACCAAAGGAGATTGAGATGGCACGCACAAAAAGAGAGAACTATAGTGAATTTTCTTGAAGAGCACAGATGCAAATATCCTTAATAAAATTTCAGCAAATAGGATCCAACAGCTTATCAAGAAGGTCATACACCATGACTCAGGAGGATTTATTCCAGAGATGCAAGGGTGTTTTAACATATACAAGTCAATCAATGTTATACCGTATCAAGAAAAGTAAAAATAAAAACCATATGATTATACCAATAAATGCATAGAAAGCATTTGACAAGGTCCAACACCCATTCATGATCTAAAACTCTCAACAAGATGGGAACCAAAGGAATTATTTTTAATATAGTCAAGTCCATTTACTGTAAGCCCATGACACATACTACACTCAGTGGGGAAAAACTAAAAGCATTAGCTCTAAGATATGGCCCAAGACAAGGTTTCATCCTCTTGTCGTTTCTATACAACAAGTACTGGAAGTGCTTGCCATAGTAATCAGGCAAGAAAAAGATATCAATGGTATCCATATAGGAAATGAAAAGTCAAGCAATTGCAGTTTGCAGATGACTGATACAATATTTAGAAAATCCTAAAGTCTCTACCAAAAGGCTACTAAAAATAATATATTTGTATAGTAAAGTGGCAGTCCTCAAAATTAAGATACAAAAGGAGGTGGGAGCAATTTTTCTATAAGACAGTCAGAAGTCGGTAGCCTAAATCAGCAGTAAGCGTATTTGTAGACAGCATTCCTTTTTCACGGCCTCCCTGCCCCTATTGTGAAATCTTGAGCCTTACAGTCTCTGTTCTTTGGATCTCTTTTGCTCTCAGTCAGCCTCTTTTGCTCTCACACTTTGACTGCCACCTCCTGTGTTGTGACTCACTTTTTACTTGTGGTTATTTAGGACATGACTAAGAGTTCCACTAGAGGATTTAATATCCTCAACCTACTAGTGGACACGCCACTAGTTTTCCTCCTGTGCTTTCCCATACAAAGGTGCAAACTAATTACTGAGTGACTATTTCTCGAGGCATAAAATAACAGAGGTAATAAAATTTTCCAGCTGGTGTGGAAGGTTGCCAAAGTAATTAATGTCAGTGCACTGCAGAGAAAGTTTATAAGGTCATTCCATGAAAACTACACACTGCAAGGATCAGAGGTTTTAGAAAAAGTCTCTCCTCTCCTCTGAATTGTTAAGAACTAGGACAGTAACTATGACAAGGACCTTGGATCTCTCGAAATGGTGTCTTTAGAAATAGCAAAATAACTTAATGTGGGTGTTGTGGGGTTTTCTCCCCCAAAGTGGACAATTATCACAATGTAGAATGGAAAGCATAGTAAGGCAGCAAGTTTGGAAATAGTTTGCTCTATCATTTGCCAGTTGTGTGACCTTGGGCAATCTCTAAGCATCTCTAATAAATCTTTCTCTACTTATAAAGTGAAAAAAATTTCCACAAATTGATGTGAAAAATCATATCTTATTATAAAGTTTGGGTATAAAGCCTGGCATATAGAAGGTGATATGCATTTCTCTCAAAAGATAGTCAAAATATATTTGTATATTAACTTGGGCAAAGAAATGTAAATTAATTTATTAAATGTATATTTATATAATCTTTTTTTTTTTGGTTTTTGGTTTTTGGGTCACACCCAGCGGTGCTCAGGGGTTACTCCTGGCTGTCTGCTCAAAATAGCTCCTGGCAGGCACGGGGGGACCATATGGGACACTGGGATTCAAACCAACCACCTTAGGTTTTGGATCGGCTGCTTGCAAGGCAAACACCGCTGTGCTATCTCTCCGGGCCTATTTCTATAATCTTTTATAATTATTAAGACTTTTATAATTTTTATTAAGACTTTTAATAATTATTATTAAGACTTAATAATTTTATTAAGACTTTTATAATTATTAAGACTCTTAATTTCAAGGTCAGTCAACAATGGAAGAGCCTGAGTGATATAGGAAAGTTTCAATTACAATCTATTCTCTCTAAATGCAGCAAGATTGGTTCAGGAAAGTGAAGCAACCTGGGGGCAGAAAGTAAAAAGTAACAGAAAGCCTTAAAATCAATTGAAGCTCAAAATTGTATGAAAATGTACACATGTTGACCATAGAAAATAGATCAAGTATTCTATCAAGCATATTTAATTTCTACAAGCAGCCATGTCAAAAATCAAGTTAGTAAAAATAAACCTTTCTACTGATACCAGTTTTCATTTGGGTCTTCACTGGAAAAGGTAAGTGCTTGCTGTTTAAATGTAAAAAATCCAGTCCTCTGAAAGAGAAAAATTTTCTTTAAAAGTCCATGAGCCATAGCTGCAAGAGAACTTAATGATGTTTGGTTAAAGATTTTTTTGTTTAAAAAGGTACAGCAGCAAGATCGAAAAGAGAAATTACATTTAAGGGAACATCCTTGAGATTTACTGCAGACCTGTCACCAGAAACACTCAAGGCCAGAAGGCAGTGGTGGGACATAGTGACAAAACTCAATGAAATAAATGCTTCGCCTAGAATACTGCACCCAGCAAAACTCACTTTTAGGTTTGAAGGAACAATACATAGTTTCACAGACAAACAACAGCTCAAAAACTTCACAGACTCAAAACCATTCTTAAAAGAAAAACTGAACGGCATACTTTAAGACAAGGCTTACCAACAGACACACCAAACTTTAATATAAAGATGGCACTAACTCCCAGGACAATTCTTTCTCTCAATGTCAATGGACTAAATGCACCAATTAAGAGACACAGAGTGGCTAAATGGATCAAAAAACTCAATCCAACCTTCTGCTGCCTACAAGAAACGCACCTGAATAGTCAGAACAAACATAGACTCAAAATAAAAGGCTGGAGGAAAATCATCCAAGCAAACAACACCCAAAAAAAAGCAGGAGTGGCCATATTAATATCAGATGATGCAAACTTTATACTTAGGAAAGTAGTAAGGGACAAAGATGGACATTTTGTATTAATCAAGGGATATGTACAGCAGGAAGAAATCACCCTCCTAAACATATATGCACCGAATGAGGGGCCAGCAAAATATTTAATACAACTGTTGACAAATCTGAAAAATAATATCAATAACAACACAATAATTGTGGGAGACCTCAACACGGCATTGTCAACACTAGACAGGTCAACCAGACTGAAACCCAACAAGAATATACTAGACCTGAGGAGAGAAATGGAAGTAAGAGGCCTAGTAGATATATACAGGACACTCCACCCCCAGAAGCCTGGATACACATTTTTTTCTAATGTACATGGGACATTCTCTAGGATAGACTACATGTTAGCACACAAAACATATCTCCATAATATCAAGAGGATAGAAATTTTGCAGGCTGCCTTTGCTGACCACAAAGCCCTGAAATTATATATAAACTACAAAGGGACACAGAAGAAAAATTTTAACACCTGGAAGTTAAATAGCCTCATACTGAATAATCAGTGGGTCCGAGATGAAATCAAAGAGGAAATCAAAACCTTCCTGAAAACAAATGACAATGGAGACACAATTTATCAGAACCTATGGGACACAGCAAAAGCAGTACTGAGAGGAAAATTTATAGCTTTGCAAGCACACATCAGGAAAGAAGAAGGGGCATACCTGAATAGCTTAATGACGCAGCTCATAGAATTAGAAAGTGCTCAACAAAAGGATCCAAAAATAGGGAGGCAGAAGGAAATAACAAAGCTGAGAGCAGAAATCAATCAAGTGGAAACCAGAAAAACCATCCAAAAGATCAACGAAAGCAGAAGTTGGTTCTTTGAAAAAATAAACAAGATTGATAGACCACTGGCAAAACTAACAAAGAAAGAAAGAGAGAGAAACTTGATAACTCGTATTAGGAATGAAAAAGGAGAGATCACTACTGATATGGTAGAGATTCAAAGGGTAATCAGAAACTACTTTGAGAAACTCTATGCCACTAAAAATGAAAACCTGGAAGAAATGGATAAATTTTTGGAATCTTATAATCTTCCACGATTGAATGAAGAGGATGTAGCATATCTAAACACACCCATTACTATTGAGGAAATTAAGAAAGTAATCAAATGTCTGCCCAAAAACAAAAGCCCAGGCCCAGATGGATTTACTAATGAATTCTTTCAAACCTTTCAAGAGGAACTACTACCAATCCTGGCAAGACTCTTTCATGAAATTGAAAAAACAGGAAAACTTCCAAATAGCTTTTATGAAGCCAACATTACCTTGATACCTAAACCAGACAGAGATGCTACGAAAAAAGAAAATTACAGACCAATATCGCTGATGAATGCAGATGCAAAGATCTTCAACAAAATCCTGGCAAATAGGATTCAATGCCTCATTAAGAAGATCATCCACTACGATCAAGTAGGTTTCATTCCAGGAATGCAAGGCTGGTTTAACATCCGTAAATCTATCAACATAATACACAACATCAACAGCAAGAAAAATAAAAATCACATGATCATATCAATCGACGCAGAGAAAGCATTTGACAAGGTCCAACACCCATTCTTGATCAAAACTCTCAGCAAGATGGGAATGGAGGGAACCTTTCTCAATATAGTTAAGGCCATCTACCACAAGCCAGAGGCAAATATTGTCCTCAATGGAGAAAAACTGAAAGCCATTCCTCTAAATTCTGGCACAAGACAAGGCTGTCTTCTCTCACCACTCCTATTCAACATAGCACTGGAAGTACTCGCTATAGCGATTAGGCAAGAAAAGGATATCAAGGGAATCCAGATAGGAAAGGAAGAAGTCAAGCTCTCACTGTTTGCAGATGACATGATACTCTATTTAGAAAACCCCAAAGACTCTATCAAAAAGCTTCTAGAAACAATAGACTCATATAGCAAGGTGGCAGGCTACAAAATTAACACACAAAAATCAATGGCCTTCCTATACACCAATACTAATAAGGAAGAAATGGACATTAAGAAAACAACTCCATTCACTATAGTGTCACACAAACTCAAATATCTTGGAATCAACTTGACTAAAAATGTGAAGGACCTATACAAGGAAAACTATAAAACTCTGCTCCAAGAAATAAGAGAGGACACGCGGAAATGGAAGCATATACCCTGCTCATGGATTGGCAGGATTAACATCATTAAAATGGCAATACTCCCCAAAGCACTGTACAGATTTAATGCGATCCCCCTAAAGATACCCATGATATTCTTCAAAGAAGTGGACCAGGCACTTTTGAAATTTATTTGGAACAATAAACACCCTCGAATAGCTAAAGCAATCATTGGGAAAAAGAATATGGGAGGAATTACTTTCCCCAACTTTAAACTTTACTACAAAGCAATAGTTATCAAAACAGCATGGTATTGGAATAAAGACAGGCCCTCAGATCAGTGGAATAAGCTTGAATACTCAGAGAATGTTCCCCAGACATACAATCATCTAATTTTTGATAAAGGAGCAAAAAATCCTAAATGGAACAAAGAAAGCCTCTTCAACAAGTGGTGTTGGCAAAACTGGGTAGCCACTTGCAAAAAATTGAACTTAGACCCCCAGCTAACATCATGTACGAAGGTAAAATCCAAATGGATTAAAGACCTCAATATCAGCCCCAAAACCATAAGATATATAGAACAATACGTAGGTAAAACACTCCAGGACATTGAGGCTAAAGGCATCTTCAAGGAAGAATCTGCACTCTCCAAGCAAGTGAAAGCAGAAATTAACAGATGGGAATATATTAAGCTGAGAAGCTTCTGCACCTCAAAGGAAATAGTGCCCAAGATACAAGAGCCACCCACTGAGTGGGAGAAACTATTCACCCAATACCCATCAGATAAGGGGCTAATCTCCAAAATATATAAGGCACTGACAGAACTTTACAAGAAAAAAACATCTAATCCCATCAAAAAATGGGGAGAAGAAATGAACAGACACTTTGACAAAGAAGAAATACAGATGGCCAAAAGACACATGAAAAAGTGCTCCACATCACTAATCATCAGGGAGATGCAAATCAAAACAACGATGAGATACCACCTCACACCACAGAGAATGGCACACATCACAAAGAATGAGAATAAACAGTGTTGGCGGGGATGTGGGGAGAAAGGAACTCTTATCCACTGCTGGTGGGAATGCCATCTAGTTCAACCTTTATGGAAAGCGATATGGAGATTCCTCCAAAAACTGGAAATCGAGCTCCCATACGATCCAGCTATACCACTCCTAGGAATATACCCTAGGAACACAAAAATACAATACAAAAACCCCTTCCTTACACCTATATTCATTGCAGCACTATTTACCATAGCAAGACTCTGGAAACAACCAAGATGCCCTTCAACAGACGAATGGCTAAAGAAACTGTGGTACATATACACAACGGAATATTATGCAGCTGTCAGGAGAGATGAAGTCATAAAATTTTCCTATACATGGATGTACACGGAATCTATTATGCTGAGTGAAATAAGTCAGAGAGAGAGAGAAAAACGCAGAATGGTCTCACACATTTATGGGTTTTAAGAAAAATGAAAGACATTCTTGCAATAATAACTTTCAGACACAAAAGAGAAAAGAGCTGGAAGTTCCAGCTCACCTCAGGAAGCTCATCACAAAGAGTGATGAGTTTAGTTGGATAAATAACTACATTTTGAACTGTCCTAATAATGAGAATGTATGAGGGAAATTGAGAACCTGTTTAGAGTACAGGCGGGGGTCGGGTGGGGAGGAGGGAGACTTGGGACATTGGTGATGGGAATGTTGCACTGGTGATGGGTGGTGTTAAAAAAAATAAAAGAATATTGTGCTGAGCAAAATGATTTTGATGGAGAGGATAAAACTGTAATTATTGCACTCATTTATGTGATATAAAATAAGAAAGATAATATGGTAATAATACCAGAAACAATAGATGTATGGCTAAACTGATTAATTCATGGTAGGAAACTTGCCACAAATAGGACTAAGGGCAGGGCAGGGACCACTATGATAATGCTAGTTAGTTGTAAATAATTCCTAAAAAAAAAAAAAAAAAGAAAGAAAAATAGAAAACAGAAAAAAAAAAACTAAAAAAATGGAAGAGAAAGGAAAGAAGACAAAGTTTAGTAGCAAGTATGTTTGTGAAAACTATTGTATAACCTATGAACTCATTAAAGCAATAGCAGAAGTTTTAGTAAGCACATTTTTTTAAGGATAAAAGTTAAAGAAAAACAGTAAAAAAAAAAAAAGGTGTGAGAGTGGCAATTGTTGTTGTATGCATAGGCCCAGCAAAATATGAGGGAAATAGATAGGAAAAAAAAAAAAAAAGGCACAGCTCAACCCATGTAAATCTGCCTAGAAAAAAAATCACTACATTCTCTCCACTAACTTAATAATAGGATATTGAAAAGTAAGAAAGAACTTAGGAAAATTGTATTACAAGAAAGTCTTATCAGTTTATGCACATGTAGGTTTTAGCTATTATCTTTCTCACTATCTTCTCAGATGAGATATAGGACCCTGTCGGCTTCCTAGGTATCATACCTTGGTAGTGCAGGTTGGCTGGGGGTTGAATGGTAGCACCAGTAATTTTGGAGGGTATTTCAGCTTCATAACCTACTGGTAAATTTTCCAAAATGGCGCTGGCGTGTTTGACTGGGCCCAGCCACAGGTACACATCAACTTTGGCTTGTACTGACCAACCTGATGTTCGTTTTCCGGGTAGCTGGGAAAAGATTTAAGAAAAAGAATTGAAACCCCACTATAAGCATGTTTGTAATCATGGTGCTTAAATAAAGATATTAATTAATTAAAAAAGACAAAGCAAACCATTGAATTGTTTGTAAAGGCAAGCACTCTGCATTTTTTTTTAACAAAACAAGCAGTCCTTAGCTTATCACTTGTACAATCACTATTATTTACTCAGGATTGGTTCAATAAAGCAAATGTTTATTGAGAGCCTAGGGTTATTTTGTTTTAATACAAGCAACTGTTGGCCACTTACAGGTACCACTAGGACATCTGCTTACAAATGCAGAGATTTTGTTTGATCTTTATCATTAGACAAAAATCACACAGTGATATCCCCAGTGCCTAAAAGATTCCTGACGCCCAGGAAGCACTTGGTGAAGATTTATTGATAATAACCCTTTGTTTACTTTTCTCTGAATTTCACCTGGCTGAGCACTTACATTGCCCCAGGAAGAATGACCTGCTATTTGCATATTATTAATAACTCTTCCATTATGATTCATCATTGTGATAATTTCAGCATATGTCCTGTCATTTAAAAAAATGTAGAAAATAGAGGATCAAGAGATTAAGGTGGCTTCCCAGAGACACACAATGAAGCAGGATAGAGCCAGCCTCTATGGGCTTGTTAGACTTTCAGTTCCTCACACACCAATATCAGTATCTCTGATGGGAGTTAGTTACATGATTGATTCAAATGTAAATTTCTTTCTCTCTATCTCTCTCTCTTTCCTCTCTTTCCTTCCTTTCCTTCCTTCCTTCCTTCCTTCCTTCCTTCCTTCCTTCCTTCCTTCCTTCCTTCCTTCCTTCCTTCCTTCCTTCCTTCCTTCCTTCCTTCCTTCCTTCTTCCTTCCTACCTTCCTTCCCTCCTTCCCTCCCTCCCTCCTTCCCTCCTTCCCTCCTTCCCTCCTTCCCTCCTTCCCTCCCTCCCTCCCTCCTTCCCTCCTTCCCTCCTTTCCTTCCTTCCTCCCTCCCTCCCTCCCTCCCTCCCTTCCTCCCTTCCCTCCCTCCCTCTCTTCCTCCCTTCCCTCCTCCCTCACTCTTTTCTTTTTTTATTTTTTATTGGTTTTTGGGTCACACCTGGAGGCCCCTCAGGAATTACTCCTGGCTCTGCACTCAGAAGTCACTCCTGGATGACTTGGGACCATATGGGATGGCCAGATTCAAACCACTGTCTGTCCTGGGTTGGCTGCATGCAAGGCAAATGCCCTACTGCTGTGCTATCTCTCTGGCCCCCAAATGTAAATTTCAATCCCATCGTTCTGGTGCTGGATTTGAGATGTCTCTCTGTTGATAATGATTCACCTGATCTGAAGACCAGTTTTAATTTGAGTGTCAAAACTAAGTTTTATGTTGTATTGCCTCAACACAGAGCAGTAACTTTAGTTTTTTTTTCTTTGGTGGGAGTAGAGGGGGGAGAATAGTGTTTGAAGTCTTTCAGGCTATGCTCAGCGGTCTTCTTGGTAGAGCCACTCCTGGCTCTGTTCTCAGGTATCACTCATGGTGAGCCTGGAAGACCACATGCTGTGCTGGAAACCAAACTGGAGTTAGCTGCAGGTACCTAGCCCCCTTTAGTTTCCCTCCAGTCCAGAAGTACCTTTATTTCTTTTTTGTGTGCTTGCTTTTTTTTATTTGTTTGTATTTGGATCATACTCAGCAATGCTCAGGAATTACTCCTAGCTCTGAATTTAGGAATTACTTTTGGCATTGCTTAGGGGACCATACAGATGACAGGAATCAAACCCAGACATCTACTGCATGCAAGGCAAATGCCCTACCAGCTGTACAATGGTTCTGACCACTACTACTTTTTTTTTTTTTTGGCTTTTGGGTCACACCCGGCAGCGCTCAGAGGTTACTCCTGGCTCTGTGCTCAGAAATCACCCCTGGCAGGCTCGGGGGGACCATATGGGATGCCGGGATTTGAACCACCGTCCTTCTGGATGTAAGGCAAATGCCCTACCTCCATGCTATCTCTCCAGCTCCTTAATGTAAAACAAAATA
This sequence comes from Suncus etruscus, assembly GCF_024139225.1. Classification (NCBI taxonomy): domain Eukaryota; kingdom Metazoa; phylum Chordata; class Mammalia; order Eulipotyphla; family Soricidae; genus Suncus; species Suncus etruscus. The sequence goes on along the minus strand of NC_064866.1, from coordinate 31,968,566 downwards.
TAATCTAGCATTCATTTCTATTATTATGAGCATGCAAATTTAAGGTTACTACCAAAGGTGTAGCTAACGTATTGTGAAAATTTGATATAATGACATGCTTCATTTCTAAAGTATGTGTTACATTTATTTTTGGTAAAATGTACTAATGAAATTTGCATGCAAGACAATATTTTATTCTCTCCCATAAGTAATCAAATTGAATTCATGTGACATTACTAAGTAATTCCACTCCTGAGGTAGGTACTCCCATGAATGGCACCTCATTTTGAATTCCACTTGTCCATCTAGGTTGGGTTGTATTTTCTCCTGCCTTTCCTTACCCATTCTCCTTCTCATTACACTGCATAAGTTTGACTGACCCTAGGAAATGATTTTCTTCAGAAAGTCAGGTGGGAAATAAACTTAGATAAAAATAATTACCAAGCTACTAGCTGCCATAACCAAACCCCAGCACCTATGCAGGAAAGAAAGGCTACTCCTAGGAACAAACACACAAAAGCACAATACAAAAATGCCTTCTTCACACCTATGTTTCATTGCAGTGCTATTTACAATAGTCAGAATCTGGAAACAACCCAGATGCCCCACAACTGATGAGTGGCTAAAGAAACTGTGATACATATACACAATGAAATATTATGCAGCTGTCAGGAAAATGTAGTCATGAAACATAATCATGGAAACTATTATGCTGAGTGAAATAAAACAGAGGGGGAGAGATGGACGAGAATAGTCCAACTCATCTATGGGATTTAAGAAAATATAAAAGACAGTATGGTAATAATACACAGAGACAATAGAGATGAGGGCTGGAAGGACCAGCCCATGAGATGAAGCTTACCACGAAAAGTGGTGAGTTCTGTTAGATAAATAACCACAGCAATAACTCTCATGAAAATGGTAGTGAGTGAGAGAAATAGAATGTCTGTCTCAAATACAGCCAGGGGGGTAGGGGTGGAAGAAAACTGGTGTATTTTTTGGGGCGGTGTCTTTTTTATAACTGAAACCCAACTACAAACATGTTCATAATCATGGTGCTTAAGTAAAGATATTATTTAAAAAATAACCACATCTGCCCTCCCACTACTTTTTAAATATTTTAATTAAAAAAGGTTTTTTTAATTTAATTTATTTATATATTTTCACTCTTTTTTCTTCTTTTAATTTAATTTATATTTATAGCTTCTAGATAGGGGTTACAGCCTTTTTATTTTTTACAGAACCATAGAACATAAATCATCTTGTTCTGCCTTATATTTCTACGTCTTCCTACAAATTGAGAAAAAATAAAGTGGATGGGACCCAGGGGCCAAGTTGTCTCAGGAGTATTGAGTGGAAATAATAAACGATCAGACCTAAAAACCCAAACCAAATCAAACAACAACAGAATCAAGCAACCCAAAGTATAACAAGCTATACACAAAAGGGACCTGTTATACAAGCATTCCAGGGGGATAAGGGTGGAGGTATGGAATGCATGCTGGGAACCACCGAGGGAGGTCAACACTGGTGGTGGGAATGACCCTAATTCACTGTCACTACGTATTGGAAATACAACTGTGAAAGACTTGAAATTAAAACAAACAAACTGCATTGGTAAACTGTGACAACCAATGTGTAAAACTGCATTAGACAACATGCTGACCTTAGCCTTTCCCCTGCCCATGTCTGTCCATATCCCCGGCAATGCCAGCTGGCAAAAAAGGAAGAAGAAACTTCAGACTTTCCAACTTTCAGACAAGTCTGAATAGGAAAGCAAGGTGGCTTCTTACACAAATTGTATTGAAGCTGGATAACTGACATTGGCAGAAGTTAGAGGCCAGGACAGGAAGGGATGAAAGGGCTCACTGTAGTTCAGAGATGATGCTACCATGAGAGGCACACAAGAAAAAAAGACAAGAAGGCTGAGCAACCCCTCTGTGGGCTTATACACATCTTTCTTTTTCTAGAGGTATAATGAGCTCTCAGCTGCTGGCATATCCTTTTTGTGGCCTGTAGGGTAGAGTGGGGATGGCACTAAAATGAGAGAACTCTGTCTGCACTTGGGATGGTAATTTGGCCAAGTTCTAAAAATCCTGTCTCAGAATTTTTGGTAGCATTATGAATATATTTAAAGAAAAAGAAAGAAAAATAGAATCAGTGATCATGAGACCCTGTCAGTTGTGGCAAATTTATCACCACATGCCCATGAGACTTCCATGGTGCACCTGCATTTACTTAGATGAATATTTTCCCTACAGTGTGCCCTAGGCACAGTAGTTTTTCCATATTTGCAAATAGTTATTCCATATGAATAAGGCTAGGAAGCATGGGTTGAAATATATATTTCTTGAAGATAGGGATTCTCAAAGGCTTCTACCATTTAATAAAAGGTGAGATCCCAAGAGATAATTCTAACTACATTCTCTCAATGTGCTTGACTCTGGGTCAATCCTGGAGCCATTTCCAGACCAACTGTTTTATGGGAAAAAAAACAGTAAAGTATATTTGGTCAAGATAATTTAGACATTTTCATGCTATGACTTATATTCTCAGCTTCCCAGCTAATACCAAGAGGCGTATTAGGATTGTCTCCTTGGAACACCTTTGCCTATTCCCTAAGCTTGCCTATTCCCTAAGGAGAAAGGAGCAATGAAGAGAGAGATGAGGGGAGGAAGGTAAAAGCAGGGATAACAATCAACACTGGAATGAAAATTGTTTTTGCTAAATCATGTTATCACAATATTTCATTATGTTGGATCAATTGAATTCCACATAATTTAGAAAACTATGGTAGAAAAGAATTCCAGATAAATATGACAGACACATCGATAGAGAGTATCATCTAACAATGAATTCAACAGAGCAAATGCTTCGAATTTTCAGTTTTGTTGTGACTCTGCATTTATTTAATAGCTGTTCTTTATCTTAATTTTAAATAATGCCAATATAAATCCAAAATAACTTCACACTGATTTCTCAGTATGCTTATCCCAGAGCCTTCTGAGAAGTTTTTCTAGTGTAAGACAAAGGTTTCTTAAGACAAGAGAATTTTTGATGGCCAAAGTGAATGCTTTGTTATTAGTGGTAAATAATTTGGATGAAAAATAATTTCACATAAAATATAATTTTGGGCAGGAATAATAGTACGGTGGGTAGGGTGTTTGCCTAGCAATGCAGCAGACCCATGTTTGATCCCCAGTATCCCATATGATCTCCAGAGCCCAAAAGGAGTGATTCTTGAATACAAAGCCAGGAGAACCATCTGAGCATTATTGAGTGTGGCCCAAAACGAAAATAAAAGACATTATTCATGTAGTCTAAGTCAGGAACCCTTAATTGAACATAAATGTAATACACAGTTCCAAAACCATTTTCTCCAGGTTGAATACCCATTTGCTTGAGTGCTTGAGTATTCAGTGACTTTTCCTGGATGATATATCTTGGACATTTTTTAAACCTAATCTGCAACATCATTTCCACTTGCTGTATAAAGAACAGCTGAAACAGAGGTATTGAGTGACTTGCTCAAGGTCATAGAGTTGGATTTTTGTTATAGGTTAAATTGTATTCTACACAAATTCTTTTACTGAATTTCAAATTCCTACTTTGTAATTGAATACCTTTGGAACATAGAAACAGGTCATTGCAGATTGAGATAACTTGAAGTCCAACTGAAGTTGGGGTCTCATAAAAAGATTACCATAACATGAACATAGGGGAAATGCCATGTAAAGACTAGAATTGTACTTTCTTAAACAATGAAAGTAAGGTTTCCCAAACACATTCACAGAGAGCATGAGGCTTCCCACAATTCCATCTCAAATTTTCAGACTTAATCCAACCTTAATAACTGAGATAGCCAGTTTTCTATTTAAACCACTCAAATTTAGTTTGTAATAGCACCCTAGTAAAATGAGTAAATTTCAATGAATATTCTCTTTTATTTCAAAGCCCATGTCTTAAACCATTACCCATAATTCATATTGCTCTTCTGTTTACAATGTTTAATATTGAAAATACTGCACTAGCAAATGAATGATCCTTAAAGACTATTTCATCTGCTGGTGGGAAGACTGTCTGGTCCAACCCCTACGGAAAACAGTATGGTGGATTCTCAGTAAACTCAAAATTGAGCTACCTTATGACCCAGCAATCCCTCTATTGGGTATCTATCTCCAAGATAGAAAAACATTCATCCCAAAGTATGTATGGACGCCACTGTTCATTGCAGCACTCAGTACAATAGCTAAGACTTGGAATCAACTTAGCTATCCAACAACAGATGAGTGGATCATAAAGATGTGGTACTTATATATACAAAGGAATACTACACAGCAGTAAGAAATAATACAATCATGCAATTTGCAGCAACATGGATTGAACTAGAAGATATTATGTAAAATGAAGTGAGCCAGAAGAAGGATAAATGTCCATGCCCTGGGTTTTAGCCTCTGGAAATAACTCTCTTCTCTCTCTCTCTCTCTTTCTCTCTCTCTCTCTCTCTCTCTCTCTCTCTCTCTCTCTCTCTCTCTCTCTCTCTCTCTCTCCATCATCCATGTAGTAACCCTATAGAGACTTAAAAACTTTGCCATAGGTCAAATTCTTTCTTCTCAGCTAAACAATGTTTTCTTCTGATCAACTCATGCCTTGCATAGTTTGAATTTTCTTCACTCTTTTCTAAAGGTGAAAATTATAGTAGAGCAAATATGAGAAGTGCAATTGGCAGGGTATTCTACCATGACTAAAAAATGATTAATTAGTACAATTAATACTTTTGGGGCAATATTTCAACCAATTTCCTCCATATTTACTGAGTCAGCCTCTGGGCTAGAGTTTCCTTCCCAGTAGAGGCAAATACACAGGCTCTCCAAGGAAGTCTCGGATCTTGAGTTACAGACAGTGAAATCTATCCAGACACTGATAAACAGCCACTCATAAGGCTACCTGGGGGTTATCTTAAGGAAGTGTGCAGGGGCATAAGTGCAAGGACCAGCAGATGTTTACAAAGCTCTTAGGAACAAGAACTAGTTCTGTGAAATGCAAACTTTACCTTGTATAACTCACTTTGAATATTTTAAAAAATATAGATGGACTCATGAAACAATGTCATGCCAAATCATCATAAAGAGAAAAGGAGTTATCATAAAGATAGGAAACAAATAAAAGTATCATTTTGGGGACAGAGCAGGTAGGTAATTTACCTTGCATGAATCTGACAATGGTTTGATCTCTGGCATTCATTTGGTCCCTAACACCCTGCCAGAAGTGATTCCTGAGCTCAGAAACAGGAGTAACCCTGAACACTTTGGGTGTGGCCCCTAAAATCATTTCCCTAGTAATTAATCAAGTGAAAATTAAATTATTCTTGAAGCACACACATTGGATCAAAATATGCATGTATATGCTAAAAGAAATTGAGAAACACTTCTCCTCCAGCTGGTATACTGAATAGTAATTTTAAGCAAAAGGGAGAGAAAATATTTCTTTTTGGGGAGGGAGTATTTCATTTTGTCTTTGGACCTTTGAAAGTATTGAAAGAGTCAGAACTTTGGACATTCATTGGAATATTGAACTGAGTAGAGAACAGATTCCCCAGGCTTGAGTCAAACAAATAGCACAGACTTACTTTGAGGAAATGCGTTTTAATCTTCCCACAGTGTTTACCCATCTGCTCCACCATGGGAGAATAGAGCAGATCTTTGGAACTGATGCGAGAATATGCCACTCTCTTGTTGTTGCTGAGCATCCAAATAAAGACATCAGGGATTGTATGCTGAGGCTGAGGGTCAGAGGGAAATAGATTTAATACATTGGTGTTTGAAAGACACTTCCAGATTTTTGCTATCCTGAAATAGTCCTTCTTCTACCAAGCGAATTCTTAAACAATCTTGGTTTCTTTACTTAGACCATCTTGATATTTAACTATGCAATCAAGTAAGTTAAGCATAGCTACTTTGAATAATTCTCAGAGACAATAGAGATGAGGGCTGGAAGGTCCAGCACACGATATGAAGCTCACCACAAAGAGTGGATGAGTGCAGTTAGAGAAATAACTACACTGAGAACTATCATAACAATGTGAATGAATGAGGGAAGCAGAAAGCCTGTCTAAAGTACAGGCTAGGGTGGGGATTTGGAGGGAGATTTGGGATATCAGTGATGGAAATGTTGCACTGGTGAAGGGGGTGTTCTTTATTTGACTGAAGCCCAAACAAATATTGTTTGTAATCAAATTGTATAAATAAAGATATTAAAAAATTTAAAAAAGACAAAAAAATCCCCAAAGTAAAAATATATTTAAAAATCATAATGATGATTATTAAAAAAAAGAAAAGGGAAAGCCCTTAGCTCATGGACTTCTAGTACATGCCAATTCCAAACTTCTTGCATCTTTGACTTGATATCTTCAGTAGCCTACTCATCTCTGCTGCAGAAGAAACGTTTCTTTTCCCTCCAGTAAATTTTTTTTTTGTTCCCTTCCAATATTGTAAAAATGAGATCGTTTTAAGCATTGAAGCATCTTCAATGCTTTAGCTTCAAGCATCTTCTAAAGAGCCAGGAAGCATTTCCAGAATACTCCAGTGAATGAACAGAAACAAAAATTTTGAATGTCATTCCATTTGCTCTTAAAAAAAGGAAAATAGTTTATAAGGCAGTTTATCACTACAGTATGATTGCCAGGTATTTTAGCTCCACTTCTGGTGGCTATTCAGGAAGAAGTAAAATGCACAGAAAATGAGACTCACACATTTTATTCAAGACTGAAATTGCAGCATACCCTGTCAAGAGGCCTATTATATGGCAGTGTTCAAAATGCACATTTTTGAGTCAACAAAAGTACAAAAACACATGAAAAGTACAGTCATAATGAAGTTTTGAAATTCCTAGGGGTGAGCAAGTGTTCTGTAGTTATGATCCCACCACACTTAAGACCCAGAGAGAGCACTCTCTCTTTATTGGGGGAGAGAGTGGATTTGACCACATCCAGCTGTGTTCAAGGCTTATTCCTAGTTCTGTGCTTGAGGATCAATCCTGGCTATACTTGGGAGACTGTATATAGTGCCAGGGATTAAACTGATGTCAGCCACATGTAAGGGAAACACGTTAATTAACCCCTGTATTATCTTCCAGCCCCCAATGTTCATCTCTTCTCTCTTGACAGGTAAAGAAACATCGGTGTGAATGACTTCATGGTCCCTGGATTGGTGAGTCATGACTTAAAGTTTTGAGGCCCAGTTTGAATCTTTTGGGTACTTACATCCCAGCCTTACTAAAATCCTGGCACTTACTAAAATGATTACCTCGCTTTCTGCTTATTACCCAGGATATGACTAGCTCACAAGCAATACAACATTAAGAGAATAGAAGCAGCAAACATGTCTTTTTTCCTAGAAACTTTTCCAGACTCCCAGTGTCTGACAAGCAAATTCAAACCTCCATCTCACTTTTCCTAGATCATTCTAGAAGCCACCAAAAGGTACTGTTGACAACTAACTTTACATGAGAAACTGTTCTGATTTTCACTGAATATACTCTTTTAGCTGAAAAAATTATCCAAGGCCCTGAGCTTATTTTTACTTTCCTTGAATGAATGCATTCAGGAAAATGCTTTTTCATTTCTGCTGAACACTCAGGTTTTATTTTTTTAATCAATAAAGCTCTTGCATGATTGGCTTAATTTAAAATTCTTCATTCTCACCCTGAAACTCTTAGTGCCGGCACAGCTCAGCTGAGCTCAGGAGAAAGCATTATTCCATCTTTCATTCTTATCGAACACTTCAACCTCAGTGGGAAGATGTTCGGTCTAATCTTTCAAACGAGGGTTAGAGTAGATTACCTCATCCACAAGAAAGCGGATTTTTTCCATCAAGTTTTGGGCTGCATGTATCATTTCATTGAGAGAGAACTTTTTCTTCTGCTGCTGAAGGAATCCCTTGGCCTCCTTGGCCATCGCCTCCTACAATAAAATAAGAGTCATTGTAGATCTAACTAGCAATACAAACTCTGTGCTATTTCTGAAAAAAAATCTCAAAGGTGCTTGTTAGTACTTACTGGAAAGCATTCATGACAGACCTTGGATGGTTTGTCCCCATGCATGTTGCCCCTTCTGTGAAAACCTAGTAGCCATCTGATGGGTTGGAATTCAGCTTCCCTTTGTTGATAGAAAGGAAACTGAGACCCAGAAAAACCTTTCGTCCCATAGGTCTGGTAGCCAAGATCTAAATCTAGCCTCTCTAGCACATAACAGTAGCAACAACTATAGGCATAGCAACTAAAATCCTGTGAGCTCTGACTCCATGTCAGATAATGTTTACTCGCTCAATGAATCCTCCTTAGTCCTCATAGCAGCCTCCTAAAGCAGGAACACTTCTTCTCATTTTACAGCTGAATAAAAAGAGGAAGCATGTGATTATCAATCACTGCATATTGGACTGGGGCTGTCGAAGGAAATTTCCCGCTAGCCCATCCATGGAGATTGCTATGTAACACATAGTACTCCTGGATCAGGAGTGTGCGTGTCATTAATATTGATGTAAAATATGCTTATTATTGGGGCCAGAGTGATAGTATTGCAAGTAGGGTGCTTTCCTTGCATGCAGCCAACCCGAGTTCAGTCCCAGGCATCCCATATGGTTTCTCAAGCTCCAGCAGGCGTGATCCTTGAGCAAAGAGCCAGGAGTAAGCCCTAAGCACCACTGGGTGTGTCCCAAAACAAAGCAAAACTTTTATTATAAATAATGGCTTTGATTTCTGTCTTAGTGCTTCATGAACTATTTCTCCTATTTTTTCTGGCCTGAGGATGGAAAAAGGTTGGAACCACTGGAGGAAGCAGCTCCTAAGAGCACAGCTTAGGGGACCTCTAGCCAAGTCAGGAATCTAAGACTTCCTTCACTGCCCTCATCATCTATTCCTGGAGGGATGGTGGAGGCCTTCAGGTCAAGATGCAGTATTGTTTAAATCCCACCAGGGACTTCAGAAGAACAGTTGAAACATCTAAACGTATCATTTTGATTCAGTCATTCAGCCTATGTTTATGTACCCCAACAATTCAGAGTGATTTGTAAGGCCCTGTGTGAGTTGTCTTTGTTTACTTTCTGCTTCAAAATGTTACACAGTGCCCCAGGAACATGGATCCTCGGAGAATCTAAAACATGCCAACTATTCTCCATCATCGAGTACGACATGCATGGTTACCTCTTGCACAGATGTTCTTCCTATGTTATGCTATTTTTTGTTCCTCGGGTCTCAATGTAAATATTATCACTGAATTATATTCTGCAACATGGCCACAATTACTTGGAGCCTTAAGATTTTTCCCTAAGAATCATTATCTGGAATAATTTTTGTTTGCATTTATTTGTCTGGCTTAGATCTTCTCCACAAAAAGGCAAAATTTACTAGAACAGGGAAATCCTCTTTTTTTGTACTGACTTTGTCTTCTTAGAGCAGGTGTTAAGTAAATGTTTATAAAATGAGTAAAACAGACAATGAATAAGTTCCTCTAGGACAAGAGCCAATTATTTATACCTTAGTACCAAAGATATGGTACCAAAGATGGCACCAAAGATGCCTTCAGCACATGGTGAATCGAAGGACAGATGACTTGCTATATTAAAGCCCAGCCAAAGATTAGCGGACAGATGCTTTCTTTCCTTAGGATTTGACAGTTTGGAGAAGTGCAATCAACATTATGCAAACAACTAAAATCATGAGTTCAGAGGAAGAAAAACTGGGTTTATGGATGATATGAGATTTGAACTAAGCATTAAAACGAATGAAATCACCAGGAAACATCAAGATAAAGAACAGTCCAGAAAGAAGGGATAATTACATAATGAGGCACATAATCAGTTGGAGATTTAGATATTAAGGCTGAGATGTAAGGCTAGAGTCAGGTGGCAAACACTCATATTTGTGTGTAAATACCTATACTGCTTAAAATATATAATAATAAATAAAACTACTGTATACAAAGGGAAATTTGGACCTTATCTGAGAGATTTAAATACGGAAGAAGTGTTGGAAGAGACTATTGCAATAGTCTACAATAGTCAAAACCAGAAATGGTAAGGGACTTTTAAAACAGTTATTCTGCACATTAATAAACTCTAAAGATTTTAAGGGATAAAATCAATAGATTCTAGGGTCAGACCAACCATTGAAAGTAAAATACAAGGATTTATATTCTTAGCTTCTGGCTTGAAGGTCAAGAGAAGCTGATGATAACATATGGAATGCAGAATATATTGAGGTCAGAAGATGATGGACTATAATGCAAACTTGTACCATGTCCACTACGAGGGTGGAAATACAGATCAGAAGATGAAAGAGAAAGAGCTGGGCCATTTTAGAGATGTAAAAATGGGCTTATTATAATAGACCTGAGAAGAGAAGAGAATTCTCTGGACAAGAGAGAACATATGGAGATTGCAGAGGTTAGGAAGGGCAATCAGAAAAGCGAAAGAAAAGCTGAAAGAGAGAGCATCTAATGATAGACTAGAACCTGCTTTCTGGGAGTACAGGCAATGAATATATTTATTATCCTGGTAGTGATATAATTCAGGGTCTGAATATGAATTTAACAAAATATAAGAATCTTTGAGGCACAGTGCAGGGTCATCAATGTATGGAGTGGTATCGGCTACAATCCTGTTCTCAAGAAATGCTAACAAGTCTTCACACACTTTCAATAGGAGGAAAGCAAAGAGAGGAATTAATAGCCACCATCATGGGTCTATCTATATCCAAAAGACAATACATTCTATCAGCATCTTTGACAGAATGCAAATGTTCAGAAAATTAGGAAGAGGAACTCCAGAGTAATATGCGGGACTAGTGAACTTCCACATCATTCCTTTTTTTTCTTTTTTCTTTTTTTTTTTTTTTTGGTTTTTGGGTCACACCCAGCAGCGCTTAGGGGTTACTCCTGGCTCTATGCTCAGAAATTGCTCCTGGCAGGGTCAGGGGACCATATGAAATGCCAGGATTCGAACCACTGACCTTCTGGATGCAAGGCAAATGCCTTACCTCCATGCCATCTCTCCGGCCTCCACATCATTCTGAAAAATACTAGTTCCTTTTCAACTCACCTATGTTTTCCCACTTCCCTTAATTCTCTGTATCACACAAATGTATAATCTCTAAGTTTATTTTTAAAACACAGGATTTAATTCTGTTCAAAGTATAAATAGACTTTCACATACCAGCTCCTGCCAACACAGCGTAAGTCGTTTCTTATCTAAAGTGGTTTGGTTCAACGTCTTGGGCTTTTTTTCTGCTTCAGAAATAAAGGCACTATAAGAGAAAAGTAGCAATTTTTAAAACCTACTTTAGGTGAAAATCCACTTCTGTAATTCCAAAGATGTGCAAATATATTTTCTACAATACAATGTGAAGGTTGATGAGGCCACCAGTGTACCAAGAATTTTCATTTAGGATTAAGCAGTGATGCACTGACCAATCTAGGACAAAATAGAATTAGAAATGATGCCCAGAGCCCACATTTATTTGGGGTGATAGATCTTTATTTCTTCACTTTCCCTAAGACATATTGTGTTTGTTATCCAAGGTTATAACAACAAGCTTACCAAAAAAATTTGCAATTTTAATTTATCTTACAAGTTGAAAAAAATACAAGGTTTCTGAAAAGTTAACAAACATTTCAGACTTAACCCAGAGAAGTATTTATGCTTTTTAAAACTCTACAAAAACTCAATAGTAACATTTTGAGATAAAGTAAAAAAAAAATTTTTTTTGTTTTGTTTTGTTTGGGGGCAACACCCAACAGTGCTTCTGAACACTTACTCCTGGCTCTGCACTCAGGAATCACTCCTGGTAGACTCATCGGACCACATTGGATGCAGGTATCAACCTTGGGTCACTCAGGTGCAAAGCAAACACCCTACCCACAGTACTGTCTTTCTAACCCTTGAAAAATGTTTTTAATAGAAGAATGGCTAAGGTAATAAATATGATTGAAGAATTGTAAATTAATATAAAACTTAAGGAAATAAAAAAATAATTCTCATTAGCAATAATTTAAATTCAAATTAGAGCTGACACATTTTTTCTATTAAAAATTGAATATTGTGCAAGGTTAATGAAGATGTTGCAAAATAGTAACTTTCTTTAAAAAGTTATCTGAAATGGGGCCAGAGCAATGGTGCAACAGTAGAACATTTGCCTTGCATGTGGCTGATCAAAGACAGACCTTGGTTTGATCCCCAACATCCCATATGGTCCCCAAGCCAGGAGTGATTTCTGAGCACAGAGCCGGGAGTAGCCCTCAGTTTCACCGGCTGTGGCCCCCACAAAAAAATCCCCCCAATAGTTATCTGACAGCACTTATTAAAGTCTGTCTAATTTAAATAAAATAATACATAAATTGTATACCTCAAGAAAATAATTTTTCAGATTTGGTGTCACACTCAGCTCAGGGCTTATTTCTGGTGGACTCAGAGCACCAGGAATTAATCCTAGGTTGGCCACATACAAGGCAAGTGTCCAATCCACTGTATTATATCTACAGTCCCCAAATAACTAACATCTCTTTGCAAGAACATTTTGCAGTAACATTTATAATGACAGAATAATAGGAACAACTTAATATCAAAGACTGTTTTATGTGATATGTATCAGGTGACTGAATCTTCAAGGAGACTATCACATGCCACTATAAAAAGATGTCATTGATATAATATCAAAAGATATTGCAGCCAACTATACAATAAATACAAGAAAATATAATAGCTTGATTATGCATGTTTGCAAAGGCACTGGGGAAAGAATCCAGAAATCCACTTCCAACTCCTCTCTCTGGAGAGGATTAGAGAGGAAATTGAGAACACTTTACTTTATACACATTTCCTGCACTTGGGGAGTAAGAAGATCCAGTACTTTCTCTCATGCAAACAATTACAAAAGAAACAAAAGGGGCAGCCCAAGATGTCACCAGATCAGTAAAGAGTCCCACTTCAGAACTTTCTGCGTTCAATTTGAGATCTCACCAGAAATTCTCTTTGATTATATATTTTCTTATAATTTATTTTTTTAGGGGGGGCCACACACAGCAACACTCAGGGTTAACTCCTGGCTCTGTACTCAGGAATTATTCCTAGTGGGCTTGGGGAACCATATGGAGTGCCAAAGATTGAATCTGAGTAGGACATGCAAGACAAGCACCCTGCCTCATTTTCTCTGCTGGTTAGGTCTGCCAGTGAGCTTTTCATTTTCCTTACCAAGTTTTTCAGCCCTGTTATTTCAATTTGAAGTTTTATCATTTGTATTTTTATATCATCTGAGTCTTGGTTGTGATTTGTTCTTTTCTTTTTTTTTTTTTTTGGTTTTTGGGCCACACCCGGTAACGCTCAGGGGTTACTCCTGGCTATGTGCTCAGAAGTTGCTCCTGGCTTGGGGGACCATATGGGACACCGGGGATCGAACCGCGGTCTGTCCAAGGCTAGCGCAGGCAAGGCAGGCACCTTACCTTTAGCGCCACCGCCCGGCCCCTTGGTTGTGATTTGTTCAATTCCTTCCATGCTTTCTTTGAGTTTTTTGAACATCCTCCATATTTCTTCTCTAAAGTCCTTATCTGAGAGACTATCTATGGGTTTTCAGGTCTTCAGAGCAACTAACTTTTTTCCCTAAGCATAGTGGAAGACTTTGTTTCCCCCCCATTTTCTTGCTTGCAGTGTGTTGTTTCTATGTGCTATGCTAAAGCTCATTGAATATGAGAAGTGTGCAGCCACTGATTGGAGTGCAACAGCCATGCTCTTCTGGTTTTGTCCCTGTGGGCAGGGCCATCCTCACCTGTGTTGAGATTGAGGTACTGGGTGATTCAGTCCCAGAGGTACTGGTGGACTCAGTCCCAGGCATACATAGAGGGGGAATCTGGTTAGCTGCTCTCTCTTAAAAGGATATAAAGTTTCATAATATATGATGGAAGTTTAGTTGCCATATGTTAAACTTTTCAAGATGGATGTGAATGTCCTTCTACAACCAGGATGGAACCATCCAGAAAACATGGCAGATACTGTGACTGCTAATTTCTTTCCCTTCATTAAAACAGGAGCAGATGTCTGAGCACTGTTTCTGTTCATTACCCATCTTTCAGACTCCACCTTTGTGGATTTTATGCTGTCCCTTCACTGCTATTTATGTAGTAAATGGCCTGTTCTTTTCAGGAAAAGTCATAGAAGTTGAATTGCTTAATGGTGACAAGGCATGCACTTTGACCTCAGCTCCAAATCCATGTTTACTGGAAATAAAACTGAAATTTGATTGTTGACCCTCAGTAATATTTTGTAGTTGGTTGCTGACATGAATATAAAGGTGAGTTATTATGATTTTTACTATCCCCTAATATAAAAAGTTATTGAGCTATTAATTTGACCACAAGTTATCACTAAAACCATGAGATAATGAAACTTTTTAAAGTATTTGAAGAGAATCACAGGTGGTTCTTGGCTCGTAGAGAAGAAACCCTGATATATGTTGTTTTTATAATGAGAAACAAGAACCATAAAGATAAGGAAGAATAAAAGCATATATATTTCTTTAATTTCTTGTTTTAAGTAAAAACAGTTGTATCATTAAGATTTTAGGAAAGATAGGACACTAGACTTAAGCTATCAGCCTTTTTAATAGTTTTTCTTTCACCAATACATTTCTATTCTATTGCTATTAATTCTTTGATGCAAAATTTTCATTTTACTTAAGTCTTGAGAAGATTAATTTTAAGGACTAGTTCAAGTTGTCTCCTTATGTGGGATGATGACCTAGTGATGCCCACCTTTTCCTATTCTTGTCACTGTACAATCTGTTCTGCCTCTTGGAATGTGCACTGCACTGAAGTGACATGTTTCTAATATGTCACTTGTGATATCAAGCATGATAGGAGATTATTACCCTATTAAACTTCAAAAGACTGACTGGGGCCAGAGCATAAAACCAACCTGGGTTCTATATCCAGCATTTACTATGATGGGATGAGCTCTGCCAGGAGTGGTTTCTTAGTGCACAGCTCGGAAAAACCACTGTGTGCTGCCAGATGTAGCTCTCCTATAAAAGGAGGAGGAGGACGAAGAGGAGGAAGAACAAGAAGAAGAGAAGGAGGAGAAGGAGGTGAAGACTGAACTGTGACTTCCATCTTGCTGATTATCTCTTGCCTTTCTTTTGTTCCTCCTGATGAGGTGTGGTCCCATGTTTTAGGACAAAACATGGGGTAACCTATGTATTAATGAACTGAGACTGACCTCCAAATAACAGTTAAGAAGTTCAACAACAACAACAACAACAACAACAAAAAGAAGTTCAAGTCCTCAATCTCACAAGCTGTGAGGAACTGGGCTCTGCAAACAGTTGAGTGATACTGAATGTGAATCCTTCCTAGTAGAGCCCTAAGATAAACGGTTCAGCAATGCCTTGAATGTTTGAGGTATGTATGAGGTTCTGAACAAAAGTTCTTTCCAAGTCATTCCTGGACTGATGACTTACAGAAACTGAGATAATAAATATGATCTCATAATATTATCTCAACACTATGAAAACACCAAATTAAAAATTAGTGAAGCCACTAAATTTGGTATTTGTGTAACTGAGTAGTAGGTACACACTACTCCATATTTTTTATCTGTTCTTGTATTATTTACCACCTGGAATAGGTCATTAAAATATTAGTCACTTAGGCTGGAGAGATAATACAGGAAGTGAGAAGTTTGCTTTACATGTGGTTGACCATGATTCAATCCTCAGCAATACATATGGTCCCTCAGCACTGCCAGGGTTCACTCCTGAACACAGAACTAAAGACAACCCCTGAACACTGTTGGGTGTGGACACCTCAAAAAAAGAAGTCACTTAGCAATATGTATATATTCTGAAAAATGTGATGTGATTTGTTTCATGTAAGAACATTACAGCGTGATTAACAAACCTAAATGGCACAACCTACAACAGATCTAGGCTACACGGTATCACCCAGTTGGGTTGCCATTGTATAATGCCCTCTCATTTTAAGCCACATAGAATAATCAGTGCTAAAAGAATTGTGTGAAAAATTTCCATTAAATAATATTTGATGTAACATATCCATTTACTTGTCAAATAACTGTTAATTATATACCAAACACCAAGAGTTATGTGGGACACAAATTCCATTAGCATTTTTCTTCTTTCATAAGAGTTCCTACATGAGGTCTTCCCTTTTCTTTTTTTTTTTTCCTCCCATTTTTGCTTCAGTGACAGGAAGAAGTACTCAGCTCACAAGTGCCAGCTAAGTTATTTAGCAAAATTAAGCTGGATATATTACCATAAAGTGTCTTTCTGAAAGCATGGACAATTGACTGTTTTCTCTAGGTAATTCAAGCTAATTTCATAGATGCTTTATTCCCTATTCACTGACTGCATTTCTTAGTACCTGCTTTGACTGATGAAGTCACTCAGAACCGTCTTCATTTTCTCCTCTGGTGCTTCCTCAGAAATCTTGATCAGTTCTTTCACTTCTTCTAAACCTTCTTCCTGAAAATGAACCACAAGATTAAGGATTAGCATTGGGAAGGTGATTTTGGTGTACAGAATCTGATTGTATACATTTTAGAAATTTTACTTAGCTAATATTTTGTTACCTAGGGGGGAAAAAGATCTATCCTAATTTTCTTACGCTTGAACTGGGAAGTCCACTGCTTTATAACATCAAATCTTCCCTTTCTTAATTAGAACTGGTGCAGATTCAAGTCTTCTCCTGTGCTGTTTAATCTCATCGTACCTCCTTTTATTCACTAGGTAACATTTATTCAGTTTCTACTCTGTGGGAGAACTTAATTAAAGAAAGTTAATTATAATAGTCAAAAAATTTTAAAGCAAAATTCAAATAATTTTGCTATAGATAAATAGAATTATATTAACAGTTGGAGAAATAGTATAGAGAGATAGTATGGCACTTGGATGTGATCAACCCTACTTTAGGTCCCCAGCCCTATTTAAACACAATCAAAAGTCACTCTTGAACACAGATATAGCGCCTTGTAGAACTACTACAAGGTATGGTATATAGGTAATGTATATTTATACTCATATTCAGTAATGCATGAAACAGAGACTATAATTTTTATATCTCAGGGGTTTGACTGGGTAAGAAACGAAGTATATTGTATATGGCAATACCTATTAGTTTGAATACTTATTGTTTACACATTTTTGCTGAAACTTAAATTTTATTATTCTATTCAGTGCCTTGGAGAAAAGCATCATCCAAAAGGCATATGCATGTCACCATACTTTGCTGGAATTCACAAAGACTGCATTTTCTATCACTTACCTGGGGATATGCCCTTTACTCTACAAGGAGACAACACTGTCTAATATATGGCTAATATATGGCTTAAGCTAATATATGAAAGAGTTGTCAATCCCTGCCTTTGGGAATCAAGGAAACAGTCTAACAATGGATTCTATAATAGTAATAAGTATATCAGGTTTGAATCAAGATAGACTGATTTAAAGTCCAGAAATCCTGGAAAATGCATTCTCACTTTCTTCATTCATGGAGTAGAGACATGTGTCCTATAATCTCTGAGGCTTCTATTTATTGTACTCAGACTGAGATCAAAATCCTACCTGGGGACAGAGTGGGAATGTGGCTAGGTAGTAGAGCCTATGCACTGCATGGAGTGAGCCTTGAGTTCCATCCCTGGCACCACCTGGTGCCCCAGAGTATCATCAAGTATGTGGCAATTACTGTTACCTTATAAAGAAAATATCTTTAAAGTGTCCCTTGCTCCCTGAGCACTGATAAAAGTGGCGCTGGGTCCCTGGCCTCTTAGTGAGGCACCTATAAAAATAATAAAAACTAAATGGGGCCCGGAGATATAGCACAGCGGCGTTTGCCTTGCAAGCAGCCAATCCAGGACCAAAGGTGGTTGGTTTGAATCCCGGTGTCCCATATGGTCCCCCATGCCTGCCAGGAGCTATTTCTGAGCAGACAACCAGGAGTAACCCCTGAGCACTGCCGGGTGTAGCCCAAAAACCAAACCAAACCAAACAAAACAAAACAATTAAATGAACTAAGTAATCTTACAGTTTTCAGGAACATATTGTTTTTGCTGTTTATTTTTTATTTTTAACAGTAAAGAAGTTAACCTCTACTGGATAAATAAAAGAAAAATAATCCCTTTGCCTCCAACTTCCCCATGTTTAAATCTGCCAGCTCTTAGAGTTACCTACCAGAAGGTCTGCCATTTTCTCCAACATGTTGGACCAGTAGAGCCTAAATATCTGATCTCCCCAAGAACTAATGAAGTAGACACAGGGTTTCTTGGCTTCAAATGGCAAATAGTTGTAATTCCTAAGGAAAAAATTAGGTTTAGAGGTTAATAGGTAGTATTTTTAGGCTATTTTACTCACAGGTTCATGTTCTATTTGTTCTATGTGGGCCAGGAGAGGTCATGGCAAAACCAACATACTATTACCTGTCTCCTAATTGGGAATCTATAAAAAGAAATCAAATAAACCATTAAGTGCTATGGTGGAGAGGTATTACTAGACCCAGGAAAAAGTTTAGAAATAATTGTCAGTGGGCACTATATGTAAGAAGTTATGTACTTTATATTCTTGGGGCCTGCGAGGTGGCGCTAGAGGTAAGGTGTCTGCCTTGCAAGCGCTAGCCAAGGATGGACCTCGGTTTGATCCCCCGGCATCCCATATGGTTCCCCGAAGCCAGGGGCAATTTCTGAGCTCTTAGCCAGGAGTAACCCCTGAGCATCAAACAGGTGTGGCCCAAAAACAAAAACAAACAAACAAAAAAAGAAGTTATATACTTTATATTCTCAAGTTATATGCTTATATACATACTTCTAGAAAGAAAAATAGAAACTACTGCAAAAAGAAATAAAAGATGACATTATGAAATAGAGACTCATCCCTGTTCATGAATTAGAATGATTAATAATGTCAAAATGATAATCTTATCCAAAGCATTATGCAGATTCAATGCAGTACTCATAAAATTACCCATGGAATTTTTAAATACATAAATCAAACGTCATTGAAATTATATAGAGTAATAAAATCCCAGAATAGTCAATACAATCCTAGGAAAAAAAGACAGGGGGTCTTCTATTCCTTCAACTTCAAACTATGCTATAATGTAATCAAAACTGTGTGGTACTGAAATAAGTACCACATAGCCATAGTCAATGTAATAGAATTGAGACTCCAGAGATAAGTCCTCAGGTTATATACACAGTTAAACTTTGACAAATGGGCAAAAAGTATGAGTTGGAGCAAGGAAAGTCTCTTTACTGGGGGGAAAAAAGTACTCAGACCCATTCCTAATACAATGCACAAAATTCCATAAATTATATTGAGAAAAACATAATAGAAAACTTCACTATATTAAAGGTAGATTCTTCTCCAATGATTCAATGCTATTGTCTAAACAAACAGAAATGAAGATAAATAAATGGGACTACATTAAACTAATAAGCTTCTACACAACAAAATAAATGATAACTAAAATAAAAAGGCATCCCGATGACTTGGAGAAAATAGCTGCCCACCACTCATCTTACAAGGCCTAACATCAAAGATATGTAAAACACTGGTAGAATTTTACATATAATATATAAAAATGCTATAATAGTAAATATAACATTTAATATTTATAAAATACATCTATATATATTTAATATATAATATAAATTAATATATAATATAAATAACCATAAATAACTATAAATAACAGTTCCTTAAGTAAAAAATAGTTTTAAATTACAAATGCTGGCATGGATATGAGGCAAAGTGCTGCTGATGGAAACTCACTGCTGGTGGAATTGTCAATCAATTCAACCGTTTTTTTGGAAAACAGTATGGACACATTTCAAAAAACTAGAAGTTGAACTTTCGAATAACCCAGAAATTACACTTTTTTTTTTGGTTTTTGGGTCACACCCAGCTGTGCTCTGGGGTTACTCCTGGCTGTCTGCTCAGAAATAGCTCCTGGCAGACACGGGGGACCATATGGGACACCGGGATTCGAACCAACCATCTTTGATCCTGGATCGGCTGCTTGCAAGGCAAATACCGCTGTGCTATCTCTCTAAGCCCGAAATTACACTTTTTAACATATATTCCATGGGCACAAAAATTCTATTCTGAAAAGGTATTTGCACTCCTTTTTTCATTATAGGACTATTCACAATAATTAAATCTGGAAACAACCAAGTGTCCAATAATAGATGACTGGAGAAAGAAGCTATGCTACTACATAAACACAATTGAATACTACTCAGCTAAAGGGAAAAAAATCATGCAACTTATTATGTATATGGATCTAGAAAGTATCCTGTGGAGTGAATTTAGTCAAAAGGAGAGGAATGAATACAGGATGGTCTCCTTCATATGGCAGATATAAAGAAACATATGAGAAATTATTTTTAATAAGTGACTTATCAGAACCCAGGGGTTCTGGGAGAATAAGACAAGGTTGGGGGGAGAAACTGGAACAATTGTGGAGGAAAAAATACTCTCATCAGCGTGTTGTGCTCAAATATTTTTGAATAAAACCCTACCATTATTGGTATTATAAATCATGGTGCTTATAAGAAAATAAAATAATAAATTGAGACACTCACTGCTTGCCTTCTATTAATCTGTTTACCCATCCATTTATTAATCTTTCATCAATTCTTCATTTGTCCTCCATTCATTCATTCTCCATATATTTATTCATTTATTCATTAACCTTCCACTCATCCATCCATTCATCTATCTGCCTATTCATAGTCATCAATCATCTAGCAATTTATCCATTCACTTTTCTTTCATCTATTAATCCACTCATCACCTATCATTCAACCTTCATCAAGCGATTCATTTATTTTTATTCACATATTTATCATTTATTGTACATATATTTATTATTGCCAGAAATTGTTGCTAATAATTCAGCAAAAAAGGAAGATATCAAACTACCTTAGAAAGGGACATATGGGGGGCCGGTGAGGTGGCACTAGAGGTAAGGTGTCTGCCTTGCAAGTGCTAGCCAAGGAAGGACCGCAGTTCAATCCCCCAGCATCCCATATGGTCCCCCCAAGCCAGGGGCAATTTCTGGGCCCTTAGCCAGGAGTAACCCCTGAGCATCTAATAGGTGTGGCCCCAAAAATAAAAAATAAAAAAACAAGAAAGGGACATATGGAGCCAAAGGAAATGTTTGAAGGTAGCAGTTGAATATATGTAAATGGTGATAAAAGATAACAGATGGGTTGGATTTGAAAACATAAAAGAAAAATATTAGTAGATTTCTGAAAGAGATGGATCTGAAAGCAGCTAAAGTGGGAAAATTAGGGCAAAAAAGTTGTAATTCTGAGGCTAGATAAATAGTATAGGAGTTATCTCAATTCAGGTTCATTCCCCAGCACACACACAACCCCTGGAGCATCACTGGGTGCATTGCTGGAGATCCTCAAACACCACTCTGTCTGGGGGGGGTTCTATGTGATCCCCAACATCACAGAGCTCAAGCAGCCTTGTATCCTAGAATTCTTATATTCAACCTCTGGTCTGGTTGTCTGATTGCCTTCAGGTGGGGCACCAGACCCTTTCAAACAATGCTTGAAAAGTCCCCCAGAAGCTGAAGTTCCTTGCTTAATCACAGCTATTTTCTTGACTAAATTGTCCTTAAGTCCTGGTCATTTTTCCATTAGCACCTGGGACCGTTTGGAGAGAAATGTGCACATTTCTTTCAATGGGCATGATGGGAGAGGTGGCCCTGATAAATGAACACAATGTTTGAAGTCATAAATGTGTATAAACAGAGAAAGGGAGAGAAAGCTTACTTTCCCTTCCAATAAGCTAAAGTGAATGTCAGTCTCTGAAAAAAAAATGCAGAATTCTTCTTAGGGCTTCAGTCCAAATTTCTCCCTGAGACCATAAAGCTAGCACAGGTGTAATATGGTCTGACCTGTAGAAGACAAACCAGCAGGTGTTTATTCATAAGAGATGGCACATAAACTCTTGGCAGAAACTGAGGTTGTTATAAAATCAGAAGAACAAAGAATAAAATAAAATAAGATTAGAAACTGAACTAGAAACCTTAGAGATAAGGTTTTTCTATCTTTTTAAATTTTGTACTAAAATGATTACGATCATGAATACTTTCAAAATAATCCAGGAATATATATATTTATGAAACCTTCTAGAGATTAAAAAATCAATCAACTATATTATAATTACTTTATGATAAGTTTCTATTTTAATATTAAATCAATCTAAAAAAATTTCAAATTCTTCAGCTAAACTATATTTTTACCCAATATTATACTTTGTTCCAATGTTTCTTTGATTATGATTATTTTATTTTTAAGGAGTGTAAGGCCTTTGTTACTTTGATGCCCAGGGTTCTCCTAGTCTTAGGAGATCTACATGAACTGGGATACTGTAACCTGTCAGGCAAGTTGCAGTGAGGAAGGAAGGTGAAAATTGGAGGGTTCCACATTTAAAGCAGAAAGAGGAAACTGAAATTTTGAATGGCTACCCTTACCCATAACCAGTCTTATGACTCTGGTCAAGGGTAAGCCTGGAATCCTAAAAATATGATGGCCTGACATTGGATACCTTGTACTCTGATCTTATTCCTGAGTTATGGCCGCAATACATAAATGTATGTGAATATACCTGCTTTGTAAAACTGCAAATGCAGTGTTTTTAATGAAAGTACATAAATTATATGTTTTTTTTTGTTTGGTTGGTTTTTGGGCCACACCCGGTGACACTCAGGGGTTTGTCCTGGCTATGCACTCAGAAATCGCTTCTGGTTTGGGGGACCATATAGGATGCCGAGAGGATTGAACCGTGGTCTGTCCTATGCTAGCAAGACAAGGCGGGCACCTTACCCCTTGCGTCACTGCTCCAGCTCCATAAACTATGTATTTTTATGAACACTTGCATTTGTGTAGAGATAGATGTATTTAGGGGCATATTATATAAAGAATTCTCACTCAACTGCTGCTATCCTGACTTGTACCATATGGACATTATAGCCTTGATTATGACTAAGGATAAAAAAAAAAACAGGACTTATTTTGATGTCCTCAACCCAGTTTGCCAGAAGTAATATGAGGCATACCCAAGGATATTTAAGAACTTTAATTTCCTCCCATATCCTTTCCATATTATGTCTCGGACATTCTTATCCATTGTCAATTCTCATCCAACAAGGGGCAGGATGATGTCAATACTTGGTGAAAGGGGATAACAGAGCTATAAATTCAATTATAAAATTCATTCTTGGATATCCTAAATTTTTGACAATGGTTAGAGAAGAAATTGTGGAATTAGGAAGTTATGGTCCTTTTGTATAAAGGAACACTAACAAAATAAAGGCAGAAGAAAAAAAAAATAGATGCTAGAATGGTATTTTCAGGAGAAACTGGGTTTAAAATCTCTAGAATATGTGTGAAGACAAACCATTAAGCCCCTTTTATCTTGCTCTAGTTCTTTGTTCCCAATATTCTAGTTTTGCTTAAGCCCTTTTTTTTTTGTTTGTTTTTGTTTTTCAGGCCATACCCGGTGATGCTCCGGGGTTATGCCTGGCAATGCACTCAGGAATCACCCCTAGCTTTGTGGGATCATAATGGGAACCGAGGTCTGTTCTAGGTCAGCTGCATGCAAGGAAAACACCCTACCACTGTGCTATTATTGCTCCAGACCCTTAAGCTCTTTCTTTCTTTCTTTCTTTCTTTCTTTCTTTCTTTCTTTCTTTCTTTCTTTCTTTCTTTCTTTCTTTTTTTTTTTTTTTTTTGGTTTTTGGATTTTGGGCCACACCCGGCAGTGCTCAGGGGTTACTCCTGGCTGTCTGCTCAGAAATAGCTCCTGGCAGGCACGGGGGACCATATGGGACACCGAGATTTGAACCAACCACCTTAGGTCCTGGATCGGCTGCTTGCAAGGCAAACACCGCTGCTGTGCTATCACTCCGGGCCCTTAAGCTTTTTTTTTCTTGGCATGCTGAATATTTACATGGATTGAAGGTCACTGAGGATTCCTATAAAAGCCTCTAATGTTTTTTAAAATAGTGTTTTCTGGCCACTGACAATTTCTTAGAGTTCTTCAGTTTGGCTGTGGCAAAAATAAAATAAGAAATGATGTATTCAATAAGCCCACCAAATTGAGTTTATACAGTGGCACATATGGTCTGGGTTGAAATTTTAAATTCTGACCATCCAATATTGCTAGGCTCCAAAGTTATAAAATAAAAAATAAAATAAAAGGGCCTTAATATATAAAAATAGTAACTACTGTCATTTCTCTGCCATTAAATGAATAACCTGGATGTGTCATTTAGTGAGTGACTAAGGAGTCAATGAAGTGACTCTTACTGTGTTGGCACTGATTGCATCTTTGCTCTCAAAATAGTGCTTTTAAGCATAATGTTCTGGTGACAGGAAAGAAAATAAAAGATCCCCCCATTTAGTGGAAGTGGAACTTCCCTTAGCAGAAGCCCTGCTTTCCCTGCTGTGTTTCCTACCTATTTCCATCTGTAATCTGTGGCTTCTCTGGGTGTGTGGTGGAGACCATAGGAATACTGCTGTGGGCTGCATCCCCTTCCTTTTCATGCAGTAGTGGAAGGATTTCTTCTTCTGTGGGTTCATCTGATTTCTTCTTACTCCCGTGATGAGAGCCTCCATCAATCAAGTTTCCAAAATTACCTGGGGTGGGGGGCAGGTAACAATAAGCAGAATCAGACAACTTGGATCAGAGATACATTTCCTTGTCTTCTCAGGAAGGGAAATAATATCTCTGTATAAAATGTCAGACAAAGATCCAAAGAGTAAGTAGGATAGTGTGATGCATATGCAGCCAATCTGGATTCAATCCCTAGCACTTCATATGGTCCACTGAGCCCTGCCAGGAGTAAGTTTAGCCATAGAGCCAAGAGTAAGCCCCAAGCACCACCAGGTGTGATCTCCAAATTAAAGAAAAAATAAAAAGGGTGGGATGAGCAATGGTGAAACCAAGGAAACACTATTGCTAATGACAAGGAGCCATCTCTGTATTTGTTTTATGTTTTATTTCCTTTGGGGGGGGGGAAATGAAGCTACTGAGTTGTGGACAGGAAAGCTACCCCCAATAGTAGTTAGTCAATTGGGCCAGTCAGTTATCAACCTATCAATGTGGCACTCCTCTGATCCAATGGTGTTTTTATGAATTTTGGGAGGGTTTTTTTGGGGGGGTGGGGAAGGCATGAGGGCTATACCTGCAAGGGGTCACATGGAACTAGGAATCAAAGTTACATCCATGTAAGCATGTGTCCCTGTTCCCTGAACTCTCTTACCAGCTTTTGATATTAACATTTGTCATACTACTAAAATTATAAATGAACTCAATCCTAACTACATTTTCTTCTGGTCTGCAGAGAGAAAGAGAACTTCATTGTGAAGAAAGACTTTCTTATGTAATGTTCTTTCTAGGAATGGTTTCTCTGCTGTATAACAGCCCCAGGAGATTGCTGACAGTTATAATTATAGCACCTACTATATGCACAGCACTTGGCATGTCTTTACAGGAGAAAACCTTGTAAGTTTTCTTGTAAGTTCTGCAAGTTGCCATTATCCCCACTTAAAGAAAAGCAACTGGGAGCCAGAGACTTGAAGTGAGTCTAGAATGGATAATGGAATCAGTTTTAGCAACCGCATTTGCCTGGATCCCAATTATTATTCTGAATCTTTCACAAAGTGGGCAAGGCTACCTCAAGATAGGGAAAATGCTGGATTTACGGGGGGAGGGGGATCGTAGCCTCCAGTGCAATGGTGAGAGAGCACTTTCTTATTTATCATTTCCTAAGAGAAGGAGATTGAATGGGTAGGTATGATGTTTTTTTTTCCCTGAAAATGAGGTGGTAAGCTCTTAGGGATATACCCTAGGAGCACAAAAGTACAATACAAAAATCCCTTCCTCACACCTATATTCATTGTTGCACTATTTACAATAGCCAGACTCTGTAAACAACCAAGATGTCCCTCGACAGAGGAATGGCTAAAGAAACTGTGGTACATATATACAATGGAATATTATGCAGCTGTCAGGAGAGATGAAGTCATGAAATTTTCCTGTACATGGATGGACATGGAATCTATTATGCCGAGTGAAAGACGTCAGAGGGAGAGAGAGAGAGACGCAGAATAGTCTTACTCATCTATGGGTTTTAAGAAAAATAAAAGACATTTTTGCAATAATCCACAGAGGCAAAGAGAGGAGGGCTGGAAGGTTCAGCTCATGACATGAGGCTCACCACAAAGAGTGGTGAGTGCAGTTAGAGAAATAACTACACTAAGAACTGTCCTAACAATGTGAATGAATGAGGGAAGTAGAAAGCCTATCTTGAGTACAGGAGGAGCGTATTGGGGAGGAGGGAGATTTGGGACATTGGTGGTGGCAATGTTGCACCGGTGAAGGGGGGTGTTCTTTACATGACTGAAACCCAACTACAATTATATTTGTAATCAGGTGCTTAAATAAAGATATTAATATTAAAAAATGAGGTGGTAAGAAATCTCTATTTTAATGTTTTTCAAAAATATGAAGCTAAATCTTTTACTTATACATTGACACTAGAGAGGATAGGGAATTACTAATTTCTTTCTGAGAGGCACCCTTCCACCATCAGCGTGTCACTGTAATTTAAACGCTAATTATTTTAGGAAGTGGGTATGGCAGCCATGCCATCCATGTTGTTTCAGACTTTGTACTTAGATTGCACTTACCAACAGAAACTTCAAAACTAATAGGTTTATCCCCAATTTTCCTGTCAATCATATTAGCATCAAAAAATGTTCCGAAGAGCAAAAATTCCTCATATTTTTCAGGTACAATCTGTAGAAAGGAAAAAGACATCATTTGACAGGTTTGAATTCTTTTAACCATCAGGAAGCTGAATTAGTGATACCAACTTAGTCCAAAAAGGCAATTTAAAGGCATGTGATTCAGTGTCAGCCTGAAATGGAACATTATTTCCTCACTAATCAGGCAGCAGGAACCAGGAAATTGCAAATATAAATTCAGCCATTTATCTAGAACGATCTGATCTAATCCTTCTGAGCTTTCATCTTAAGACAAAATGTCTTAGTTTTAAAAATAAGCTTGGTGTGCAGATCCCTCTAAAATGATATTGTAAAATGCAGGCTTGGAATCACCTCTTGGTGATTGGACATTAAGAAATTACGGGGCCCGAAGATATAGCACAGCGGTGTTTGCCTTGCAAGCAGCCGATCCAGGACCTAAGGTGGTTGGTTCGAATCCCGGTGTCCCATATGGTCCCCCGTGCCTGCCAGGAGCTATTTCTGAGCAGACAGCCAGGAGTCACACCTGAGCATCGCTGGGTGTGGCCCAAAAACAAACAAACAAACAAAAAAAGAAATTAGGAAAACAACGGAACGCCAGTGTCCCAGGATTAAATTTTTACCTTAGACCGTAATTTGGTGGATTGGGCAGGGTAGTCACATCTATTCTATTTGCTCTTCTTTTTTTTATAATTTTTATAATTTTTATGGTGACCAATGTGAATTACAAGTTTTTCACAGTTATATTTATGATAGGTACATAGTGAGAGTGAATTAAGGCAATTCCCATCATCAGTGTTGACCTCCCTCCTCCACGGTTCCCAGCATGCATCTCAGACCTCAATCCACCCTTAGCCCCCTGTACTGCTAGTGTAATGGTTCTTTTTGTGCATAGCTTGTTGTAGTTTGGGTCTCTTGATTCTATTGTTGTTGATATTGAGTTGGGTATTTAGGTCTGATCATTTTTTATTTCCATTCAATGCTCATGAGACGGCTTTGCCCCTAATACCATCTACTTTTTTTTTTCTCAAGTTGTAGGAAGACAGAAATATGAGGCAGAACAAGATGATTCATGTTCTATAGTTCTGTTAAAAAAAAAGAGAGAGAGAGAGGGCAGAAGCCCCTATCTAGAAGGTATAAATATAAATTTAAAAGAAAAAGATAGAAAAAGAAGAAATGGGGAAGGGGGGACTGGCAAGGTTTTTGTTTTTAAAGGTCTTAAGGATGAATCCAGTCCTTTTCGTAAATACATAAAAAGTTTTGTTTTTTTACTTCAAATTAACATAAATCCACATAAAAGAGATGTAGGGCTAGGCACTTGCATGAATATCAGCCAATCAACTGCATCTAAAGTGGATTATTATTCTGGTTGCTGCTAGCAGAGGCAACAAATTAATCAAAACAATGTAAACTGTTGCAACATTGAAAGGAAAAAAAATGTCATCTGAAGCTTTCCACTTTTAATTTGAATAAACTAAAGATTCCAAGGTCACAGAGCAACTTTAAGTCAACCAAAATTAGGTCAACCTGCTCAAGAAACCTACTTTATGGAAGACGGAAAGATATCCTGGGTAATTAATTCACAACTGTTTGCAAATGGCTTCAATTAACACAGCCAGTAGCTTGGGTCAGGGGCCCAGATGTGGCTGGACATGGATACAGTAAAATCACTGGTCACGTAGTCTATACTTCCTGAGTTTGGGGTTGTATCTATTAAACTTCACAGAAAAGACAAGAAGTCTTCCCTAAGGAAATCAAGTGGTCTCAGAGGTTAAACGTACCATTTAATCAAAACTCCTGATCTCTGTCCCTCTGACTATAAAGGCTTTCCACATCATTAGGTGAAAAGTGACACTTTCCTCCATAGAGAAGTCCCAGGCGCTCTTGGCATAAGCAGAAAATGTTCCTATTGATAGAAATGTCAGATGGGGTGGGGACCCTGTGCTGGATCTTAGTCATAAGGCTCATACCTTTCCTACCTGTTGCTACTCTGGCCTCTGGTGTAAGGCAGCAACTAATCTCACCTTCCTGGGTCCAATTTACTTTCTGGGAGGAGGCTAAAAGCTACTCAGAGGGGCCGGGCGGTGGCGCTAAAGGTAAGGTGCCTGCCTTGCCTGCGCTAGCCTTGGACGGACCGTGGTTCGATCCCCCGGTGTCCCATATGGTCCCCCAAGCCAGGAGCAACTTCTGAGCACATAGCCAGGAGTAACCCCTGAGCGTTACCAGGTGTGGCCCCAAAAAAAAAAAAACAAAAAAAAAAAAGCTACTCAGAGACGTGAGGGTAATGTTGATCATGCAGCTCCATGGATGGCAGGCTCCATAGTCAAGAAAACCCTTCTTCAATTTCCAGTCTTCAAGTCTGCTTGCTACTTGGTCAGATGACCTACTTTGAAAGTAGACAAGTCCATGTAATATTCTGCACTGACCTTATTCCTATTTTTCTTTTCTACAGAATGTTTATCCAATATGTAAATTCAGAAAGAAAAACTGAAGAGGTCTATAAGAAACTCAGTGAGACACAAAAGCAGGATGGGAGACACAGTCATATGGTGACACTTACAAATGCATTCATTGTCTGTTAAAACAGTAAATGCAGGGGCTGGAGCAGTGGAACAGTGGAAGGGCATTTGCCTTGCACACAACTGACCTAGGACCAACCACAGTTCGATCCCCTGGCATCACAAATGGACCCCCAAGTCAGGAGCAATTTCTGAGCACAGAGCCAGAAGTAACCCCTGAGTGTCACTGGTTGTGGCCCAAAAAACCAAAACTAACCAAACAAACAAACAAAAACAACAAATATATTGTTTTCCTACTACATATATAGGACTTCCCCCCCAGAAAATGTCTATTTCATAGGGATTATTAATACCTCATTCTGTTGATGAGTTGAGTTAAACACTGATACATGTAAACTTCCGTCACGAATAGAACCTATCCAAAAGATATCTTCCCCCTGATCGAATCTCTTTCCCACACTTCATTTACATTTTTTAATTAACTCAGTGAACCTTAATTTATTAAAAAAAAAAGTAAGTGAATATTCTAAAGCTAAGAGACTACATATGCCATCCTTGTCCTGTCTATTCTCGGAATGGATAACTCCTTTCCAAATCCCAATAAGATGATTTCTGATTGAATTGAGACACACACTCCCAGGGCCAGAATCATCCAAACCCAGCTCTGAAATCTACTACACACAGCAACTGAGAAAGAGAATGAGAATGTTCGATGTAGGATATGCACAGATTTCAGGATTTCTTTTTTTTTTTTTTGGTTTTTGGGTCACACCCAGCAGCACTCAGGGGCTCCTCCTGGCTCTATACCCAGACACCTTACCTCCAGGCTATCTCTGGCCCAGATTCCAGGATCTTTAACTACAGAAACCTGACACCAACAGCAGCAACTGTGTGAAAAGTGGAGGTGTGTTGGCACTGCAGACAGTGACTTGGGTTGGATGGCTTAGAGTGTCTGGAGCCTCGAGTTGGTCTAAGCCAGAAAACTTCAGGGGTAAGGTCTCCTTGTATTTAGGCCAAGGATTTTTCCTTTTCATGCCCCCCATATTTTGATGGGCCTATGCAAACAAAAACTGCCACTCTAACTCCATTTTGGCTGTGCTCCTTTGACTCTAATCCTTAAAAAAAAAAAACCACTTATACTTTTGAGGTTAACTTAAACTAATATGCATGTGCATGAAACTGTAAAAAAAATACTATGCCTTCAATGTTAAAGGAGTTACATAAATTTTGTGGCTTTAGATTGCTTTGTGTAGTGCTAAGAAATGTTACAATGTACTACAATCTAGGGACTTGAGGGACAAAGTAATTGTGAATAGGTTTTGTTTTATTTTTCTTAATGTGCTTTGGCTGAAAATTCAAAATAGGGGTGTCAGCAAGGGGATTTCTTCTGAGAATTCTGTTTATGGGTGGTTGTCTTCCCTCTATTTACCTTGTCCTCTTTCTTTGCATCTTTGATCTCATAATAAAAATATTTTTAAAAAGATGCAATAAAAATTGTGCTAGCAAAAAAGTAAATAAAAGAGAATGTTTAGTTATTGCTTAACTTAAGTACTGTGCTAGGCTAGACAGGTGAGAAGATAGTCCAGTTCCTCCATATTCTGGAACTTCAGGTCTCTTTCTCATCTAGCAGAATCAAACTGAAAAGATGACTTATGTAGCATAAGAATGGAAGATAAATGAAAGATAAACTTTGAGTTCTCAAAGACTTGGGATGAAGGGAACATGTTTCTTAACTTCTGCCTACAGCATGTCATCCCTCTTTCCATATCACCTCACATCCAAAGCATTTTCTACACTAATAAGCTGAGTAAAATTAGACTACAGATAAAATTCAGTCCACCAACACTCATTCCCACCAGCTTTATTAATTATATTTTTCTTTTGCTTTGGGGCTCATTTTTGGGGTGATTCTAAAGTAATGCATCAAGAGCAGGTAGCAGTGCAAGAAGAGGCAGAGAATTAGCCAGAAATTCCAAATGATCCACAGACATTTTGAAAGGGGTGTGAGTGAAAGCTGTTTAAGTGGACACTGTTGGAGCCTATAGCTGGCATTGTCTCTACTCTTGGTTCTCAGACTTACTTCTGGGGGCACATCAAAGGGTTCCACCTCCACCTCTGTAGAATTATTTTTGTCTGAAGCTTGCTGCGCCTTGCCATCACCAGATTTGTCAGCCTTGTCTTTACTGGAGCCTTTAGATTTGGAAGGTAATTTGAGGTCCTTGAGAGCTTTAGAAAATTTAGATTCCTGTGCTCCTCCAGAGAGAATTTCCACAGCAATTTCTACTAAGATTCGACCACGGAATGATACGCCTTCTCCAAAGCCTTCATTCAATTCCTGGTAGTCATCCATCAGACTGTGGTTCCTGGGAGAGCCATACAGATTAATCCAGGCAGGTCCAAATGTGGGTAGGAAGCCTAGAAAGAGCCCAGAGTTAGCTGCCTATGTTTTTAAGTTGGTCACTATTGTTATATTGCTTTATGAAAGTTGTTCACATTCATTTGGACATGGAAAATACACAGAAAATTCAAGAAGGTATTTCAAGGCTAATCCGTGACATAAAGAAAGCCACAAGTGCCCTTTTGCAATATCACTTAAAGTCTCCAGTCCATGCAATTTTTATACTTGTAAAAATAATTAAATGTTAGTGTTCATCTTTTTTGCTTATTCATTGATTGGTTATATGTTCATCAATTCCCAACATATAGCAGGTACCATTCTGGACTCTAAAATAGTGCATAGAGTTGAATAAAGCAAACAAAGTTCTAAAAATTTTATATTTATGTTATAATTTTTATGAAGGATATAGGCATTGTGTTGCAAGAATAATAGGCTAGAGTGGTATAGAGAATAGTGATGAGGGGAGAAGGAGAAAGAAAAGGTAGAAACTTCTGAACAAAAAGATAGAATCTACCAGTTGGAAAGACACTTAGGGATGAAAAGGATGCAGATCAGTGATATATTGTTTATGCCTTGCATATAGAAAGTCCTGGGTTTGAGAATCACTCTGACTCCCTCACACATCTAGAAATACCTAAAAGAAATTCTTTTTTTTTTTTTTTTTTTGGTTTTTGGGCCACACCCGGCAGTGCTCAGGGGTTACTCCTGGCTGTCTGCTCAGAAATAGCTCCTGGCAGGCACGGGGGACCATATGGGACACCGGGATTCGAACCAACCACCTTTGGTCCTGGATCAGCTGCTTGCAGCCGCTGTGCTATCTCTCCGGGCCCTAAAAGAAATTCTTGTCTTTTCTAGGAATAGAAAACTCCCTTTTGAATCCCAATCAAGATGGTTGCTGGTTGGGTTGACCTGAGATGGGAGTCCTAGGATGAAGTGGTGTGAGAAAACTTTGGAGAGACGAGTTTGTCTAAGAATTTTGATCTCTATATTAGACATTTTGGGAGGCTTTATAAAGGAATATA